>NC_084494.1:20605526-20920311 GCF_030035675.1 Rhineura floridana | reverse complement strand
TGGATTGGCTATACCAGTGCATGTGCACAACACCAGCTCAGTCCCACCACTCCCCATCTCTGTCCTAGTGTGCTGCAGAGATTCAACTGGACAGAGGTCAAGTGAGCGGCACAACCCCACCATGTCATCTACTGCTGCCATATCTACTATGGCTTGTCCCATGGCACCTGTTTTTTTACTTCAGACTGATGGCTATAACCCAGCCCTGAGAGCAGGGCTGGAAAAGATTCTTCACTGAGGCCTTGGAAAGCCACTGACTACAAGAATGAACAATACTGGGAAAGATAAATAAATGATTTGACAGTACAAATTGGCATAATATGTCATTCAGAAAGCTTCATATCTGAACAGGGATTTGGACACAGGTCACCTTGATTCCAATGTATATCCACTATACAATCCTGGCGCTCAACATCTGATCATCCGGCTTATGTTGGGTTATGCATGTCATGCCAGTTCAACTTTTTGTTCCTTGAATAGATTAGCACAGCTCTTAGAACACAGTTTCCTGAGTGTACCCATGGGTTTGCAAATTTATCATTCATTTCCCATTAATGGACTTCAGCATTTGAGTCAAATGCCTTCATTTTGTCATCATTTCTTGCCAGTAAAATATTTTTGCTTTATTGTTCATGTAAAGGAATATGAATAGGTATGGTCTTGAGCCAAGCAAATGCAGTTTTGTATTCATGCAGTATCCCTACTGATGCTGTTGCATATCTATATCTAATATATCTATATCTGATCTTTATCTATTCCCTGTTTAATGTTACATGGACTAATTTGAGTCTCAGCAAATCCATTGCCTTTGCTGTGCTTTGGACAAGGTCCATAAACCTGCTATTCACAATGTATATATCTGGCTACAGTTTCCATAAAGTTAAAGGCCAGCTGAACAAAAATACGGAATTCAAGGCAGCCTCTCCAGCTTATGACTCCCGGTGCTTAAGAGAATTGGCTGGGGTGTATTTTTTGGTATGTGTTTATTGTAAATGAGGCATCCACATACTGGGATCATAAGCAATTCCCATCCCCACTCCAAATCAGTCAAAGGGTTTCAACTTCTACCCTGCACAATGTAATCAATTGTACTGGAAAACTATTTTCCCTCAGATTCATTGTCAGTAATCTGCAACAAACAACTCCTTAGAGAAAGAAGGTTACTCTGAGTTTTTATCTTATCTTTGTCAGTTCAGAAAGGCCAGGTTTTGAGATAATAAAGGATTCAGCTGTGTGTCAATTCTCATGACTTTGACTGGAAGTGCTGTGCAGGAGGCCTGGCACCATGACTGGGCAATCACCCCTAGTAACAGTCACATCTATTAATAGACCCTTAAACTGAGCATCAGTTATGACACTCTGCCAGGGTCTGGAACATTCTGCCATGATAGAACAGTCACTGAGGATCATGCTGTACATATCTTAACTACAGGATCACAACTCCTGAATGGTGTGAGAGAACGGAAGCTGATGGCTTCAGTGTTTAAGCTAGATGCCACCCTAGGATCCTTCTGGGATGAAGGGAAGGATATAAATTTAATAAATAATTAATAACTGGAGTGCATTATGCATGGGGCTGCCTTTGAAGACAGTTCAGAGACTGCAGCTGGTGCAGAATTCAACAGCCCAATGGCTCACCTGGGCAAGATGTTCTGGGCACGTAACACTAGGTACAACTACACTGGCTACCAATTAGTTTCCAGGCTCAATTCAGTGCTGGTTTTGACCTATAAAGCCGTATGTGGATCAGACCCCCAATATGTCAAGGATTGCCTCTCCCTATATGAATCAACCCAGATCCTGCCTTCAGCATCTGAGGCCTTTCTTGTGTGCTCCCTCCAAGGGAGTTGCGGAGGGTGTTGACACAAGAGCGGGACTTCCCCCTGCCCCTTAAGGAATGCTGTCCCCATGGAGGCATGCCTGGTGCTATCATTATCTATTTTTTGATCATAGAATCATAGAATAGTAGAGTTGGAAGGGTCCTACAAGGCCATCAAGTCCAAGCCCTGCTCAATGCAGGAATCCAAATCAAAGCCTTCCTGACAGATGGCTGTCCAGCTGCCTCTTGAATGCCTCCAGTATCAGAGAGCCCATTACCTCCTTAGGTAATTGGTTCCATTGCATATAGCTCTAACAGTTAGGAAGTTTTTTTCTGATGTCCAGTCAAACTCTGGCTTCCTGCAACTTGAGCCCTTTATTCCATGTCCTGCACTCTGGGATGATTGAGAAGAAATCCCGGCCCTCCTCTATGTGACAACCTTTCATGTACTTGAAGAGTGCTATCATATCTCCCCTCAGTCTTCTCTTATCCAGGTTAAACATGCCCAGTTCTTTCAGGCTCTTCTCATAGAACTTTGTTTCCAAACAAATGCCAGCCAAAAACATTTTTCTTCTCCCAGTCATTTGGCTCTTAATTTTGGAAGGCTCTTGATGATGTAGCTTCTTTTAGGGGGTGGGTTGTTCCACTACTGTTATATTTATGTGGGGTTTTTTTACTTTTTATTTTGTTTTGTTTTTATACTGGTTTTCACTTTTTTATTGATTGTTCACTTTTATGAAGAAAAGCAATTAACAAATTTAATAAACAAAACAAAATAAATAGCTTACGATAAGAACATAAAAAGAAGCCTGCCAGATCAGACCAAGGGCCCATCTAGTCCAGAAGTGACCAGACAGATGCCTATGGAAAACACACAGGAATTGAGTGCAATAGTACTCTCCAGCTTGTGATACCCAGGAACTGGTATTCAGATGCATTTTACCCTGAGTGCATCTTGTCTCTATGCCAATAGATACCTCTCCTTAATCCTGTCCAAGCTGGTTGCTTGTGTAAAACTTACATGTGAGAAGGCAGAATGGGGTTGAGCAAGTTAAGCTCCTCCCCTTCATTGCTCACCAACTTGTGAAGGGTAGTTTGGAAGCTTCCTGTATTTGTGGAAACTCCCTGAAAGTGACAATCCACCCCCCCCAGCAAAAAACATTGGAGCAAAGCACCTACACATGGAGTAACTCAACAAAGCAGAGACAGTTTTTCCTTCACTTTTCGCATTATCCCTGGATTGGTTTACTACGGATTTAAAGGGAAAACTGTGTCCTAGCTTCTCTTTGCCTGCAATGTCATGTGAACCATGTGAATTAAACAGGGATGCAAGTAGCATCAATCTCACAGTAAGTCACTGTGTGAACGGCCCCTCAGTTTCTCATTTTTCCTATCTTAAATTCAGTTCTTCACCTTTCTGCAGCAATTTGCAGATTTCTTCTAATAAATACATTTGTGTATGCAGTTTTGAATAATGTACACATTTTTACAAGGGTTTTTCCTAATATAATGCATTTTATGTTATTTTCACTAATATATTCATTTTTATGCACACTTTCCCCTATTATATGCATTTCTAAAAACACTGTTTTGTTCCAGAACTCAGTCAGTTCTGAGTTCAGTCATAAAACTTGGTTACTAAACTACATCACAAAATTTGGATAAATGTAAATTTTGAAGGATGGCTGTGTTTCAGTTCTCATATTGTTTTGGAAAGTGTGACATTGATAGATTTGGCTTTAACGGCAAACTGAACTGAATTTCTCCCCCATCCCTTGACTCCACTGACTGTCAGCAGCTATCCAGGGTTTCAGGCAGGAATCTCATCCAGCCCTAACTGGAGATTCTGGGGATTTAATCAAGTACCATCTGCATGCAAACCCGATGTTCTACCACTGAGCGATAGCCTTTCCCATAAGCACCATGGCAGAATGCATTGCAGAAGAGCTTTTCCCAATCTGGTACCCTCCAGATGTTTGGACTGCAACTCGCATTTTCCTTGATCATTGGCTATGTTGGCTAGAGTTGATGGGAGTTGAAGTTCAAAGCCTCTAGAAGGCACTAGGCTGGGGGTAGCTGCTATTCCCTGTCAAAAAGATCTCAGTTAGCAGAGCTAGGAAAAGCCTATGTCTGAAAAGCCTGTCATCCCTGACCACTGGCCATGCTGGCTGGGGCTGATAGGAAATGTAGTCTTAATTTGTTTCACAAAGCCATTTCCTCAAATCATGTTCACACCTGATGACATATAACACCAGGTGTGGGGCAGGTAAAGTTATAGCTTCTAATGAATAACTCGGAACCTTAAAATGTGCTCCCATTTGAGTCTCAGCAAGCCGGATTTGTATTCAGTGCCTTGTCATTTTGGTGCCAAATGCAAGCCCCACAGGGATTGGTTCCACTTGGGAGCATCCAATCAGGGCTCCCAAGTGTAGCCAAGCCCTACTGAGAGCAGGGCTTGAAATCAGCTCTGCTCACCTAACTGGCATTGACTTCACGCCCCATTGGGACTGGCTATACTGCAGAGTTTCTAATTGTAAATTTTGGAATATAGCTTATCACTGCCGAAAGTGGAGCTTGAAGACAGCACCAGTCAGCTGATCAGCTGTGGCATCAAGTCTGACCAGGAATGGCTACACTCTGGAGTTTCCAATCAGGAAGTTCAGAATATTGCAAAACCAATCAGGGCTTGAAGTCAGCACAGTTCAGCTGATTTGCACTGATGTCAAGCCATGCTTGGATCAGCTATGATCTTCCTTTGTAGTGCAGCCTGAATTCAAGCCATGCTTCAAAGGGAAAACAAACCCTCCATACCGTGAGGATTTCTGCCTGGTTGGAACATGTCCATGAACTCTGATAATACCCCTTGCTTGCCTGAATGGAGAATAGAAGGGGGTGCATATGTGTGTAGAAACTAACCTACTGGCCACCGCCACCCCCTAAAAGGTTGCCTAGAAGGGAATGTAGCCCTCAGTCCAAAAACTGGCATTAGGGGATGGAAGAATTTAAAAGTGAACTTGTAACACTGAGCGAACCTTTAGCTTTTTTCTTTCAGAACACCTCCTAGATAAGTGCCAAAGTGAATTTTCCCCACCTGGATGACATTGTTGTGCCAAAGGGATTTGATGTTTTAATTTGCAGTATGTAAAATTAATGGACCTAGAAAGCCACATCTTAAATTCATTGGCAAAAGTAATCTATACACTTGTCTGATTGTTTCCAATGCATGTTCACCTCAGAATGCCTCCTTGGACACCACATTGTAAAGAGCCACTTCCCATGCAGAACAACTCCATGGCTGCTGCCAGCAATTTGTAATCAATGCTCCCTCGATGCAGAATTTTTCCTGCTTGTGCATTCATCTGCTGTCTTACTATCTGCAAATGCTCCACATGGGGATGCTGTGTCTTCAGTTTAAACTTTAATAACCAGGAAAGAGGTGAATGCTGAAATTACTGCATGGCACAGATCCTGTGGGTATATCTACAGAATCTGCATAGCTAGACCAAACACCACAAGCAGCAACTCAATCAGTTTCACCTTGCACATAAACACTTAGGCCAGGCCCACTGGACAGATGGGATGTTTGTCCTGGGCTCAGGGTCAGCCCTACCATTTGCTGTGATGAGGTGACTGCTAGGGTTGGGGGAGAAATTTGGTCTGTCTTGCATTTTTGCCCTCATGCCCCAAAGAAGGCTTGGGAGATAGAAGACTGGAAGAATGTTATAATTATTAAAATATAACAATTTTTTTAAAACTTGCAGACCAAATAAATCAAAATAGCCAAACTCTAACTGAACGGGCAGGTGAGGATAAATTCTCTATCTGGAAGGGAAGTATCCCTCAAGCCCTGTGGGCATGTATTTCAGCCAAAAGCTGTAGCTCCCTAGCAAAGAACGGGGAAGGAATCTCTCCCTCCTTGCTAAATGAGCCTAGGATACACACCAGCCTGCACACCAGGACCCCGCTGTACTGGTGTTCACCCTAATGCACAAGTCAGGTCATGAGGGCAGCCCCCAGTTCCTCCCAGGCATGAAGCATGTAGTTCCCTAAAGGGTGCCCCTTAACCCTAAATGCCTCAGTATATTTCCTATTTCCCCCCAATTTCCTCACCTGCACGAATCCAATGCCACAAGCAAGCACCCAACTTCTCCAAAAGCCAACTGAATTCAAACCCTTGCAGTATGATGTAGTCAAAACGAGAAGAATCCCTTAAAAGCAGAATCCAACAACAACAACAAAATCCTACTCAGGCCCTAAGCAGCAACTGGTGAAGCCCATACTGCATGCAGGGAGGGAGGGTGCAACAAAAGTGCAGAGGAAGGCTCCGAGCTTAGAAAAGCCAAGCTCCACTTCTGCACAAAAGGCGGGAAGCCCCTATATGGCCCAGGAAAACTCTCTCCCATTGGGAGGGACCCTCCTGAGTCTCCTTTGCTAGAAGCAGAAGGTGGGGCAAACACATTCCCGCAGAAGGTGGGAACGACATAACGTGAACCTACCTAAATTGCATTTCCAAAAAAAATATGCAAACCGAAAAACTATCCTTCAAAATTTGTATGTCTTCAAATCTTGTGATGCAGTTCTCCAACCAGAAAAATGTGTCGAAAGGTTGGATGGATGGATGGATGGATGATTACCTTTATATACCACCTCTCCTCCAAGGAACTGCAGGCGATGAACACACACAGTTCTCCCCCTCCTGATTTTATCCTCACAACAACCCTGTGAGGTAGGTTAAGCTGAGAGACAGAGACTAGCCCAAGATCACCTAGTGATCCTCATGCCCCAGCAGGGATTTGAACCCTGGTCTCCCAGGTCCCAGTCTGACACTCTTAACTGCCACACTGTTTGTCTTATTATAAGATAGTGTGCATAAAAATTTATATCTGTGAAGTTACATTAAAAACACATTAGTTTAGAGAAATATGTTTGCAAAAACATGTATATTAGGAGAAATAATATATAGCAGACTATTTATTTATTATTTATGTTTATTTATTATTTGATTTATATCCCGCCCTTCCTCCCAGTAGGAGCCCAGGGCAACAGACTGAAATGCCAATGCATTTTCGTGAGGATTTTTTTTTTTTTAAAGTAATCAACTGACGCAAAATGATAGGGAAAAAAGAGAGGGGGGAAAATGAAAAATTGAGAGAAACTGTCAGAGTTGTCCATCCCTTGTGGCTGCTTCAGGCAGCAGATATTGCAAGGGGGGGCAGGGCACCAGCAGCACTCTTCTGGGCCATTCCTCCTAAATTTCTCTAACCTTTAACGCAGGCAAGGAGAAAGCCGACATGGTTCCAGAAGTTGTTGGATTACAACTCCCAACAGCCTTGGCCAGCATGGCCAAGTTTCAAGGATGATGGAGTTGTAGTTCGGCCAAATATGGAAGGCACCGCATCGGCTACCTTGTGGAAGTTCTTTTGGGTTTTGGAGGCCCTTATCATTGGCCCCATGGGAAGAGGAAGCCTTATGAATCCCCCGGTCACAAGGAGGCCTTGAAGTGCATTGAGCTGAATGTATTTTGAAGCCCCTTTTACAGCTTCCCGCTCAACGCAGAGGTGGAATGGGTGCACCTGGCATTCAGGTTGACATGGAGGGGCAGGGAGAAGCACGCACATCCTCAGCCCCCTTCACTTTTTCCTTCCTCGTGTGTTCAGGCTGAACCTGGAGAGGGCTTTTATCTTCCCTAAACTATGGCCAAACAATTCTAATATTATGAGAGGAATAAAGAGGTGAGCTACCATCATCACTATCTACGTTCTCCAGAATATACATCAATATATATCGTGCATCAGAATGCAACTTCCCGTTGTAAGCCATGCAGTGCAGAGGAATCACATCTGAGACTGGATGACACGATTGTCTTTCACTAAAGGCTGACATCATTCCATTGGGATATCTGGGGGTGACTGTTGCTTTCATTTCTGTAACCCTGTTTACTCAGTCCTCACATGAATTCACTGATTGCATGGCCACATCTGTCAATCTCCAGATGTTTATCTGAGGTATGAATATATGCAGTGGAGGCTGGTCATAATTGCAAATGGGGTTAATCCCCCATCAGCCTCAGGCTGCCCTCAGCCAGCCAGACACCTGCCTGTCTGCTTGCTTACTTACAACCTGTCCAGGGTGTGACACTTGCTGTCAGCTTCCTCCTCTTTAGTCTCAGTGTTGTCCTTGTAGAACTCAGCAGGGAGGAGGATGGAGGCAAAGCTGGAACAAGTTGGCTCTGCCTGTCATTGGCTCTGGCTTCATCTACTGTGTCCCTGACATCCACCCCACTGGGACTATGGGCACCAGCCACCAATTATGGAATTACAAGACTGACGTCAGAAGTCACGATTGCTTGCGCCATGTGGTGAACCCCAGCACCGCAGCCTCTCAGGTGAAAACCATCCAGACCTAGTCTGGCTCCACCCACCCCATCAGGGCCGGTGCCAGGCATGCCGGGGCCCTTGGGCACCAACCTGCCCTGGGCCCCAGCCTGCCCTGGGCCCTGGCACATGCACACACACACCACCTACCTATCTTTCCCTTTGGTGAATGCTGCTGATGCTGCACGCATCCTTGCCATTAACCAAGATGATGGCAGAGGCATCATTCTTGGCTGCCATCAAAAGAGAGGTAGGTGGGGCATGCAGGTGGGTGTCATGAGCCTGTGCAGCAGTAGGGGGTGCCTGGGAGCTCCCTCTCACGATCTGTGGCAGTGTCAGGAGCCAATGCTACCACAGATCACAGAAGGGAGCACTACCCACCTACCCTAAGGAGGGGCCTTTCGGGGGGCCCTTGGGACCCAGAGGCCCTCAGCCAGGGCCCGACCTGGCTGCCCTCTGGCACCTGCCCTGCACCCCGTCTGGCCATTGGCTCCTCCTGAGCTGGAAGGAGTATAAAAAGGCTTCCAATATCAGTGGTGCTTTGCTTGAGCAAAAAGGTTTACCTGAGTGCTAGTGTTTCTGGGCATGCGCTTCTTCTGACCACTGGCTTGTTCTATCATTCCTGTCTTTCTTTCTTTTTTTCTTCTACCTGATCATCCTACGAATTAGGAGGGCTTGAGATTAGAAACATACAAAAGTGCCTTATACTGAGTAAGATCACTTGTACATCTAGCTCAGTCCTGTCTACACCGGATGGCAGTGGCTGCCAAGGATTTCAGACAGGTGTCTCTCCAGCCCTGCCTAGAGACAACAGGGACTGAAACTGGGACTTTCTGCATGGAGATTCTGGAGCAAGCCCTGAGGGTTCAGTGCCCAAACTGGGTATTCTGTGTCTAGATGCAACAGGGAAAAATCAAAAGCACATATGTCACTGTTTGGGGAACAAAGTGCTTGGAAAAGAATGGAGCCCCAAACTATTACTTACTTCCATGTCAATATTGTGAGGAAGGCTATAATTGGGCATTGACTGAAGTAGTTGGGGACTTCCTTGAATAATTCATGAACTGTATTATCAGCCAGCCAACTATTTATGTAAATGTAATGGGCATTAAAAAAAAAGCTGCTATGACAACAATCTTTGAATGTAGAATCAAAGGATATATTCTGAGGACATAAGTGGATAGTTTTTTTTAAAAAAAAAAACACCACACAACTGCTGCCATTTTATTTTTATTTATTTATTTAAAATATTTCTATCCCGCCCTTCTACCCTATAATAGGGCACTCAGGGCGGCTTACAAAAATAAAATCAGACATCTACATAATGAAATTGTAAGCAGTAAAATCACAAAAACATTAAAATAAAATACATAAAATACAATATATATTGTATATAATATACAATATATAAAATCAGTGTCAGGCTCTACCTTCAGTCCCTCCCAAAGGCTCTCTGGAACAAGATTGTTTTCAGAAGTGTCCGGAAAACCAACAGAGAGGGAGCAGGGAGGGGAGATTGGAGACTGGGTGGAAATTAGAGATTTTGTGCTTTTCCCCTCCTCTCTTCCTGGTGAAGTGTGCTATGATCTCTAAGCATTGTCTTTAGGCGGGCAAAGGCATTTTTATTTATCCAGGTCTGTGGCCCATAAGCTCATTGAAGATAGTGTTAACTGAACTTTTACTTTTGCTTCTTTGCATATTATACATTGAATGTTATTGGGGTTTTTTCTTATTACTGTTAGCCACCTTGAGCGCCATTCAGTGGAAAGGTGGGTTGCAAATGTAAACGAGGAGGAGGGCGAGGAGGAGGAAGCAATGCATAAATAGCATGACGATGTGCCTTTCTACACCCACATGGCTGACAGCCAATGTGAGGCAAGGAAGGGGAACAAGTCTCCCAACTTGGCCTTTGGGACTCTCCCTAGGCTACACCCTGTCCTTAACCAGACCACTAATGGTCCTGCTTCCAACCCTCCTTGGGTGTTTTCGTCTGGCTGGCATGTGTCCTAAGACTTCTGATAATGCTTCTTGCTTGCCTGCACGGTGGATAGAGTGGGATGTGTGAGTGTCTGTAGAAAGCAGCCTCCTGTCCAAGGGTAACATTCTCATTCATTGCTCTGCCCGCTTTTGCCTCTGTCTCTGTTCACCACTGCCATGTGTCCCCTTCAGGGAATGTAGCCCTCGGGCTGGAAAAGGTTCCCCACCCCCACGACAGAACTGCAGTGAAAATGTGTGGTCAGCTTTTGCTTGTCTGATATTTCTCTTTCCAATAAGAGCTGTGTGCATTTGGTGGGGAGGGGGATGAGGGTCAGGAGAATGATGTGTATGTGTGTAGTTTATCCCTTCATTCTTCATCACATCCCCAATGGAAAATCACCTTCCCCAAAGCTTCTATCAGCCTTGGTGGTGGAGCATTTGCTTTGCACGCAGAAGGTCCCAGGTTCTATTGCTGGCTTCTCCAGGAAGGGCTGGGAGAGACCCTTGTCTGGAATCTCACAGAGCTGCTGCCAGGCAGTGCAGACCACACTGAACTAGATGGACAAATGGTCTGATTCATTATAAGGCTACTTCCTGTGTTTCCAGGAGTGATGCTTTCATCGGCAGCAATAGTCACATCCACCTGATACATTTAAAGCACATGTTTTCTCCCAAAGAATACTAGGAACTGTTGTTTGACAAGGGTCCTGGGAATTGTAGCTCTGTGAGGTGAAGCTACAGGATTCTTGGGGGGAAGCCATGTGCTTCATATATATGATGTGGATGGGACCAGTGTGTTTTGTTTGACCCATCTGTATCAGGCATTCATGCCAGTGGCTTCAGCACCACAGACAGCTCCAAGTGTGCAACTTGTTCTGACAAAGGCAAGAGATGAACTGAGGCCTTATAGGTCCTTTCTTTCAGGCCACCTTCCCCAAACTCCATCATCTTGGCTTAAAGACTTTGGCTCTTAAACACACACACACACACACACCTTGCAGATGAGCCCTTCTTTGACTTTCTGTAGCCTCGTGCCTGACATGCTCCCTACAGCATTGGGCAGGTGTGCTAGCACAGGATGCACCTGATCCCTCTGATGAGACAAGCTCCAAAAACAGAAACTGTGAGGGTCCTAGCACAGGCTCTGTGGGCTCTGGTTCACTAGCCTCAGGTTCTAAAGGCTCTAAACCACTAGCCTTGGGCCCTGTTGACTCTGAAACAGGAGCATCAGAGCCTGATCCAAATCTCCAGGTGGTGGCTGACTACTCTTCTTCCTCCTCAGAACTTCAGGCCATAACAAAATGGAAGCTTCCCTCCCAGGATTAATAGCAGTTTGGGGGAAGGTATTTTCATTGGGGCCATAGTCAGGGTTAGGGCTGGCCACCTCTTCTAGGGCTATGGTCTGAAACCTGATTAGTTTCCATTATTTAGAGAACAAACAAACAAACCTAGACACAATTGTGGCTATGAAAAGCAAAATGGAAAATGACCCTCCATAAAATCTTAACTAGAACACCAGAAATAAATTACAATCCCATAGTCTGCTTCAGACTTTTATTTGCTTCTGTGCATTTCAAAGATTTTAAAAAGTACCATTGTGTATATGATTTGGTTTGTACGGTATTTTCTTTTAATGGAGTTATGTATGGATGTGTGGTGCAGTTTAAGTGTTGGAATGGACCTGGGAGCCCAGGGTTCAAATCCTCACTCAGCCATGAAGCACACTGCGTGACCTTGGGCCAGTCACTGTCTTTCAGCCTAACCTACCTCACAAGGTTGTTGTGAAGATAAAATGAGGAGGGGAAAAAGGGTCTATGCTACCTTGAGCTCTGTGGAGGACAGGTGGGATATAAAATGCAATAAATAAATAAATATTTCCACCCCTGGTCCATTTGGTGAAAGGTGTATTGCAAATCCCACAGATAAAAAACTAAAGTAATAAATCATTTTCATTTTTTTTTAAAAAGTACTTATTTATTTCCTTGCCCAGACTAAAACCATTTAAAATCACACACACACACCACAACATTATAGATACATTAACAAAGCAACTATGGTAGAGATCACAATGAGTAACCACAAAAATCACATAGATCATCCAAATCAAAAACAGAAATCTGTCTTTTACTGAGTCAGACCATTGGTCCATCCAGTTCCGTACTGTCTACATCAACTGCTAACAGCACTCCAGAGTTTCAGGCAGTAGACCTCTCGAACTGTACCAAGAAACCACCTGGGGTTGTATTAAATGCTAGTCCTATTCAGAGTAAACCCATTAATATGACTAAATTAGGGCCATTAATTTCATTGGGTATATGTAATTGGCTACAGCTCCTGGGATTCGACCTGGGCCTTTTTGCATGCAAAGCTTATATACTACCACTGAGCTATGGCCCTTTCCCAAGTGCTGACTGAAAAATAAACTGTTAGGAAGTGCCAGTGCCCAGGCCAGCTGGTATGGCAGCAGAGAAGGTGCCCCAGTTCAGTCTGCCAGGCTTGTAGTGGGACCAGACTACTGATGGTGCAGGAAAGATGGAACCAGAACCTGACTGCTGGGAGCCCCAGTTTGTGGGCCTCTCAAGCTATAGATCAGTGGAAGCTTCTGAGTCATCTTAGATTCATCTCAGACACAGATGTGTCACAGCTTCAAGGTAGAATTAGTTGTTAGAATGGGTGTGGGGAACCTTTGGATCTCTGGTTTTTGCTGAATTACAACTCCCACCAGCCCTAGCAATCATGGCCAAGGGCCAAGGATGAGGGAAGTTAGAGATGGAAGAACCTGTCCATTTCAGTTCTCTCAATGTCTAGTTTTTCTAATCTTCAATTCAATTCACATTTTTGCAGCAAATTTGTGATTCTTTTTTTTAAAAAGTCATGAAAATTCTCCAGCCTTGTAGTACAACTTTCTCCTAATAAACACATTTTATAGGCAGTTTTGACTAATGTACATATTTTTACAAGCAATTTCTCAACATATAATGCATTTTGGTATATTCTTTTCACTCATATATTCAATGCACTTTCCCTTAACATATGCATTTTTGTAAACATTGTTTGGTTGGCAAACTGCATTGCAAAATTCAAAAAAGTGTGAATTTCAAAGGATGGCTGTGTTTCAGTACTCGCATCCCAGGCTATGGTCTGAAGGCACATAAGACCAGCGCCCTGCAGGGTCAGGTCTGGTCAGTGCCTGGATGGGAGACCGCCTGGGAACCATATGTAAGCCGCCTTGGGTTTCAATCATGAAAAGAAAAGGTGGAGTATAAATGTAATAAATAATATTGTTTTGGAAGTGCAAATATGATACTTTACTTGACATGCAAACTGAATTAAATTTCTCACCCATCCCTAAATTCCACACCCTCTTGCTTGAGAGTAAGCCCCATTGAACTAATTGGGACGTACGTCTGAGTATAACCACATAAGATCATGTTGTCTTCTGAGCAGAGCCACATAGGATTGTGCTGTTAGTGTCGTGTCTAGTTTGGTTCTTAGGTGCCAGGTTAAAACAATTACTTTTCCCCTCAGAGCTTTTAATTAAATGGTATTGTTTTATGGCAGCTTAGGATGTTTTCTGTGTTGCTGAAGTTTATTGCTTCTTTGTCCTGTTTTATGCAGCTTTGCTGTGTAATTATTGTGATTTACTGTTTGATTGGTTCTGCTTTTCTATTTTATTAGTTTCTCCCTCCCCATAAGTCACCTATGGTACTTAATATATACATAAAAAGCTGGATGTAAATATTCTCAAAAACAAACAAACAAACATGTGCTCTTGTGAACTCACCACTACTTGGAACATACGCGCAAATGTTGGATGTGCAAAGTATCCATACAGTCCTGCACACCAACAATATTTGCATGCACATAGAGTAGATTTGGGGGGAAACTAATTTCCATTCACATTTAAAGGTGAATTTCCCTGATTCATACTTTCAAAAACAAAATGAGAACTGAAACACAGCCATCTTAGGCTCTTCCCTGAGCTCCTTTAAGAGGTTGGATGGGATACAAAGTTAACAAATAAATGAATCATTTATGGGGTGGTGGTTGTTGCTGTTTTATTGTCTTTTTATGGAATGATGTGTCTGTTTTTGTTTGTGGTAAGTAGCTTGGAGACCTTTGGGTAGCAAGCAACTAGCATATCTACTAAATGATCAATAAAATAATAGCAATTCAAAATGTGCCCTTTTTTAAATTTTGCAATGCAGTTTGCCAACCAAGCAATGTGTACAAAAATGCATACGCTGTGGTAAAGTGTGCCTAAGAATTGGTCTGGTAAGGGAAATAGCATACAAAAACGCATTACATTAGGGGAAACCACTTTGCAAAAATGTGTATATAGATGTGTGTATTAGGAAAAATTCACACTAAAACGCAGATTAATTTCCACGAGGAAGGATTTAAAAGAAACAACCCTGCAATCTGGAAAACTGACTGCAAGACTGGAAAAATGAGACATGGAGAGAAACCAAAACTGACAGATTCACCTGTCTCTAGCAACATGGAGTTTGCTTGGCTGAAGGAGTCGTCTTTGCCTTTAGCCTACCAACATACTTAAATATGCCGTTGCCATTTTAATCTAATTAATTGTTGCTAGAAGATTTTTTGTTGTTTAAATCAATCTCATAGGTCAAGGTGGAGGCGATGATGTGCAGTGGGTGCAAGAGAACACACTGCCCTTCTCTGCACTTGCCACAGTCTGGTAGCATCTAAAGCTTCCCCTAGCAAATGTTGTTTTCAGCTGAACAGGAGCTTTGCATGGAGACGGGTCCTTTTAATTAATCACATGTTACAGATTTTCCACCCACCCACCCTGAACTTCCTCCATCTACATTTTTCTCCCCCAATTGCAATGATCTCCACTCATGACTTGAAACACCCACAGCCATTACTGTTCTAAAATTGTTCACTGCAGCCAGTTGAAATCTTCCCCGACCTTCCATTTCTCCTATTGTAAATTCTGTCATGTGTCCACTGCCCACCCATCCCTCACCCACCTTCACTACAGTGCTTATACTTCCCTCCCCTTCTGATAATGGTTTTGCAGAGATCTTCACAGCATCAGCACATCCATTAAAAGACTATCTTTTTTTTGAAACTATGGAAGGAAGGAGGGGGGAAAGAGAAATCATTCAAAGAGAAATGGGTTTCTAGCCCTCACCATCTCAGAGGAAAGTCTAAAGCAGGGGCAGCCAATGTGATGCCCCCTACATATTGCTGGACTCCAACTCTAATTAGTGTCATGAGCCCCATGGAGAATTCCGGAGTGATCAAAAGAACATACAGAATAGGGCCCAGGGAAGGGGCCCAGTGGTTGCAACAAGGAAGTGCTGAAGCAGAAGGTTTCAGCACTTTTGACACTGACAGCTCCTCTCCCTTAGATCCATTTACAACAGAGGGAACACTCGCTGACCAGGAACCAGCCCTTTCTCCTCCCTTCTCCTCCACCCCTCCTCATCCAAGCTGCTACCACCACACATACCTCCTCTAGAGGAGGCAGATCTCAATGAGGTGCCACCACTGTTGCACCAGACATGCAGACAGCTGTGCTGGTAGGCTCAGCTGGCCCCCACTTTTCCAATTAACTTTAGGAGGAATATTTGCTTGTGCAATAGAAACAGCCTGCTCTGAACCTACTTAAGGGTGTTAGGGGTGTGTGTCTAATTGCTGCAAGAACGCCTTAGTCACGCCTAGTTATGCTGTGTAGAGATGGAGAATCCTCTGTGGCCTCTCAGCTGATCCATGAGGTGCTCTAGACTGGTTTCTCATTAAACATACTGGAAAGAAAAACACCAGTGGGTCTGAATCTGATTCCAACAGGCTTGGCCAGGACAATCAACCCCAGTCAACATGGCCAATGGCAATATTATGAGACACGGCCCAGTAACATCTGGAGAGCACCACCTTGGCTAACCTTGGACTACATTGTAACCCAATGATGATAATGGGATTTGACGATTAATTAAGATAGCCTATGGAGAAAAGTGATCTTGTATGTACCAAGAGACAGGTTTGATATATATTATATACTTATAGCTGATCTGCGACAAATCGGAAGTCAATATTTTTTATTGTATTATTATGTTTTTGTTGTTTGATTTTGTTTGTTTGTTTTCTGAAAATTTGAATAAAAATTATTTAAAAAAAAGTAACCCAATCATATTATGCTTACTGAATGCTTCTCTATCTGGTTTTTGGGACTCTCCCCAGGCCACACCCCCTCTCCTCCAGCTGCAGCCCTCACCAGTCCTGCTTCACAACCTCCTTGTTTGTTTGGTTTGGGTTTTTTGATGGCTGGAATGTGCCCTTGAACAGTTATGTTGCCTAGATGGAGGATAGAGAAGGATGGTGGTAGGTGTGTACAGAAACCAAACCACTATGCACAGGTAAAATTTGCATTCATTGCTTCACCTACTTTTGACTCTGGCATCCACCCACCACTAGAATGTGGCCCCCAGAAGGTTTCCTAGAAGAAAAAGCGGCCCTCAGTCTGAAAAAATGTTCTCCAACCGCAATCTTAAATTCTGGACCTGCCTCTTAAGTCAAGCTTGCTAATAGATAGGCAGGGCCAGCCTTACCAGGAGGCAGAGTGACACAATGTTGGGAGATGCTGGGAGTGCCAGATGCTGGGAGATAGCAGCAGCCCTCAGCTGTTCCTCCTGAGCCCTACAGCCACACCCCTCTGTTGCCACCATGGCCTCTCCTAAGCTCCCTAATCTGCCTCAGGTGCGGTGGTAAACATTACCCTATCACCAGTGTTGAAGTAAGAGTCAGCTGCAAATCCAGTCCACTTCTGTACATAGAATGGGGAGAAGGCAATCGCTCCCAGACTTGGCCTACTCTCCCCACTAATCAGCCCCCCTGATTTCTTCTGGCTGTACATCAGAAGCAGCTAGATGAACATGTGCCCAAGTGACCGTGATGAAATTTCTGGGAACATTGAAGAAAAACAGGGTGATATGCAAGATAGCTGTTGAGAATTGTCATTTACTGCAATAAATGTTTTCCAACTATACATTTCTGAGAAAAAACTGTAAGCCAGGAAAGAAATCTGCTGTGTGCGTCATTTGACCAGTAGTATTTTTTTTTTAAATTCTGTTCAAGTGCAGAGGGGATGCATCTTGTTTTGAATGTACATGTATATTAAATGCATGTGCATGGACAATAAAACAGCACGCAGTGCATAAGTATGTAACATAAGAACAGCCCTGCTGGATCAGGCCAAGGGCCCATCTAGTCCAGCATCCTGTTCTCACAGTGGCCATAAATTTCCATTCCACACAGTGCAGCTGTGGACAATTACTGATAAACCGAGGAGTATTTCTTGTTTGCATATTCCCACAGCAGATGTTTAATGAATGTGTGAAAAGGGAGCAGGACTGGGCTTGCTAATGAAGTCTTCCAATGCCAATGAAATGATTGGCTTTGGTATCCAGTTACATGGAAGAACCCAAACATGAACACAGTGGAGGCTGATCTATTAGGACTAATGAGCCATTGCCCCACCAAACTCAGTCTACCCTCAGACAACCTCCACCTGCCTGTCTTCTTACTTACAACCAGTCAGGGGGTGATTCTGCCTGTCATTAGCTCTGACGCCACCTACTGTTGGTCTCCTTGCCTTCCACCCTACCAGTCCCAATGATCACCAGCCACCACTTCATGAACACCCAATTGTCTGTAAATCTCTTTTCTCATTAATGTTGCCTGTATGGCTGTTGACCAGTGGCTTTCCTGACTCTAGAGTAACATAGCTATGAAGTGAGATCCTATTTCCCCCTCCTCTACTGCATCCTCATTGAACATGTAAGGGCTCATTGAATGTGTGTTATTTCACATGTTAAAGATATTGAGGCTTATTCTGAACTTAGAAGCATGATACAATGATGATGGTTTTCTAGTATATAGCATTGTTTGGCTTTTAAATTTGTTTACACAGACCTTCCCTTGATCTCTCTGTACCGGGGTCTCCTATATTAACTGCTACATTGTAATGGGATTATATTATTGGGTATTTTAATTGTGGGTGCTTATATTTTAATGCTTGCATAGCAGCTTTGTGTACATTGTAAACCACTTAGAAGCCTACTTTGGCATCAAGCTGTATATAAATTAATGAAATCATAATGTGATGATGATGATATCCAGGCTATGGCCCAGAATTTGTTTTGTCTCTGTAATTAAAAACTGTATTTACTTTGTCATCCATTTGATAGAATCATTGACTCATAGAATAGCAAAGTTGAAAGGGGGCTATAAGGCCATCAAGTCCAACCCCCTGTTCAATTCAGGAATACAATTTAAAGCATACCTGACAGGTGGCTGTCTAGCTGCCTCTTGATTGCCTCCAGTGTTGGAGAGCCCACCACCTTCCTAGGTAATTGGCTCCATTCTCATGCCGCTCTAACAGGTAGGAAGTTTTTCCTGATCTTCAGCCAAAATCTGGCTTCTGGTAACCTGAGCCCATTATTCTGTGTTCTGCACTCTGGGATCCCAGCTCTCCTCTGTGTGACAACCTTTCATGTACTTGAAGAGTGCTATCATATCTCCCCTCAGTCTTCTCTTCTCAAGGCTAAACATGCCCAGCTCTTTCAATCTCTCTTCATAGGGCTTGGTTTCCAGTCCCCTGATCATCCATCCATCCAATGGATCACATTTGTTCCATTGCTCATTTGTAAGGAGTTATTCCTTTGGTGCTCTTGTACTTTGGAACTCCCTGTCTATTGACATTACGCAGGCAGCATCACTGTACTCTTTCAGACAGCTGCTGAAAGTATTTCTCTTTAAGCAGGCCTATCCTGAGACATAATTTGGTTGCATTTGGTTTTTAATTGATTTTAGATGTTTTTAACAGTTTTTTAAATGCTTGCTATATGTATTTATTTATTTATTTATGGGCTCCTTTGGGAGAAAGGGTGGGGTATAAATGTAATAAGTAAACAAAATGGAATTGAAAGGGTCCCATCATGCAGTTCAATGTTTTCAATCATTACAATATGAATACACAAAACTATAAAGAACTTAAGGGAAGATTTGTAAAAAGAAATGAAACAGGCAAGTGTCAAGTTAAAACACCATCCGTATGTGTCCATGCCATTTCTATGGAAATCTGAGTGACTCATATACACCCATACATTTAGGCAACAAGGTCACCCATGAGATATAGGTACAAGAAACAGATGGTTGTAACTACTGGAAGCTTTACAGACATTGGCTGAGTGAAGCTGTGTATTAGTTGCTGGTAACTATCACTAAGCCAAAATATTTTTCTTCCTTAACAGTATAATGATGGATTCAGGGAAGGACCACCTCCTCAGTTCATGGTCTGTTTTTCTCACCCAGGGCTTTGAAGTTGATCTCTTGAAAGGATGTGTTTGTCAGTTAGCAAGTGTTGGAATTTATGTGAAGAGAGCAAGATTTGAAAAAAAAATCAAGAGGTTGTTGGGGAAGGATTGTAGCTCAGTAGTAGAACATCTGGTTTGCATGCATGAGGTCCCAGATTCCATCCCTGGCATCTCCAGGCAGGGCTAGGAGAGATCCCTATATGAAACCATAAAGAGCAGCTGCTGGTTGCTATAGATAATGCTAAGCTAGATGGACCAATGGTCCGGCTCAATGTAAGTCAGTTTTCTATGTTCCTGTGTTCCAGTGATCTCAGATCCAAAGTACGCCTGCTTGTAAAAAAGAACAAGGAAAGATTCCACTGAACTTAATCAGACTAATTATTGCCACATAAATGTGTTTAGTTTGGGGGTGCAAGGGACATAAATCACATGAAGATTTGCAAGGAGACACTTTCAAATTAGATGAGCAGTGCTTGGTATTCAAACACCGAACAGCCTGATGGCCAGGGTTTCACCACATCCTTATTGTTAATACAACAACAATATGTGAACATGCGATGCAGTAGAAGGAAGTTGCTTTGGAAAACAATTCAAGAAGGTAGTGCTCCCTGTTGATTGCTTGGAGGGCGCAAACCATTTCACTTGCTGTTCCCATTATGGTTAATAAAATTATCAATAGCAGTCCAGTTCAGTGAAATGAATTTTAGACCCCTTTTGTCAGGGCTGCAATTTATTCACCCTTATAACATGTATGCTACTGGAGAGGACTGAGTTTAATTTACTTTTAAAGGTTCCTCAGCCAGTTGGATTTTACTCCCTGCCTCCCCAGTGGGTCAGCTTCTTGCCATGGGTATTAATGGAAGGAAAACACTCAATGTGTCTGGTCAGCTTACCCATCAGGCTCCCACTTGCTGGTGTGCTGACATTTCTGGCTCTAACCACATGCAGATTAATGCATTCCACTTTCATTTGAACGAAATGCCTTCTTTATTGTTGGAGGCAATTATCATTTGGTTTCATTTGTGCCTTATCATTGTCCAGGATTTGTTCTGGGAGGAGGAGGATTTGCCACGTATCACCAAATCCTGGTTAGGAGAAAAGGAAGAGATGAAACTTAGAATCAAAGAGTTGGAGGGGGTTGTTTAGGACATCTAGTCTAACCCTTGGCTGATGCAAGAAATCCGGAGTTAGAAGATCTCTAACAGATAAGAACATAAAAACATGAAATGATAAGGAAAGCCCTGCTGGATCAGGCCAAATGCCCATCTAGTCCTGCATCCTGTTCTCATAGTGGCCAACCAAGATACTTGTGGGAAGCCCACAAGGAAGACCTGAATGCAGCAGCATTCTCCCCACGAAAGATGTCCATCTTATATTCATAGGTATTCTGCTTCTGGCAATGGAGGTAGAACATAGGTATCATGACTAGTAGTGGTCCCAGGAAACTTCAAGATTCATGCTGGGGCTGCTTGATCATGTGTGGTTCAAGATACCATGGTTTTATGAACTCTATAAAGCATGACAACCATGGATCTACATCAGATTATTAAAAAAGAAACCTTTAGCCAGGCTGTCTTTACATAGGAACATGCCTTATACAGAGTCACACAATTGGTTCATTTAGCTCAGTATTGTCTATGGTGACTGGTAGTGGCTCTCTGAGGTTTTCAGATAGAATTTATTCTCAGCTCTGCTTGAAGATGCCAGAATTGAATCTGGAGCCTAGCACATGCAAAGCCTGTGTTCCACCACTGAGCTATGGCCTTCATTCCTATCTGGAAATAGATTGTGGGGATCTTTTGTGGGACCTTTTGTGTGAAAAAGCTGTGCTGTATCAATCCATTAGACCTGAGCTATGTCCCCCCTTTCACATTTCTGTGTTTACCTTTCTAGTTCCATCTTCTTAAAACAATTTGGCATGCAGATTTTTTTCTTATTCCCGGTATATTTTCATAACAGGATACAGCATATTGAAAAAAAGAAAGGTTTGGTACCTCCTTCAGATGTGCATAAATAGAGTTTATAAAGTAAGGATGGCATTAAAGGTTGAGAAAGCTTTGTGATGACAGAGTTCCAGAACGAAATGTTCTCTCTCTGTCTCCACGCTGCAAGCCGGAGAGGAAATTTCTGTTCCTGGACATTTGTTTTAACACAGCTGTTTATGCACAGGCAGGGAAATTAATCACTCAGCTGCACTTGGCAGTGATGATGGGTTGGGCCACCATCCAGAGATAGTGCATGAGGATCTTCTCTTCTTTCAAGATCTTTGCACCAGAGACCACAAAACAGCAATCTTTGGAGGATGCAAATCACTAGCATTTATCCAGTACTTTGTCTGAGGACAATTCTAATCCTAGCTCAAAATTCTAAGATAAATCACATCTTTTTTCAAAACAATAGTAGGGATATGTATAATGAAACTAACATACAGAAATGCATTTTACTAGGGAAAAATCATTCGCAAAATGTGTATCTTAGGGAAGATTCCATACAATAATATGTATATGTAATAATATGTATATTAGGAGAAGGTCACATTAAAAGCTGGTAATTTTCAGGCCTTTCTTTAAAAGGCCTTTTAAAAGAAAGAAAGAAAGAAAGAAAGAAAGAAAGAAAGAAAGAAAGAAAGAAAGAAAGAAAGAAAGAAAGAAAGAAAGAAAGAAAGAAAGAAAGAAAGAAAGAAAGAAAGAAAGAAAGAAAGAAAACTGGTGTGGAAATGTGAAGAACTGAACTTAAGATTGGAAAAATGAGAAACCGAGAGAAACTGAAACTGATCCATCTCTATAAATCAATCACTTGAAAGTAAGTGTGCGTGTGTGTTCCTTTCTGGTTTTTTGTGAGTACCCATTGTTACATAGCCAAAACAACATCTCCCATTCACAAGAGGATTGAAATAAATGAATTACATTTACTATAGTCCACTGCAAAGCACTGTGTCACCTGCTTGCAGCTTAGAGAGCAACATGGTTATCGTTCCTTATGTTTCCGATGTTCAGGCTCTGAGTGTTGTCATGCAGGTTGCCAAAATAGCATCCCCCATGCACAAGAGGGAAGTATCAGGAGGCTTGGAGGACCCCCAAAGTTTGCAGAACTACAAAAAGGGACAGAAAACTAAAAGGGATAACCCCACCAAAGCCAGTCCAATGAAACTGAGCATGCTCATTGGGTGAAGTATTATTATTATTATTATTATTATCATCATCATCATCTTCATCATCATCATCTTCATCTTCATCTTCATCTCACCCTTCCTCCCAACAGAGCCCACAGCAGCAAACATAAACAAGACAATTTAACAAGAAAAAGAAAAGCATGCTAAAAACAGTTTAAAACATTCAAAAAACAATTACAATTTAAAATATTCTAAACACAAGGAAAATATGCTAACACAGTTAAAAGTAAAGTGCAGTTAAAATATGATTTCATCAGAGTGCTGGCTGACTCTTGGGCAAAGAAGATCAGAAATCTGGAGTGGAGGTGGAAAGAGGAATGCATTGGCTAGAATGTCAAACAGCAGCATTCCACCCACAACATTTTGTTGCAGGTCCTCCTTTTAACACTATAATGGGGGGGGGGAGAAGCACCATACGTTCCTTGTTTTCAGATGATGCCTATATATATCACAACAATATATTTTAAGATATTCACAGACTGAAGCATAATGGAACAGACCGAAAAGAGTCACCCATCCCTGTCATCCATATGGTCAAATTATCTTTTTATTTTTTCCCCTAAAAACAAAAACAAAAAATTTTTTTAAAAAAAATCACGTGTGCTCATAGTTTTGATTTAGAACAAATTGTCCCATTCCCTGTGCACTAAGAGCAGAAAGATATTCTTTAAAGAAGACTTCCCTTGAAAAAGATAGTCCAGAAGATAACTTAGAATAACAGGTGTGATAGACACACATATAGAAGACTTGGGCAGCTTTTCATTTTTTAAAATCGCATTTGGTTTCATTGCCCATTTTCTATGGATGGGGAAAAAAGCTCCCAAAACGTGGCTGTCTGAGGTGGCCACTTCACTGTGCCTAACAACGGGTTGGCCTTGCTTAGAACTGACACTGACCAGAGGCTGCCCACATGGCTGCCAGTGGACTGTGGCTACGCCTATGGAGACAAAAGGAACTATATGAACTAACTCTGAGAAATCTCCCTTCAGTACTAGGGATTGCTAAACACTTATACTTCCTTTCTGGTGTCTTTCACATCAACCCCCCCCTCTCTCTCTCCTTCCCATCTCCCTCTACTGTTTAGATTATCCCAGCCTTGGTTTCCTTGCACCTCCTTTGACAGCTGCCTCTGCAAGAACATACTTACCTGCTATCTTAATCCCTGGGATGAGGCCTTTCACCTTTTTGCAGGCAACTCTTAAAAACTGATCTGCAGAAGCATCTATCGATCTCAGATTCTGTTAACACTCATCACCCTCTCTGCTGCACATAGAGTCTACAGAATGTTATCCCCTCTCACACATACACACATATACCCCGTATGGAAAGGGGGCAGTAATCCCCTTGGATTTCTCTACCCAAACATTTTTAACACTAACTGTAACACCACTGGCATGCCTCCATTGCTATTAGATCTGGCATTTGTGCAGCCATTAGCCATGCACCATGGTTCTTAGGGAAGGGGGAGAAATTCAATTCAGTTTGCATGTAAAGGTGAACTTACCTAATTTGCACTTTCTGAAACAATATGTGCACTGAAACACAGCCATCCTTCAACATTTGCACTTCTCTTACCTTTGCAATGCAGTTCTCCAGCCAAGGAATGTGTACAAAAATGCATATACTTAGGTAAATTGTGCATATAAATGCATATGGAAGTGAAAAAAATATATACAAATGCTTTATATTAAGGGGAAATGTTTTGCAAAAATATAAAAATCTCAAACTGATGTAGAAATGAATTCAAATTGAATTTAAGATTGGAAAAACAAACTGAGAGAAACCAAATTTGACATGCATGTGCACAAACACACCACACTAAAAATCACCCTTTCCCAAAGCTTTCCTCTAAAAGAAGCAGCTGTCAAGGTTTTTAAATGCCAATATGTGCTGTATCATTTGGCCCTTCAATCCAGGAGAACAACCAGAGATGTGAGAGAATTCTGACAAAAACAAAAATAGGAACAGAAATTGCCAATGTTTGCTTAATTGTACCATGTCCAAAACAGAAATCAGTCCGGGGAATACTACTGGTATTTGCTATTGTTGCTTTCAGTCTGCAAACAATATGTAATTGATCACATTTTTCCCTAGTTGTATTGCATTTCCTTTGCGCTAATATGAATGAAGTGGAATAATGTAATAACAACATAATTATCTAATTCATGTAATTAATTATGTAAGTTACGTTGTTTCACTATGATGTTTCACTGTGATGAATACAGGGTGGAACAGAAAATGAAGCCTTTGTACATCCCTACTTCCAACCATGCCAGGAATATCATGAAAAGCAGGGCAATTACTAAGATGCTTAAATATGACAAGAGTAAACAGAAGGATTTAAAATCCCAATGAAGCCAAATGCTAAACATGATCCCTGGTGAGCTAACAGAACTAAAGAGTACAGAGCTTCCTTTTTTAAAAAAAAATGATAGAGGTTTTCAAGACATCCTAGGAGACTGTATAAACCGTTAATAAAGAGCTGAAGGTTGCAATGGGAAGTTCAACACTCAGATTATTTCCCATTCACCTACCAAAAAACGATGTTTATAGCAGCCCGTTTTTTTAAAAAAAGACACCAAGGGATGAATTTTATATTAAAATGTGGCGTCTGGTGCCCAGCAATCTCTCTATTTTGAGTATAAGCAGGTTTTAAGAAAAAAGCACCCTGCTATTATCTGCTGATTCAAATGGGTTGCCTCCAAGTTGACATTGCAGTAAGACGGCATCTTATTGACAGGAGAGGCAATTCATGCATATAAAGCTTTTGTGAAGCAAACAGTGGGGATGTGTGAAGCCTTGCTTATTCTTTTCCCCAGTGGTTTTTAAGCCATCATCATTCAGTTTACAAATCAAAAGGCAGCACCGTAATATAAAATGACAGGACTCAACATATAGAAATACATTATCACAAAATTGCCGAATGCAGTCGCAGAAAGCAGTAATTAAAAGAGGTCCTTTGTATGCAGTAAAATGTATCCATATTTTAACAAAGTTGATCTTTTTAGAAAAAGATACACAGAGGTATAAACGGGTTCAACCCATTTATTTTGATCCACAAAATTGATGAGTGTATAAGCAGAATAAGGATGCAATCCTGTGCACACTTACCTGGGAATGTGCCCCATTGAACAAAAAGGCACCTACTTCTAAGTCAGGTGTGGGGAATCCTTGGCCCTCCAGATGTTGCTGAACTATTCCCAACAGTCTCAGAAAGCATAACCAATGGCCAGGGATTATGGGAGTTATAGTTCAGCAACGACTGGAGGGCCAAGGTTTCCCCACATTGGTTCTAAGTAAACATCCATAAGATTGTACTGTAAAAAGAGCCCGTTTCCCTTGTTAAATGGCTCATGTGTGAGAGGTCTTATATCAGTGCCAAACACTACACTATTTGAATCAAAAAAAGTTTAATAGAATAAATTGACTGGCTTTCCAATGTAAGTGGCCTGGTTGGTACTTGGATGGAGAACCTTAATTATTCTTGATGTGAATATTTCCATCTTATTGTAAAGCAGGACAAGGAGCCTGTGGCCCTCCAGATGTTGTTGAACTGCAACTCACCATAATCCCTGAGTTTACAGGGAGAAACACCAGCCAACCTATCATATGGAGAGCATCTAATTTATAGGAATGTATATCTCAAAATCAGAACAGAAAACAACCTTGTAGACAAAACTAAAAGTCACTTCTTGCAGTCTATGTTCCTGTATTGCAGTGGTAGAGAAACCTATGTCCTTCCAGATGGTGCTGGACTACAACTCTGATCATTATAGGAACTTAGGAAACTGCCTTCTCCAGAGTCAGACTAATGGTCCATCTAGCTCAGTATTGTCTACACTGACTGGCAGCAGCTCTCCAGGGTTTCAGGCAGGAGTCTCTCCCAGCCCTACCTGGAGATGCCAGGAATTGAACCTGGGACCTTCTGCATGCAAGGAAGATGTTCTTCCACTGAGCTATGGCCCTTCCCTGATCACTAGTCCTACTGGCTGGGGCTGATAGGAGTTGGAGTCCAACAACAGCTGGAAGGGCACAGGGTTCCCTGCTTGTGCAGCCACTAGGGATCAGAAAAGCTATCAATTTCGGTTTCTCTCAGTTTCCTGAGGTTGAACTAGGGATGGACAAATCAGTCAATTTCCGGTTCTCTCAGTTTCGGATTTTCCAGTCTTAGATTCAGTTCACATTTCCACATTAGTTTGCAATTTTTTTTAAAAAAAAGTCCACATAGGCATTCGTTGGAATATTTGTTTGTATTTCTCTGGATATACATGTTTCTATGCAATGTTGCCTGATATACTCATTTTTGCAAAGGATTTCCCCTTAATATAATGCATTTTTACATGTTATTTTCATTAGTATGCACATTTTATGCACACTTTATCCTAATGTAAGTATTTTTGTACACATTACTTGGCTGGAGTACTGCACTGCAACCTTCAGAGAAGTGCAAATTTCGAAGGATGGCTGTGTTTTGGTTCACATATGGTTTCGGAAAGTGTGAATTAGGTAGGTTTGCCTTTAAACGCAAACTGGATTGATTTTTTCTCCTGTCTCTAGCAACTGCCTCTCTCCGCCTAATGGTATGGCCAACCATTATCCCTATTTAAAGACTGGCTAGCAACTGGGCACCTTTTTAAAATCTAACTAGTGTTCATCATTTCCAAAGGGAAGCACACTCTGGTTCCATCAACTGGCAAGAGAACTAAGGGCTGTTGGGTTGCGTGGTGCAAAGCACAGGAAGAGAAACAAAGCCAGGCTACTCTGTCATCTCTGCTGAGAAAGCAGCTGCCTTTGGATCTCCCCAAAATGGATCTCCCTAACCGACACCAAGTGGCAGCCATTCCATCACACTACCTGATGGGTTTTCATTACAGCTAGTCATGAAACAAACTGCAACTTTAAGAACTGGTGCCTGGGCTTGCATTTTCCCACCCACACCTCTCCATCCTTTTCCCCCTTGTGTATCATGTATTTCAGATTGTGTGCCTGAGGGCTGGGACTAAAAGTTGTAACCCATTCTGGGAGTCTTTTTGGCTAAAGAGCAAGGTGAAAACACTTTATTTATTTATTTATTTATTTATTACATTTATATACCACCCCATAGCCGAAGCTCTCTGGGCGGTTTACCGCAATTAAAAACATTAAAAACAAATATACAAATTTTAAAACACAAAGAACAATTTAAAAACACAATTTAAAAAATTTAAAAACAATTTTAAAACACATGCTAAAATGCCTGGGAGAAGAGGAAAGTCTTGACCTGGCTCCGGAAAAATAACAGTGTTGGCGCCAAGCACACCTCATCAGAGAGATTCTTCCATAATTTGGGGGTCACCACTGAGAAGGCCCTCTCCCTTGTTGCCAGCCTCCCTGCTTCCCTACGAGTAGGCACCCGGAGGAGGGCCTTGGATGTTGAGCATAGTTGGGATTCATGTTGGGAGAGGCGTTCCATCAGGTATTGTGGTCCTAAGTTGTGCAAGGCTTTATAGGTTAAAAACAGCACCTTGAATTGAGCCCGGAAACATACAGGCAGCCAATGCAAGCGGGCCAGAATCGGTTTTATATGTTCGAACTGTCTGGTCCCTGTTACCAATCTAGCTGCTGCATTTTGCACAACCTGCAGCTTCCGAACAGTCTTCAAAGGCAGCCCCACATAGAGCGCATTGCAGTAATCTAATTTATAAGTAATCCGTAAATCCGTAATTGCCGATAGGCTTCCTATTGCACATTCTTCTCCATTCTCTGAGACTGTGCAATGCCACCTTCTTCATGGGATCACAGTTATAGTTCAGAACACTTTGGAAAAGTTCCTCAACAGCCGCAAGACTTTCATTCCCAGAAATTAAAATTGTGGATATTCATTGTAGTCATTTCCATACCGATGCAAGCTAATCTTCTCAAGAAATACATTGCCAGCTGCTTCTAGAAAGCAAAGATATATTGCTAGAGGACCATGTACAATTCTATACAGTTAGTCAGAAGAAGTTAAGACCGTTGAGCTGCAATCCTAAAGACTCTTACTCAGGCAAGAGGGAACCCTTTTCAGTCCAAGGGCTGCATTCCCTTTTGGACAACCTTCGGGGGGGGCAGGGAGAGTGTCACACTCCAGTGGTGGGAGGGGTCAGAAGCAAAAGTGGGTGGACCATTTAATGCCAGATTTTACCTTTGCACAGTTCAAACACCTACACACACCTCTCTCTCTCTATCCTCCATCCAGGCAAGCAAGAGGCATGATCAGAGTTCAAGGACACAGTCCAGCCAGGCAAAACCACTTGAGGAGGGTTTGAATCAAGGACAGTGAGGTGTGTGCCTGAGGAGAGTCCAAAGGGCCAGAGAGCGAGGCCTGGAGAGTTGCATTTGGCCCTGGGCCTGAGGCACTCCACTCCTGTACTAGGGGGACATTGAATACATTTACGTCGAAGTAAACATATCACTGCTTGCCCCTGGTAATAAGGTAGCTCTATTTTAACTGGGGAGGAGAGAGGACAAACTATAAGGTCAGCTATAACTGAAGAAAAGTCTAGATTTGTTCGCTTTTGTAACAATAATTTAAGAATTTTCTTGAGTGATTAAAGGGAAGAGTCTCCCCCCCCCCTTATCAAACTTCAATCGGGTCTTCGGTTATCTTTAGCCTGGTGCTGCTAGTCATTGATACCTGTCACATCTGCTGATGGACTGCCTTCAAGTTGATCCAGACTTATGGTGACCCTATGAAAGGGTTTTCACGGTAAGCAGTATTCAGAGGGGGTTGACCATTGCCGTCCTCTGAGGCTGAGAGGCAGTGACTGGCCCAAGGTCACCCAGTGAGCTCCATGGCTGTGTGGGGATTTGAACCCTGGTCTCCCAGGTCCTAGTCCAACACTCTAACCACTATACCACACTGGCTCTCTAACTGGCACTCTAACATCTGCTGCTAGTGTTGTCTAAATTGAGATCCAGTTCTAAGAGTCCTCTTTGAAGCTTTGGGTCTCCAAGGCTGATTGCAGTCTGATCCCTTATACTGGAGGCTATGAACTGCCCGTCACGGCAAATTGTGTTCCTCAGCCTCTCTGATAAAAACCCTTCAAACAAACCTGACCCCCTCCAAGTCTTTGTGAAATGTTAAGGCTCTCAAATGTTTCACTTTCCTTGGGAATCTAAAACTCTTCTCCATAACTGTCTCATAGCTTGCCTTCTCAGCATAGGTTAGTCACATGCTATGAAAAAAAATCAACTTTTCACTGGTCCTGCAATATTCAGGACCCACTTTTCTTTCTTATCATAACCTGCTGCCTCTACATCTCCATTATGGCATTGTCAAATTCTGCAGTATGACTTGCAAACTTCATTTCTTTGGGTGTTTCTCAGACATATGCTCTCTTTTAATCAAGCATTTTTGTTTTGGCACTCCCTTCTGATTCCACGTCATGTCACAAAACCCTGACTGATTGATTAAACTGGGGACAGCCTTCAAATTAAACTGCTTGTATTGCTGGTAACAATAATTGTCTTTCTGCAAGCCAGCCTAATAGTTTCTCTTGCTAAGACCAGATGGAATTGGGTCTGTGCTATATAACAAAACAACCCTTCTTAAACGGGAAGCTTACAATACAAGGTTTCAAGGCATAGTGATAAAATTAAGGCTGTGCACCAACAATTGGGCCAACTCAGGGGGATCTGAGCTTCAGCTGGATTAAGACAGCCATGGATTACCCCAGATCTGATCAACCCATTGGGAGCAATCCAAAGCTGCCAAAAAATGGAGCCAGATGGAAGGGAGAGGAGAGGTAGATGACCTTTGCAAAAAGCAACATGGAGCTGTTTGCAAAAGGGCTTTCAAACAGCCCCGCACTGTGCTTTGGCTGTGTGAGCCTCTTCCCAGCAGGGGAACAGGCACGTATAGTCAAACAGCAGGATAGAACCCACCTGTCAACAGAAGTGTCAGATCAGGCCTCAAATCAAATTGGGAGGGGTATGCAGAGTTTTTTCAGACTCGCCCGGTAAGCATAGTATATTGAATTTCTATTTGCCCCTACACTCAGAAAGAATGGCGGACCCTGCCTGCTTCCCCCAAGTCTTTGGTCAGCTGAAGGTCCAGTTTGTCCCCTCTGAAGAGTCAGAGTCTGGCTCCGGATCAGAGCTGGGCATGGCATCAGGGGACGATGGTCCATTAAGGTGAATGGAGCACTGCCTCACCAACTGCACTGTGCCCTCAGCCAGCCCCCACTTGCCTGCTTTCTTACTTATAAACAGTCCAAGGGGTGGACTGCCAGCTTCCTCCTCCTTAGTCTCAGTGTTGTTCCATGTATACAACTCAGCAAGTGGAAAATGGAGACAAAACTAGAAAGAGCTGGCTCTGCCTTTCTTCGGCTCTGGTTGTGCCTGTTATAGGTTTTGGCTTCACCTACTGTTGATTTCACTACCTTCGGTCCTACCTTTCTCAATGTGGCCAGCAGGGAGGGGTGGTGACACAGTGCAGATGCATTGATGGAGTCAATCTAGTGATGCATCCACATGGCATTGACCTCCTTACCACCTCTCCTTCCTCCTGGTAAGCTGCAGTGACACTGGTGTAGAAAGGCCACATTCACATAGAATCCCCTCCCTGCTGGCCACTGCTGATGACCCTATACACCAAATTTTAGCTTTCTGTGTATTATAGAAATACTTCAGTGCAATAGAATCCTCATCAGTGATTGCTCCAGGATTGTTTCTTGTCAATGTGCTTGCCCTGTTCATTCAGAAAATAGTGAGTGGGCTCTAATTTTTATCACAGGGAATCTGTGGCCCTCCAAATATTATTCAATCCCATCCCCCATCTGCCCCTGCCAGAATGGCCAATGGGAGCCAATGGGCCAATGGGAGCTGATGTTCATCAACATTGGATGGAGGGGGAAGGGGAGGCACAGGTTCTCCATCCCTGTTTTACAATAAAATGTGTGCAAGGGCTGAACCCTTCCCCTTCATGGTCCGTTGCTGCAGGCACATTTCTCCTAGCCTATCCTTTCGTTACTGGAAATTAACTGGACTAAGGAGAAAAGAACCTCAAGTATAGGCCATAGGGACACCATATACAAAAATATAGGGATGTAAGGAGGGGGAGGGTTCTGCTCTCCTTTCCCATGTGTACTATTTGTTCCAAAAATTAGAGTCATCCCTAAGGATGGGGGAGAAATGCTGCTCAGTCTGAATTTTAATGAAAACCTACCCAATTTGCACTTTTGAAACAATACATGGCCAGAAACATAGCTATCCTTTGACATTCAAACTTGTCTGAATTTTCTGATGTCACCTGCATCAGCCACCAAAGCACGCACTCACAGAGAGAAGCTCTTTCCACCTCTCCAGTCCTGGCATTCAATGAAATAGGGATAGGTCTGTGGGGGAACATTCAGTGTAGGAGAGGCTGAGCCCGTGCAACAAGAAAGTGAGCAGGAAGAGCAAACCATCTTTCCAGCATTGTGTATGTATACCAAGACTTCTCATGGGTGCCATAGGAGGTACTGGTGAAAACGATGGCACCCATGAGATCTCTGGTGCAAAATATAGGGTAAGTGATTTAGCAGTGATAAGGATAAAGCATATATATGCTCCTTCTCAACCTATATACACAAGCTCAGAGCAAGTGTTAATGTGGCTACTGCATCTGGTTGCAGCTGCAAACCATGTGAGAGAGACCTAACCCTTCTAATCCCCCAGGTTAATCTATTTCTTCTTGCTTAATGTTTGCTGGGAGACAGGCCTTGTCTTAATCTATTACAGTGTCATTAACAAAGAAAATGTTTGCCCCACAGGGCCTCCAATGGAGCTTTTAAACTATAGCGCAAATGAGGATCTAATTACTCTCCTGCTTGAGAAGATAGTTCTTTTGCTGGTCCAAAGCCGGCTATACTGGCTGCTAGAAAAGAGGAGTGTAGGTGCCTGTGGATCCGAACTAGGGTGGCTAAATACAAGAGAGGACAAGGCTCATGCTTCTTTAAGAATTCTGTAGAATTCTTCTCATTATGCAGGAACCTGGGGCCATCCAATGAAGCTAAACGCTGCAAGATTCAGGTCTAAGGTTGAGGGAGAAATTCAATTCAGTTCACATTTAAAGCCAAATTTATCAAATTCACACTTTCTGACACAATATGAGAACTGAGACACAGCCAGCTTTTGAAATTCTCATGTATCCAAATTTTGCAACACAGTTCTCCACCAGCCAATGTTTACAAAAATGCACCTGTTAGGAGAAAGCGTCCATGAAAATGTATATATTAGTGAAAATAACATACAAAACACATTATATTATATAAATGCATTGTATTAGGATAAATTGTTTGCAAAAATGTGTACATTTGTCAAGGTTGCATACAAAAATGTATTTATTAGGGGAAATTCACATGTGGCAAACTGAATTTAAGATTTAAAAAATGAGAAACTGAAAGAATTCTTCCATCCCTATTCAGGGCTGACAAAAGGAGGCAGAGTTAAACAAAGGTCACATCTCCGTCATACTGAAGTTGGATACCACCCAATACATTTAAGGTACATGGCTCCCCCCAAAGAATTGTGGGAACTGTAGTTTACTGCTCTTTCAGCTACATTTCCCAACATCCTTAACAAAATATGGTTCCCAGGATTCTTTGGGGGGAGAGTGGGGGGACAGTAGACCCATTAAAACCCATTATGCAGAGTAGACCCATTAAAATTAATGGAACCAATGTCCATTATTTTTAGTGGGTCTACTCTCAGCAGATTTGGCTTTACATGTGAACTTAATCAAATCCCTCCCTCTCCCATACCAAGAAGAATCCTAGATGTTTGTTTCCAAGCCAGGCTAGTGCAAACTGGCCTGTGCAAACTCCCCATAGCATCAAAACATTTGGAAGACTTTCTCCTGCTCACCAATCTCTTCCTTTCCTCTTATCTAAGCCTAAGGACACTGGGATATACCTGCCGACAAGGATGCAATCAGAAAAACATCACATCATTTTGCACCTGTAATCTCTTGACAGCGGGGAGCATGCATCTCGAACACCAAGCCATTTGACAAGGGTGCTCTACAGTCACGAAATCAACTGAAGTTTGCGATGTTTAGAACAAGCTGGCTTCTGATTGCATCTTCCCTTCCAAGAGGCAACGAGGGTAGTGCTCTGAGCAATTTGGTATGTAAAAGCCAATTAGGAGGGCTTTGTTCTTCAGACTCTTGTTTATTCTCTCTGACTTTTGTTTGTGTGTGTGTGTGTGTGTGTGTGTGTGTTTGGCAGTGAGATTGGCGGGTGGAAGTTAATTATCTTACCTGACAATGCCATCCTCCCTGCACCCTTTACAGTGAGAGACACTTCACGCGGTGCTCTTTGCTAAGCAAGGAAAAACTTGGAAGCCAAAGAGATTTTTCATTTAAAAAAAGAAAGAAAATCAGTGCCCCCACCCCCGCAGACACTCTCACCTGAGGTTGGTGGCCATCTTGTTGGAAAAGGAAGTTATAGCATCTGACAGTGAAGTACACAGGAGGCATCTTCTCTCCTATCATAACAGTGGCTCAGGGATCAGGAGGATGGCTGCATTGCTTTGAAAGGTGTTTAATGTGTGTGTGTTTGTGTGTGTGTGTATTAGGTAGCTTTCTTTAATAGTTTAGGCAGCAGGGAAGTTAAGTAGCCATTGGCAACTAACTATGAAAAGAAACCTTTGGAACTGAAGATAGCCCAGAGCCTTCTTTAAAAGAAGAAGAAGAAGATGAAGAAGAACCATGGAGAACACAAAATATTTGGAAGGTTTCCACCTATCGTATCACATGGAGGGAACTTGCAGCTTGTCCAACACACATACCCCAACACACACATGTACTAACTCACATAGCAAAAGCTTTCTTACCCAGATCTGCCCGTTCAAGTGTGGGTCTACATCACAGGAATATAGGAAGCAGACCATTGCTCTATCAAGCTCAATACTGTCTACACTGATAGGCAGCAGCTCTCAAGGGTTTCATACAGTGAGCCTTCCCAGCCCTACCTGGAGATGCTAGAAATGGCTCTACCACTGAGCTATGTCCTTCCCCATTTTTTTTATAAGCTACTTCCTAGGACATCTTGATAACAGCTGGGAGGCAGCACTGCATTCTGGGTGGTATCCCCAGTCAAGGTTCTGCTTTCTTCTTTTTCTTGGAGGGCAGTTGATTTCTCAGAGTGGTACTAGTTTTCTGCGGATATCATAAGCAACGTTCTCCACTACCCTCATCCCGCAAAACTTGATATTTGAAATGGCAGGCCAGGGCACGTGCAGTAGTTGTAGTGATATCAGCAGGTTTTATGTTTCCTGGTTTGGACATAATATTGATGGCGTATTATAGTGCTTGCCTCAAATGCAAGGAGAACATTAGGGCTGCCAAAGTTCTTCTGCCAGATTGTTACAACTATCCCCAAGACACCTGACACCTGGCCCTCAGCCATTGTTTGGTTAGGTAGTCATTTAAGCAAGCTCTTTATGTACCACTTAACCACCAGAGTTTCTAAGCGGGGTACATAAAGATTCCCCAAAGCATACATTTGATGACATCCATTAAAATTAATCATAAGAACAGAAAATGTCCCTTACATGCCTGCTAAAACAGAAAGTTCTTTGTCAAGCACCTGAAAGTCAAGAGGGGGGGCTCTCTGATCTTAGCCGGGAGGGGATTCAACAGAATTGAGTCCACAATACTGCATGCACCACTTCTGGTAGATACAAGCTCTGCATCTGAGCCAAGGGGTGGGGGACCACTAACAGAGACTCCCCCCCTCAAAGATCTCAGTGACTGAGCAAGGATATAAAGAATCAGGCTGTCCTGTAGTTACCCAAGGTGTTAAGAGCATTGTAAATTAATATAAACACTTAGCCCAATAACATAATTTATCTATCCCACCCTTCCTCCAAGATGCTCAGGAAAGTGTATGTTGTCCCCTCCCCCGCTTTATCCTCAAAACTAGTCTGTGGAGTAGGTCAGACCGAGAGATAGCCTAAGATCACCCAGTGAGCTTTATGGCCAAATGGAAAGTTGACTCAGGCCTCCCTGGCCCTAGTCCAACAATCTAACCACTGCATCTCATGATCTGTGCCAGGAGGCACAATTGAGAGAAAGAGATGCTTCTCCTCCACCCTACTGCAGCTACTGCCAGAGCATCAGGCCAGATGAGTCGATGGGTAGGAAAGGGTTTGCAGGCTTGCTGGGAAGAAGACTGGGGAAGAGATCTGGCTGCATTGTGCTCACAGTTTGACTTGGAATTTGGCTCAGAATAAGCCAAGTCTGAGTTTGATTGCAGGAGTTAGCCCAGTCACTACTCACTGGAAGATCCTTCCACTGGTCAGCTCTCCAGCCTCTAGCAACCAGCAATAGGCTCCTAGATCAGGTATGGGGAACCTCAGGCCTGGGGGACAAATGTAGCCCTCCACGCCTCTCTAACTGGCCCTTGGAACTCTTCCTAGGGAGACCTCCCAGTGGCTCTGCTTCACACCCCAAATATTTTTGCCTAGCTGGGATGCATCCTTGAACTCTGAACTTGCTTGCTTGCCTAGATAAAGGATAAAGAGGAGTATATGACTGTGTTAGAAATTAACCTGCTGTACAATGGGTGACAATTACATTGATCGCCCTGCTCAATTTTGCCTCTGGTCCTGCCTACCCCTGGCATGTGGCCCTTGAAAGGTTGCCCAGAGGGGAATGTGACCTTGGTCTGAAAAAGGTTCACCACCCTGTATGTGCTCAATAAATGCATAAAGAGCAGTGCAAGCAAAGCAAAGGCATGAGGTAAGAGCTGTTGGTGAAGGCACAGTTAAGCTGCAGCTCTCAAGATACTGTTGGACTCCAGTTCCCATCAGCCTCTGTCAGCACAGCCAATAGTCAGGGATTATGGGAGCTGTAGCCCATCAATACCTGGAGCGCCACTCAGTGGCGGACTGGGTCTAAAAATATTGGTTGCCAGGAGACAAAGGGGGCCCACTGACAACTATAAGGCTATCATTTAATTTTTATAAGAAATAAATAAAATTTTCAAAAAATACATAAGTGGAAAAAAGGCACAATTAAATTTTTTGCAAAATAAATGTATATTTTTTAGTAATTACAGTGTACATATATTGTACATATTACTGGCAGTATATAGTAGATACTAAATGTAAATACAGATTGTTATAATTGATTTTTTTTAAAAAAATAATTTTAAATAAATGGTGGATATTTTTAAATAGTTTGCTTGTACTGAACATTTTACATATTAACAGGTAGTTCAAAAGCATATTTCATGCAGTCCACTATATTAAGAGCAATCGTTTGAATTCACCAGATGATTGTGCGAATCTGTCAATAATTGCTTCTGCATCCAATTCATCTAACAATTCCTTTTCACTGGATAGCAACATGTATGATTCCAAGTTCTCCTCAGACAGCCTTGTCTTTATGATCTTTAGCTTTGAAAATGTCCTCTCACATTGGACTTGAGTACCTGATAGTGTCCAGATGACTTTATAAAGTTCATAAAGGTTATCATATGCCTTGTCATGAAGTCTGTTGGATGCCAGAATTTTTAGTACACACGATGGGCAACTGCTACAAATTTTACACTTGTTGCAACTGGAATCCATATTCTCACCATCATTAAGCAATAGCTTTAATACATCAAAGTTCGAAGCAAAAGAAAACAATTCCAATATTACTTGATCTTTGCTGATTTGTGGAGACAGCTTAATAATACCTTCCAATGCTTCGTCTTCAAGGCCCTTCTCTGCAATAGTTTTAAATTTTGCTGGGTCCAAGCAGGATAAATCTTTATACAACTGTTGTTGTTGTACAAAGCATGAATCTAGTGACTGGACAATGCGGTCCATTATTAGGTTAAACACATTTACTCGAAAATCAGCTAGAGAATCTGAGGAATTTCCTTCATCATCTATAAGCTCATCTGCCATTCTTTTCTTCTTCCTCTGCCTCTTAACTGGCAATGCTGTTTCCAAAGAGTCAATTTCCAATGTTTGATTTTCATCCATATTCAACTGTGAAATCTTGTCATTACATTTATTTACAAATTCCAATGCCTTGCTGTGAACGTTATCAAATGTTCTTGTCTGTTCCTTCAGCTTTGTTGTAGCTGAATCTACTAAACTCCATGCAGTAAACATATCTAAACCACTTGTCTGTAAATAACTTGATAACGGGGCTGTAGTTTCAAATATATACAAGTAAGTAAATGCTGTCAATATTGTTTCAAACTTTAGAAGACTTTGAAGTAAAACATTTGCTTCTTGTTTTGTTTTTGCATCAAACTTGTCTGAATCTTGTATCATTGATAAGCATGTCAATAGATTTACAAAAGTACTGACAGCGGCATCATCAAAACGCCCACATATAGTTGTTGCTGCATTGGATTTTCCTGACCATCTTGTCTCACCAATTAGCTTTAATCGTTTCATTTCTTCTTGTCCTAGATGTTTTCCAACAACTTCTATCCATACAGCCATTCTCTTGTATGATTTTTTCACAAAAGTTGCTAAATTCTGGAGCAAATTGAAAAAAGAAACTGCAGGCACGCAACATTTTGTTGTTTTTATACTAATTTTATACAATGAAAGAAAATACATTATATTTAAATTAAAGGGCATAGGGCCACAGTTTATAAAAAATATTAATTAAATACATACCTTTTATAAAACACATAAAACACAGCAAGCACGAGGTGAAGAGCTGACGAAGCACACTCAAACTGAGGCCGACGCAATGAAAAATATTTGCTGTCTTTGCAATGTATGCAATAGCTCGACACAAAGTTGACTCCGGCTGCACGTCATGATCCCAGGCTGGGATTCCCAGCTAAGCTTCATTGCGCAGTCGCAATAGTAAAGATCCGAGCCTATATAACGTATGCGTCGGCCTCACATAACCCGAATCAGAATTATTTTTTCAGAGTTATTTATTATATTCTTAAATATAAAGTATCCTCGAAAAATGATTTTATTAATTTTTTTTATTAAAATAGTAACACAACGTAAATTTTAGTTGCATACAGTAATAACATTGGAACTTCTATTATATTTTCAAGCTACTAAAAGGTCATTAACATTTTTAACATATTGTCTAATGTTTAAGGGGGCCCACTTCATCAGGGGCTCACAGGGCCCACTTGCCATCGGGCAAGCTGACACCCTGGCCAGTCCACCACTGTCGCCACTAGGTCTCCCATCCCTATCAGAAAGGATTAAGTTTCTAGTAACTCTAACTTCTCTCTGTCCCCCAGTGCATCCTTACAACCCTGAAAGGCCGGACACTGTTGTTCACATTTTTCAAATATGGAACTCAAGCTAATACCTCCCTCTCTTCCTGTTTTCCACTCTAGTGTCAGACCAGTGCATGGAGACTCGAGACAGAATTATTGGGAAGGACCATACTTTGCTATGCTCTCAGTTTGGCTTAGAATTTGGGTTAGAAGAAACAGTGCTGATGATTATTTTCTATGTGTGTTCCTAGACCAGTGGCCTCTCCTGCTCTTCCTACAGCATGGGTGCACAATGCAACAATTGCTCTGGAGTGGATAGGAAGGGGCAGGGCTTTCTTCATCCTCCTTACACAATGTCCTATGGCTGTTCCACATTGGGAAGCTGTCCTTAGCTTTTCTTCCTTGTGGGATCAGGACCTGTTATGGGTGCTTTCTGAGTGTTGCAGATACCACAGATCCCATTAGGTATCATTCTGCTCTACATCTAGAGCTGGATCTTCTCATAAGAATATAAAAAGAGCCCCACTGGATCAGGCCAGTAGCCCATCTTGCTCAGCATCCTGTTCTAATAGTGGCCACCCAGATGCCCATGGGAAACCTACAAACAGAACCTGAGCACAACAGCACTCTCCCTTCCTGTGGTTCCCAGCAACTGATATTCTGAAGCATACTGCCACCAACTGGAGACAGATCATAGCCATTGTGGCTGGTAGCAGTTGATACATTGTCCTCCACAAATTTGTCTAATCCTCTTTTAAAGATGTCCAAGACTTCAGAGCTCTTAGGAACTCAATTTACATTCCCATTTGCATTAAAAGTCTAAACATTTGCTATGCTAATGACATGTCTCCTTATACTCTCTTTCTACGTTAGTACCTGAAACTGCCCATGTGTTTAATGCAGCTAAAAACCATCCTGGTGCAAGAGGCCTTGATGAACAACTGATAGCATGCTTGAGATTCCTCTCTACATTTTCTTCATTATATTTTGTAGTATATTAGAATTTGGAACCGATTCACAGTTCAGTCCTGGCATTGTCAGCTGGTACGACCTAGGCCAAGGGTGAGGTACATGTGACTCTCAGTATGTTGTTGGAATCCACCTCCCGTCACCCTCAGCCAACAGTCAAAGATGGTGGGAGTTGGAGTCCAACAGCACCTTGGGAAAGGGCTATATCTCCATGATAGCTTCCTAAGGCAGCTTCCTATGTTCACATGGAGTTGTAATCTGGCAGTGTCTGGAGGGCCAATGGTTTCCCACCCCTGAAACAGGTTAGGATTTAGTTTAGATGAAGTTTATCTTTGTTCTGACCTAGTACAAAATTTGGGTGCTGTTAGACATGGGCAAATTCTCCCCATAGCACACCTTGGATTAACTCAGAAACTATTTGACTTCTTAACAATAGCATCAGCAGTAACAACAACAGAACATCAGAAAAGTGCAGACCAGAAGATTCTTCTTCTTCTTCTCTCATCCTTACTGATTTGCCTCACAGACACTGAAAGAGAGCCTGGAGGCCAGCCAAAGAATGTTCCCAATGCCACACAAGGTTTGTTGAGCATGTAGTGCTTGCAAGTGGTAATTCATGGACACAGACAGCACACTCAGCAGGAGTCTGGTAGGTCAGGCTTTTGTTACATGCACCGTATCTAGCCGGAGGGCTGGCAAGAACATCATCTGACTTGTCCTGCTGAGTTTTCTTTTCACTCCTAGATTTGAAACCTCTCTGTGGAGCTCAGCAGTGTGAAGCCATTGACCCGACAGCTAAATCAAACCTGCAGTTTTGTAGGCTAAAATCCTCCAGTGCTGCTGACTCACCCAGCTGGCCCAAATGCATGCAACGCAGTGTGACCAATGGAATGAACATGTGGCCTGATTAGAGCACAAAAGGAGGCTGTGGCAGCAACAGGGGCACGGGACACCCTGAGGAAAAGACAGGCGGGTAGCAAACTGTTACTGCTTTGATAAAAACTTTAAAAGATGCTCCCAGCCTTAGAACTGTACAGAAAGAAGGGAGTCCAAGACTTCCTGTCCAGTCCCCCATCCTGCAGCTGTGTTATCAGGCAGGACCTTCCATGGACCAGATGCTCAAAGCCCCACATCAAGCCATTTTGCCTTTGCTGAGCCATGGCTAACATACCATCCTCATGGTTATTATTTGTGAGGCTGAGAAGATGGTTTGACTGTGCCTTCTGAATGTCATCCTTGCACACCACATAGGTCAGATTCACACACACACAGGCAGGCGCCAGTCAGCGGCCAGGTTGGGTACTAGCTGAGGGCCCCTGGCACTGATAGGGGACCCTGCTGCTGGGGCTGGGCAGGTGTAGCTCCCACTCTGTGATCTGCAATAGCATATGGTCAGAGAGTGTGTGCCCTGTGACCCGATCCTGACATGGATTGTGGAGCAGCAGCCACCCTCCCAGGCCCCCCCTCCCATTGGTGTGGGCTGGCTGTGCAACGTCCAGCAGCACCACAGTGCTGCGTCAGTGTGCTGTGTGCACATGTTTGCCATCACCCAAGGTGGTGGTTGGGGTAGAAAGATAAGGAGAGAGATGAAGAGAGAGAGGTACTTTTTCAACAAAAGGTTCTGCCTTTTTGAGAGATCACAACACTTCACTAAACAAAAAACCATCACAGTCTGCTTTGAAGCCTTAAATTTCCAAACTTACTGAATCACAAATAGCATTCCTAATTGGGTAGATTCAACAACTCTAAGGGAAATGCAGCTCAGGTATAAATTATTATTATTATTATAAGTGGAGTGTGGAGAGAGAATGGGAGATGTAATACTGTTTATTCCCCATTTTCTAAAACTTTTAAGAATATCATATAAAGGAACCTGCAAGATCACACCAATGGCCTGGATTAAAGTATAGAGGGAATGCTTATAAAATTGAAATAAATGTAACATCCTGCATTTAGGTATCAGGTATCAAAGACACAAAAGATGGCAGAGACCTAGCTTGGCTGCAGTACATATGAAGAGGATCTTGGTATCTAAAGTTGATCATAAACTGAACATGAGCCAACAGTCCAAAAAATAATAATCTTAGAATGCATTAACAGGAGCACAGTGTCCATATCATGAGAGGTAATAGATCTACTCTGTCCTGCACTATCAAACCACATCTGGAGTACTGTGTCCAGTTCTCCGTGTCATATTTTAAGAATGGCATTGACTGACTGGAGCAGGTCTAGAGGAGATTGATGTCTAGAAACCAAATCATAAGAACATACATAAGAACATAAGGAAAGTCTTCAGGATCAGGCCAATGGCTCATCTAGTTGAGCATCCTGTTCTGACAGTGGCTAACCAGATTCCTGTGGGAATCCTGTTAACAGGACCTGAGTGTAACAGCACTCTCCCCTCCTGCAGTTTCCAGCACCTGCTATTCAGAGGCATACTGTCTCCTACCATGGAGGTACAGCATAACCATCATGGATAGTAGCCATGGCAAGTCCAGATGTTCGGCCCCCCCAAATGTTGCTGGACTCCAGTTCCCATCAGCTCCCACCAGCTTGGCAACTGGTCAAGGATAATGGAAGTTGGAGCCAGCAACATCTGGAGGGCCAAAGGTATCCCAGCCCTGTCCTATAAGGTAGGTTAAAAGAGGTGAGCATGTTTAACCAGAAGAAAAGATGGAGGAGGGGAGAACATGATAGTGGTCTTCAAATATCTGAAATGCTGCCCTGCAGAAGATGGAACAGATTTGTTCTCTCTTGCTATGGAGGGCAAAACTAGAATCACTTGCATGGAAACTGTTGGGAAGGAGCTTTCAGCTGATTATTACGAGAAACTTCAGAGTGCTAAGAGCTGGTCAGCAATGGGACAGAGTGGCAGACTATGTTTCACTGGAGGTTTTTCAGCAAAGGTTGGCCATCTGTCAGGAATGCTGTAGTAGCATCCTTTGCAAGGTGAGCCCTTCCAACTATAAGATGTTAGTAGCCAGCATTTCCATGGCTGGTGCACTCCCACCTGAGTAGTGGTCGCTGGTGCCCTTTGGGACTGGTGGGGCGGAAAGCAGAGAGCCCAATAGTAGATGGAGCCAGAGCCACTGACAGGCAGAACCAAGTAATTCTAGCTTTGTCCCCATCCTCCTCTCTACTGAATTCTACAAGGGCAAGGAGGAGGAACCTGATAGGCAGCACTACTCACTGGACTTGGATGTACGTAAGAGCACAAGTAAGTCAGTAAGAAGGAAAGTAGGTAGAAGATTGCTGAGGGCACACTGAAGCTGGTGGGGCAGTGTCTTATTTGTCCAAATGGATTAGCCTCCACTGCTCCTGGGTGTCTAGCATGGAAACAAAGGCTATTACTCTCTTAAGCTACCAAGCAGGCTGGTGGAGGAGGAATGCATCACTCTGCTAGTGAAGGAGGAACAGAGCAAGCCCTACCAGCCCATTCACCCAACTGCTTGGAATTTCTGCTCACCTTTGGCGACCAGATGAGTGTTGTTAAATGCAAGGCTGCATTCAGAGGAATTGGGTCTTCTGACATTCTTCCAAGGCCACCACTTATCACTCCTTTTTGTATCTGTGAGCTTGTTTCTGTTTATGCATGGGTTGGCTGTCATCAGTTTTCTTTCTAAGAATAAATTGGTCCTCCTTCCCCATCCCCCCCGGTGCGCTTGTCTTTGCCCGCGTAGGAGGGTTTCCTCACGGTGTTTTTGGGTTTTTTTGGAAGCTCTCCCAGGCAATTCTCATATAAAGATGGCATATGCTGAATGAATAAATAATTATGTGGCATTTGGAGAGAAGACAAAGCACCCAGATGTAAAAGCAACAGTTCATCAGCAAAGCAATGAACTCGCCAAGAGGGGAAAAAATAAAAAATAAAATAAAAAGGAGATGCCACCTTCAATACTCTCCTTTTATCATTTCCAGCCAGCCGGCAGGTGAAAGGAAAAACAGTCAATACACACGGTGACATTTTTCAAAGCCAGCGGAAATGGTGTTCAGGGCTGCAGGGAATGAAAAGGGAAGACACCAGGAGGGAAAATGTATTGTAGGTGCCCTGTGGGATCATTTTTAATCTGTGCCTCTTCACTGCGTCTAATCCTCAAAGGGAGGGGGGTCCCCCTCCCCCGCTCATACGTTTTCTTTTTCACCATCTAAATCAAAAGGACGCCGACTTGACATTTTAATTTACCCAATAGCACAGAGTTCCAAGTTAGCTCTGCCTCTTCAGATATTTAAAGGGAGAGGGACATTAACAGATCTCTGTATATTTTAACGCAGGAGCCACCTTGAATGCCATAATTCTGTTCAAGAGGTGACATGCATTCCCTGCTGTGGAGAAAGCCAACATATACCCTTTCAAAAAATAGAGATAGATAAATCAAATGGACTGGGGAACCTCAGGCTTAGGGACCAACTGTGGCCCCTCTTGTCTGGCCCTCGGGACGTTCAAAGAAGGCTTCAGCATTCACCTACCTGTAAAATGTAATAGTGGGCTAACTTACAACAGGGGTGCCAAACCTCAAGGGAGAGGGAGCATGGCCTGAGGAGAATCCTGAGGGCCAGACAGAAATGCCTTGAAGGCCACTTTTTGCCCCAAGGCCTGAGGTTCTCTGCCTCTGCAATAAAGCACACTTTTACTATCACTGTTGGGCTGCCTTTCTGTTCTCTGTAGGGTTGCCAGGCTCATTGCCTGAGACTGATCCTGTATCTTTAGGAGAAGAGAAAGTCAGCCAAGTGCAGGTGTTCTTGCAACGCTGTAATGGGAGAAACCACAAGGTGGAATTTTCCCTTGTGGTTTTTCCCATTACAGCATTGCAAGAACACCTGCACTTGGCTGACTTTCTCTTCTCCTAAAGATACAGGATCAGTCTCAGGCCCTGAACAGGGCAACCCTAGTTCTCTGAGACATAGCCCTTTCTTTGGGGGTGTTTGGGGTCGATTATCAATGGATGCTCCACACAAATGCCATTCTACTTTGTGCTCGCCACTTTCTATGCCACCAGAATTGGCTCTGATATCAATATAAGTTTATGGGAGGAGAACAATCACTGCTTGCACCCTCTTTCTGGAAGGCACAGAACCCTTCAGGTAACTTTATCTCCAGTCAGTGGAAATCAACATCTCTCAGCAATTTACAAGAGAAAATCCATTGTGGAAGTGGCATTAAATCCATAGACCTGTTTGAACAGATCATCATATATCAGAGCAAATGAATGGCAATCAGGACTAATTCCAGGACATGCCTTTAGTTCATTTCACAGTTCCTTCAAGGAGAGTGATCAAATGCAACTGCTTTTCTGCAACAACACTGCATTCGACATGAATGCCAACTTCTAGATCTGATCTAGAAGTTTAGGATGATCAGAACAGTTTGAAATCCTCATAATGCCCCTGAAAGTTGCCTCATATAACAATATAGCATTGTAAGGGGCATTATGGAGAAAATGGTGGTCCCCAATGATGGTGACCATTTTTCTTCTGGTGGCCTAGCTATATCTGAACAGGGAAAACCCTAGTGGTCTTTATGGTCTGGTAACTTCTAGGTTAGATCATTGCAATGCACTATACATGGGGCTGCCTTTGAAGATGGTTCAGAAAATGTAGCGAGTGCAGAATGCTACACTCAAATTAATAACTGGGACCAGATGATCAGACCATGTTCTGACCCAACTGCACTGACTTCCCATACATTTCTGGACCAAGCTGGAAGTGCTGGTGTTGACCTATGAAGTCTTATAGGTCTTGTGACCATGATGTCTGACAGAACACCTGTATTTATTATTTGCATGTACAGCCTCAAAACGGGGTGTCCCAGAGGTGTTGGAGAGTATGTTATCCACTGGATCCCAAGTCGGTCTCTCTGATATCATGCAATGGCATTAGGTATGATCCAGGCCCAATTGCTGTGCCAACCTGGAGCTGGTACAGCTGTCAGTCCAAATTGGGGACAGCTGTCCTTCCCCCTCAATCTTCCACCATGGCTCCCATGAGTGTCAGAGCTGTTGCTGAGGCACTTGCCCTGCCTTACTTCAAAGCACCGGCAGCAGTGGGAGGAAGTCAGAAATGTAATTGCCATCATCCCTAGCCATTGGCCAAACTGGCCAGGATCAATGGCAGATGAAGTCCAACAATATCTGGAAGGTCAAGATTCCTCACCCTTGACCTACAATATGGCTGGAAGTAGGAGATTTGGCCCATCCTAGCATTGGGCTTAGTTCAACATTACCTGATCACTGACTGCCTATATGACATCCCTTTCATACTTGCCAAGCTGACAAACACAGCTATCTTCCCTAACAAAGAATCACCTTGGGCCCGTGGTGCTAGCAAACAAGGTTACCTTCACATTGAAAACTGTGTCCTGGAGTAGTTCCATACTCTTAAAAAAAAAATTATCAGTCAACATCTGGTATATTTGTTCAAGCTCGGCTCCTGTGCGATTTCTCAGTGGAAAGCATCCTGCAATAGCAGTCCCAGGTGCAGCTAACCTCCGGGGTTCCTGAGGCGAGCAACCTGCCAGATAAGGAAATAAATCTTTTGACGTTGGTCAGGGATTAAATCGGAAGCAGTGTGAGGGCTGCCACAGCATCCTATTTAATTCTGGCCTCTCAAATTGCATTCCACTTCCCCCCATGAAGAGTTCTTTGCTCCCATACCTGTAAATTGCTGTGAACCTTATATGATAAAATGAGACGCGGGGTCTCTTAACCTTGCAAATGCCTTTTATTTCATTCAATGCCCTCTAAAGCTTCTCAGAAATGAAGGGATTTTTTTTTAAAGGCCTCTGAGTTCAGACAGCTCCCTGGGCCACAGGACAAGAGGAATGGTGGGAGATGACCTAGCCTAAGTGTTCTCAAAGCCTTTACTATCAAAATAATATATTTTAAAAAATTGATCCCAGAGCCAGTATGGTGTAGCGGTTAAGGTGTTGGACTACGACCTGGGAGACCAGGGTTTGAATCCTTACATAGCCATGAAACTCACTGGGTGACCTTGGGCCAGTCACTGCCTCTCAGCCTCATGAAAACCCTATTCATAGGGTCGCCATAAGTTGGAAGGCAGTACAGTACAGTACAAAAATTGATCCACTTCTGCCCTGGAAATCAATCTTAGATTCAGGTGGGGGGGACATCACCATCAACAACAACCTGGGACAACTTGGGAACAAGTTGCCTACACACGTGCCTTTAGCCCTACAGGCCTGCACAATTATTATATTCATCTGGTGAGCCCCCTCCCTCTCACCCCCCCACCATGGTAGTGCAATCTTTAGAAGTTCAGTTGGCTGTGACCAGAATATAGGGATGGGGGAGAAATTTTGTTCAGTTTGTATTTAAAGACAAACTTGCCTAATTTGCACTTTCCAAAACAAGACGCGATCCATCCAAAACACAGCCATCCTTTGAAATTTGCACTTTGCCAAACTTTGCAATGCAGTTTTTCAGCCAAGTAATGTGCAGAAAAATGCATGTATATCCTGCCCTGCCTCCCAGAAAGAGCTCAGGGTGGCCAACAAATGGCAAAACACTAAAAATATCTATAAAACATCTTTAAAAACAAAATATCTTAAAAATGAAATATCTTTTTTAAAGTCTTTTAAAAAAAACAATTAAAAACATCTTTAAAAACAGTTGCAGCACAGATGGAGACTGGGATAAGGTCTTTACTTATAAGGCTTGTTGAAAGAGGAAGGTCTTCACTAGGTGCTAAAAAGACCACATCTGCCTAATAGTTTAGGGGAGGGAATTCCTAAGGGTAGGTGCCACTACCCTAAAGGCCTGCTTCCTATGTTGTGAGGTATGGACGTCCTGCTAGGATGGTACCTGCAGGAGGGCCTCACTTGCAGAGCACAGTGATCGACTGGATACATAAGGGGTAAGATGATATTTCAAGTATCTTGGTCCCAAGCTGTATAGGGCTTTATACACCAAACCAAACACCATGTCCTTAGCCCAGTATTTAATGGGCAGCCAGTGTGGGGTAACATATTGGTGACACCCTGCTCCAGTGAGCAGTTGCACTGCTGCATTTTGCACCAGTGGAAGCTTCCAGACCAACCTCAAGAGCAACCACACATAAAACATATTACAGTAATCCAACCTGAAGGTTACCAGTGCATGGACAACAGTGGTCAGGCGATCCCTCTAAAGAAACAGCCCCAGCTGTCTTACTGGCCAAAACTGGTAAAAGGCATTCCTAGCCACTGAGGTCACCTGGGCTCTAGCAACAAAAGTGGGTCCAGGAGCATCCCCAGACTACAAACCTGCTCATTCAGAGGAAGTAAGACCCCATCCAAAGCAGGCAATTGACCAATTATCCAGATTCAGGGATCACCTAACCACAGCACCTCCATCTTGCCAGGATTCAGATTCAGTTTATTGGCTCTTATGTGCTTGCAGAGCAGTATGTTCAAAGTCTGGTATTATTTCTGTGGTCCTCCAAACTGTTGTGCATGTGAGCATGATCGCCCAGTTGCTAAAACATTTGACTTTGCTGAATGAATCGGGGCCAGGGTAGTTGAAGCATTCCTCCTCCCACATGCTTGCCTTGAGACTAGGAATGGGAAAGAAACTTGCATTTTGCAAATTTTGCAAATTCAGTTTGCATTTAAAGCTGAATCTATCCAATTTGCACTTTCTGAAACAATATGAAAACCTATCCAAATTTTGTTCTCCAACCAAACAATGTTTACAAAAAATTATAAAATGGGGGAAAGTGTGCATAAAAATGAATGTATTAGTGAAAACATACAAAATGCATAACATTAGGAGAAATTGCTTGCAAAAATGTGTACATCAGTTAAAACTGCAGACAAAAATGTGTTTATTAGAAGAAATTCACACTAAAATGCTGAAGAATTTTCCTGAGGATTTTTTTTAAAAAAAATCTCAAATTGCTGCAGAAATGTGAAGAATGGAATTTAAGCTTGAAAAAATGAGAAACTGGGAGAATTAAAATTGACAACTCCTTCCATCCCTATTTGATACCTTCTGTAGTGTATGGCCATATGAAGTTTGGTAAGTGGTGATTCCAATCCCTTTGGTGAGATAGCACACTCAAAGTATAGAACTCTCTCCTTAAAAGAAAAAAAAAACTAGATTGAACAATCCACTTCAGATATTCACTTCAGTTATTTCAGACAGATTAAGGCTGGAGCTGAGCCAAAACATGGAAAGATTACTGTGGGTGGGAATGTCCCACTGAATATACAAGAAAATATTTGGGAAGTGTTCATTAATTCACAGTGATAGCAAGAATCACAGTACCCTGATTTGTGTGTCTGCAGTTATTATGTAAGCCAAATCTGATTTTCTTTGTGATGATATGATGTCATAATGCTGCCAATATGATTCCTGATTGGCTGGGACTGCTTCAGGAAGAGCTATCACATTAAAAAAGAAAATCAAAAATAGTACCTAATCTCTTTATCAAGGAAAGCAGCAGTTGAAAACTGGTAATGATCAATGCATGAACAAGTTACTAACCCCCCTTTCCTGTTAAAAATATAATGTGGAATTTTTTTGCACAGGTGTAATATCTTTCTTTTAGGAATGCTTTTCATCTAAGCCATCACTTATCTGTATATATACTTAGTTTGTTGTTGTTGTTATGTGCCTTCAAGTCGATTACAACTTATGGTGACCCTATGAATCAGCGACTTCCAAGAGCATCTGTCATGAATCACCCTATTCAGATCTTATAAGTTCAGGTCTGTGGCTTCCTTTATGGAATCAATCCATCTCTTGTTTGGCCTTCCTCTTTTTGTACTCCCTGCTCTTTTTCCCAGCATTGTCTTTTCTAGTGATTCATGTCTTCTCATGATGTGTCCAAAGTATGATAACCTCATTTTCATCATTTTAGCTTAATAATAATAATAAAAATAGAATTTAATTTATGTGTCGCCTATCTGGCCGATGGCCACTCTAGGCGACGTACGTGTAAACAGTTAAAACACAATGTGATAAAATACATTAATACAATATATAAACAATACAGCAGCAACAACAATATTAGTGCAGGGTAAGAGGCATTTCAGTCATAAAAGTTAACCCTCCCCGGAAATCCCAAAGGCCTGTTGAAAGAGCCAGGTCTTTAAGGCTTTACGAAATTCATTTAGGGAAGAGGCGTGCCGTAGATCTTGTGGGAGGGAGTTCCAAAGGGTGGGGGCCGCCACTGAGAATGCCCTCTCTCTAGTTCCCTCCAATCTAGCTGTTTTTGTCGGCGGGATTGAGAGAAGGCCCTGTGTGGCTGATCTTGTCGGGCGGCATAATTGGTGGCGTTGAAGGCGCTCCTTTAGATAAACTGGGCTGAGACCGTATAGAGATTTAAAGGTTAATACCAACACCTTGAATTGGGCCCGGAAGACAACTGGAAGCCGGTGTAGATCAAACAACACTGGTGTGATGTGATCCCGGCGGCGACTGTTGGTAAGTAGTCGAGCCGCCGCATTTTGTATAAGTTGTAGTTTCCGGACCATTTTCAAGGGTAACCCCACGTAGAGCACATTACAGTAATCCAATTGAGAGGTGACCAGGGCGTGTACTACCAGTGGGAGCTGATGAACAGGAAGGTAGGGTTGCAGCCTTCGTATGAGGTGTAGTTGATACCAGGCTGCCCGGCTCACTGCCGAAATCTGAGCCTCCATGGACAGCCTGGAATCAAGCACAACCCCAAGGCTGCGGACCTGGTCCTTCAGGGGTAGACGCACCCCATTGAACTTCAGGTCAACATCTCCCAACCTTCTCTTGTCCCCCACGAGTAGCACTTCGGTCTTATCGGGGTTCTAGTGATAGTTCTGGTTTAATTTGTTCTAACACCCAATTATTGGTCTTTTTTGCAGTCCATGGTATACGCAAAGCTCTCCTCCAGCACCACATTTCAAATGAGTTGATTTTTCTCTTATTCGCCTTTTTCATTGTCCAACTATACACTTGGTAGTTCCTTGAATTCACGTAACGTTCACGTAACATTAACACTGGAATTGTTCTAGACCCAGCATGGAGAATGACTCCAGCTGTCTCTCTCCTTGATGAGTGGAGCTCTCTAATGACACAAATGCTATTTTTTCACAAAGCTTTTTATTTTTATTTTTTGGCCATCTATCCTGATGCCCAAAGGCAACAATGACTTCAGATAACCAGCTGGCAATAGAGAAGGAATCCCCGGTTTTTGCTATTGGCAAATACAAAGTTCTATCAACATTTAATCATCTGTTCTAAAATTACTGTAGTGAGTGGGGACACTTCCAGTCTGCAATATGTGCTACTAAGCCTTCCAGGTGACCATATGTGCAAACATCTTACAGCGTAATCAGTTTTCTTTGGCGTGGGGGTCTATAGTTCCTATATGCCTGAGAGTGAACATCAGAGTGACATCCAGAATCCTGTTGCTAACAGAATCAGCATTAATTGCTGTAGTATTAACAGACTCAAGCTGAGTGATTGTGCAATAGAAATATTTCTACAGCAAGTTGCATGTACTACAAATTACCTCAAAGAATACTATGATTTGTTTCTGCCCTAGAAACCAACCATAGTAAACAACTCTGGTTGTCCGTCAAGAACTAGCAGTAGTCAATTGGGTCCTGTAACCCAGGAGTTTTCAAAGCCAGAGCCCACTTTTATTCCCAACTGTCATAGGTCACACATGGATTTATTTATTATAATATATGCACATTTTTACTCTTCTTAGGGTGACAAGATGCAAAGAAGGGGGGCTTCTTGGACAAGATAATTTTGACTTTTGATGTTGGAGTGAAAAAAAATGGGCAAAAGTTCTCCCCAAATGCACCACCCCATATTTCTGAGTTGCAAAATGGTGGGTGGATTTTACCAAATATTATTGTGCGGCAGAATTCTCCAGCAGGTTGGGGTGATGGTGGTGGTGAAATATAAACGGTTGTAGCTAATGTTAGTCCCACTCAGAGTAGGCCCATTGATATGAATGGACATGGCTAACTTAGTTCTATTAATTTCAGTGGGCCTACCCTGCTTTTAAAAAAATTATTGCACTCACTGCTATGGCCCTTTCCCAACAGCCTCTTGATTATTATTTTTTCAAATCTTGCTCTCATCGCATAAATTCTACCGCTTGCTATCTGACAAACACATTCTTTCAAATGATTAACTGCAAAGTGCTGGGTGAGACAAACAGACCATGAACCGAGGAAGTGGCATTTGACTCACTTTCTGTTGTTGGCACTTTACGCTCCAAACCACAGCAAGTGGGAACATGGGCTGTCTAAAGAGCTGCACCCTCAACATATCGGCAGGCTAATTAATTCTGACCAGCTGCAACAACCTGAGGAAACTACACAACCAGCACAACAACTAAAACAGAGGAGAAAATGTTTTACTTAGACTTGGAGGGGAGTGCAAGCCAATGTAGAATCCAGTTTGGTTTGAGAGCTGGACTATGACCAGGAAGACCCTGATTCAGATTCCTACTCAGCCATGAAGCTCACCTGGTGATTTTAGGCCAAACACTGGCCACATCCACACTGTACATTTAAAGCTCTTTTATACCACTTCAACCATCATGGCTTCCCACACACACACACATACACCCCTAAAAAATCTCCTCACAGAGCTACAATTTGCCATAGTGGTTTAACAGTCATTTTCTCTTTCCAGAAAACTCTTGAGGTGAGGGAAGGGAGGGGGGAAGCCCCAAGATGCTGGAAGGAGAGGAATGCAGATGATAAAATTCCAAATGAATTTATTGAGAAAATATAATAAGCCCAACGCCGTTCAGCCACATAAAACTCAGCCTTCGTCAGGGGCGAATGTGGAATCTGTACACAAAGTTGTCTTATTAATCAAAATGTATAAATACTGCAAATAAGCTTAATACTGCACAATGAAATAAATGATTGGGCTTATTATATTTTCTCAATAAATTCATTTGGAATGTTATCATCTGCGTTCCTCTCCTTCCGGCATCTTGGGGCTTCCCCCCTCCCTTCCCTCACCTCCATCCTTCGGATGCCAGTCACTCCTCCTACCAGAAAACTCTTGAGACTGTAGCTCTGTGAGAGGAACAGGAGTCTTGTAACAGCTTTCAGCACCTTTTATAAACAACACTTCCCAGGATTCTTTGAGGGAAGCCATGACTGTTTAAAGTGGAATAATAGTGGAATAAATGTCTGGTGTGAATGTGGCCTTAGTCAGCTCCCAGAACTGTAGCACAAACTGATCATTCCAGTTAGCCATTAGGAAGCTGCCTTATACCATTGGTTCAGGTAGGTCAGTATTGTCTGGACTGACTGACTGTGGTTCTCCAGGATTTAAGATTTCAGGATTTCTCTCCCAGTCCTACCTGGAGACACCAGGGATTGAACTTGGGGCCTTCTGCATGCAAAGCAGTTGCTCTAGCACTGAGCTACAACCCTTCCCCATTATGGAACATCATGAAAATGTTAATAGCTACATTTGCTTCTTGTCCTCTTCCCTTCTGTGTTTTGAATCATTTGCCAATATTGCAAACTGGAAGCTGCTTTGAGAGCTTTGGCAGGAAGGACATAGGCATATGTTGTTATGTAAGTCAATTTCAATGGTGTCATGGTTGTTTTTATACTGGATTATTATTGGTTTTATAATTCTGGGGATTTTCTTTTTTCTTTTTTTTATAATTATCTTTTATTTTAATTTTCAGAATATACAGAAAAATGAAAAGTTAATCAACAAACATGGAGTACATTGTATATACAAATGATGTTGATAATTCAACCCAATAGGATTTTATTGTATATATTTATATTTTTTCTGTTGTACACCGCCCAGAGAGCTATGCTAGTCGGGCGGTATAGAAATTCAATAAATAAATAAAAATAAAATAAAATAAAATAAAATGGCATTTTATAATTATTTTTCACTCACTGACTTTATTCTCTCTGTCATTCTATACGTTTCTCTGTGTTAGTGTGAAAGATAGACCCTCTCCACAGGGAGACCTGGGATATTGGGGGAGAGAAAACTGGTAGAGTTTTGTTAATATAAACTATGAATGGGTACCACACATCATCAAATTTGTCTGTTTTTGCTAAGCCACAGATTTTTCTATTGTGTCACATTCTGAGTGTCAGAATAAATGGGGTACACAAATCTGCAATGCCAGCCCAAAATACTGGCTAGAGTAATGAGTAAGGATGGCTGCCAGTGAATTGTTGACATCACACAATAAAGAAAATTGCAAAATAGAGAAAAAGCAGGAGAGGGATCCACCCCTCATACCCCCCCCAAATGTGAATAAATGAGAACCAAAAGGAAAAATAAAATAACACAGAATTTAAACCAGCATTATAATGAATACATAAAAATAACAGTGAAATATATGTAACATAAAAAGGAGAATACTGAATATGCAAAAAGAGATAGAACATATCATACAGAAAGCGGGACTGGACCAAGATGAAGGAGCTGTGAAAACTGGAGGGAGAAATATCAATAATCTAAGATATGTAGATGATACCATACTACCAGCAGAAACCAGTAATAATTTGAAACAAATGTTAATGAAAGTTAAAGAGGAAAGCACAAGAGCAGGACTACAGCTGAACATCAAGAATAAAGTAATGACAATAGAAGATTTATGTAACTTTAAAGTTGACAATGAGGACATTGAACTTGTCAAGGATTACCAATACCTTGGCACAGTCAACTATAATGGAAACAATAGTCAAGAATTCAGAAGAAGGCTAGGACTGGAGAGGGCAGCTATCAGAGAACTAGAAAAGGTCCTCAAATGCAAAGATGTATCACTGAACACCAAAGTCAGGATCATCCAGACCATGGTATTCCTGATCTCTATGTATGGATTTGAAAGTTGGACAGTGAAAAAAGGGGATAAGAGAAAAATCAACTCATTTGAAATGTGGTGTTGGAGAGCTTTGTGCATACCATTGAATGCAAAAAAGACAAATAATTGGGTGTTAGAACAAATTAAACCAGAACTGTCACTAGAAGCTAAAATGATGAAACTGAGGTTCTCATACTCTGGACACATCATGAGAAGACAGGATTCACTAGAAAAGACAATGATGCTGGGAAAGACAGAAGGGGGTAGAAAAAAGGGAAGGTAAAACAAGAGATGGATTGATTCCATAAAGGAAGCCACAGACCTGAACTTACAAGATCTGAACAGTGTGGTTCATGACAGGTGCTATTGGAGGTTGCTGATTCATAGGGTCGCCATAAGTCGTAATTGACTTGAAGGCACATAACAACAACAGAGTTTTCAGAATCATATGAATGGATGCAGCCTTTCTCTGAATTCCAACTGAATTTTAACACAAGGACAATCCATCGGTCTGTTTCAGAGTCCCCTGTTCATGTTTTCATGGGAAACAGTAAAAGGAAGATACAACATCCATATTATGGTCCAGTCATGGATGAAAACAAAACAGTATCTTCCATATGCACTGGAATCTTTAAATCCTGGGCTCCTACTGGGAGGAAGTATAGAATATAAATCTAATAAATAAATAAATAATTGGGGTAGCCAATGTGGAGCCCTTCAGATGTTGTTGGAAACAATAATAATAAAAAAGGATGATGGGAGTGATAGTTCAACAACATCTGAGGGACACCCCTCCTTTAAAGAACATTCTCAGGGGCTAAGAATAACTAGCAATTCAAAATATATTACCATTGTTTTCAAATAAATAACTACTTTATTGATACTCACTAAAAAATAAAAAATCACTGAAAGTAACATTCCTAATGCAGCTTTTCTGCAGTCACTGTGGGGAAAAAAATCCATACATGCTCCATGGGATGCCTATTAACTTAAAAGAATCAGTTTTATCCCAATGAAAGCCTGTAATCATAGGCATAGAAATACTAGATAATATGTGGATAATCAAATAAAGACCCATTCTCTCAGAGCCCCTCTAGGCACTTAGTCTATTCAAAGTTAACTTTGTAAGATTTATACCAGAATGAATGAGTAGCTGCTTTCAGTTTCAAGGATCCATCTTCGCCTTACAACAGCCTGCAATACAATTAGTAAACATGGGGAAATTGACAGCTTTGTGTACAGATGTATTTGAATGAAAAACCGACCTTGAAGAAATGTATATATCAAAACATCAAAATACTCTCACGGTACTAGAACTTGGAGTCATCCTATGATATTGTTTTGCATGCCATCCAGTGATCCCGATTTTGTAAGGCAATTAAATTAAATTGAGAACAAATGAGACCTGCCACAAAATGTTGCAGTGGAGCCTCACATTCTACCAGGAGTGCTTCTGTTCAGAGTTCAGCTAGTCAGGCATGCCTTCCTCCAGGATACGCCATTGCACCATCCACACATTTTCCAGTTTCCAATAACATTTCATGGCTGCTGGGCATGCTTATAGAGTAGATAGGGTTTATATACACACACTATGTCCCAGGCTATAGTCTGAAGGCACATGTGGAAAAAAGAGAGGGGATGTCCCCAGAATGTCAAGGAGGGAAGTTCCAAACTGTATAGATTTATTTGTTTATTTTCTTTAAAAGAGAAAAAAAATCTTCTTAAAATACCCAACGCGTTTCAGCCTTATAACTAGGCTTTCATCAGGGGCTACAAATTTATTATTTATTTATTATTTCAATTTATATACCGCCCTTAGCAGAATAGCTCTCAGGGCGGTGAACAAACAAGATAAAATACAATATATCATAGTAAAAAATCACAAAAACATGTACAAACAACAGAAAGCACAACAAAAACGAAATACAACACAAATTAAGAAGGATACATGTTAAAAGTAGAAAGATTAAGAAAATTAAAAGATTAAAATGATTAAAATGCCTGGGAGCATAAAAAGGTCTTTATGAGTAAAAAAAAATTTTTGGACTTGAGAAAACCTTTACGACCTTTATGTTGTAAAGGTTTTCTCAAGTCCAAAAATTTTTTTTATTTTTTTTTACTCATAAGTATTCTACAGGTGTTTTCTATTATACTTCTAAAAGGTTAAGAAAATTATCCTTCTGGTCATATGGTAGTTCAATGAAAAAAAGATGAAAAAAAGATTTAAAGGGTTTTCACTGATTTGAAATAGTCATAAAGATATTGAAGCCATCCATAGTGAAAGGGAGAAGTACTCTATTGAATAAAGCATTTCAACAACATAAATGTAAGTGTTTCTGATAATATAAAATCTTTTAGATACTGTATAGAAAGATAAGGTATCTTATATGGATTTGTGCACCTAGATATATATATAGTCTAAAGGTAAACAAAATGATATTTTTAAGGAGTTATTTATAACAACAAAAAAATTATTTGTGCATATATAAAGATTATAAGTGTATCAAATGAAGAATGTTTTTTCAAGATATTTTAACGAAAATTTATACCTACATATGTCTGTCAAAATGATATGATGTTCTTTATATTTGATTTGTAGCCCCTGATGAAAGCCTAGTTATAAGGCTGAAACGCGTTGGGTATTTTAAGAAGAATTTTTTTCTCTTTTAAAGAAAATAAACAAATAAATCTATACAGTTTGGAACTTCCCTCCTTGACATTCTGGGGACATCCCCTCTCTCTTTTTTCGATATTAATGAATGTCCACACCCTATATATATTTTGAAGGCACATGTGGCCAGCAGGGTCAGGTCTGGTCAGTGCCTGGATGGGAGACCACCTGGGAACCATATGTTAGCCACCTTGGGTTTCTATCATGAAAAGAAAGGCCGGGTATAAATGTAATAAATATATATACACACACACATATATGTATTGTTTTTTAAATGTTTTAATCTTTCTTGCTGTTTTTCTTTTTTAATATCTGGTCTGTGACCGTAATAAAACAATTCATTCATTCATTCATTCATTCATTCATTCATATATATACATATACATGTGTGTGTGACCTTGTGGTTCTCCTGAGCATGCTGATATTTCCCTCTTGTTTTCCACTGGCATCATTTGGGCACCATTTCTGTCGACACTCACTATCTGAGTCCACTATTAGCGAGTGCGAGGGATGAAAGAAAGTGCTTCTTCACACAACACAAAATTGAACTATGGAATTCACTTCCACAAGCTATAGTGGTGGCCAGTGGCTTTAACAGCTGTCAAAGGGAATTTGGCAAATTCATGAAGGAGGGGGTGTATCATTTCAGCAGTGATTTGCCATGAAAGCCTACAAACATAGTTCAGAGATACTATGTCACTAAGGACCAGTTGTTATGGGTCAACGTGGAAAAGGGCTATTGCTTTAACACCTTCTTTGTAGATTTCCTGGAAGCATCTGACTGACCAACTGTGTGAAGCAGGTTGCTGGGATGAAGACTGCAATTCTAAACACTTGCTAGGAAGTAAGCCTGGTTGAACACAATGTGCCTTACTTCCAATTAAACATGCATATGAGAGCAGAGGGTCCACCCACTGGCCATGTTTGCTGGGGTGATGGGAGTTGTCATTCAGCAACATACGGAGGCCAAAGGTTCCCCACACATGCAATAGAGGATGTCATCCTATCACCAGAGCTGAAGCAACATTCAGCTGCCAGTCCTCTCAGCTTCTACATGTTTCCAGGCCCAACTCAAGGTTTTCACATTTGTGTTAAAGCCCTAAACAACTTGGGGCTGAATCCCTACAGACTCCCTTTGGTGGTACGATGGGCAGAGGGGGCCCTCTTGGCCTGCTCAAAAGTTCAGGGGATGGGTGAAAGAGGACATTCTCTGGGGCAGGCCCTATGTTGTGGATTCCCTTCCCCACAGAGGTTCACCTGGCACCTTCATTGTATAGCTTTTGTCATATGCTGTCAGGGCTGGCACCAAGCATGAATGGGCCTTTGGGCACCAGCTTGCCCCGGGCTCGCAGCGCCCACCCGCACACCCCATTTATCTCTCCTTTTGCTTCATGTGAATGCCATGCACACTACATGCACATGCCTGCCATCAATGAAGATAGCAACAGGGGCATCAGCCACTTAGGAAAGCCTCAGCCACCATCTTGGTTGATGACAGGTATGTGCGCACAGCACGCACAGCATTCACTGCAATGGGAGAGGTAGGTGGAATGTGCAGGAGGGTGTTGCCGGCCCCCACGGTCTGTATGGGGGGTGCCTGGGAGCTCCCTCTCTGTGATCCATGGCAGGGTCAGGAGCCGACACTGCTGCAGATTGCAGAATGGGAGCACTACCCTCCCACCCTGAGGGGCCCTTCAGGGGCCCTTGGCCAGGGCCCTCCCTGGCCGCCCTCCGGTGCAGACCCTGTATGCTGGAGACCCATCTCTTTACCCTGGCCTTTGACACTATACCACCCCATTCTTCTGATGGTAAATGTTTCCACTGATGTAAATATTCTGTTTTTATATTGTTGTAACCTGCCCTGGGAACATATGGTGAAGGGCAGTTAAGAAATCCAATAAATAATAATATACGGAATTGGAGGGGGAGAGAGATCTACAATTTTGCCCTTTGCCTGAAGCAGCAAAATGTTGTGAGCAGCCCTGGGTAAAAGACAAAAAAAGACACACACAGCCCGTTCCACATACAGAAGCCCTGGGATTTATTGACGTTATGCATTTATTTAAAAGTGTCCCTAAGTGGTGTAGAACATAAAAACGCTAAACAATATTATCCAAACAAATATACACCATAAAACGAGGGGGAAAACAGTAGTATAAAAGCAATGCAAAAACAATTAAGAGGAATGCAGGGAGTTCAAACAAATTGAAAAACAAGATCCAGCCTTATGGGTCAGGAAAAGCTGGGCAAAAAAAAAAGAAATGTCTTTGCAAGACATCTGAAGCAGGTAGTGGTTGTATGGCAGAGGGAAGGGCATTCCATAGTTCAGGGATAATAGTGGGAGAAGCCTGTTTTCAGGTCACTGCCTATGATATTCCATAAGGTGCAGTACCATAAGCAGAATTTCCCCAGATAATCTAAGTGATCTTACAGGTCTATATAGGGGCAGGCAGAATTCTACTACATGAATGCTTTTTTTCTGATCCAGGTTCTTAGCTGAGCAAGGAGAAACACAACTTGACTACTGACCAGAATAGCTCCTTAAAGAAAAGTTTTAAAGTCAAGCCTTTCATTGCGGTTCTCAGTGTTCTATATGAAAACTTCGAAATGTGTCATGCCTCGGCCATAACTTATCTCAGTTTGTTCTATAAAATGTCGGCATCCAAATGTTTGCCGTTCATAAAACACTGAACCAAAAGGCTTTTCAAACTAGATTTTACTTCTGAAATTCTAATCTTGGGAGCGAACGCTGGGTTTTGCCCAGATAAAAGACTGAATTTGCACATTATCGAATAAGCCATATTCCTACTAGAACTATTAGTAAAGAAAAAACAAACATAATTTTAAATTATATTTCTCTCCAACCTGTTTTAGTTTGAAAAGCCCTATGGCAAGAACCATAGCACTGGAAAAATCCATGTAAAATTGGACAATCTAGGATGCTACAATTAACAAAACCCAACCTATCTTTTCCATTTCATTTTCTATATAAACCAAGAACAGATGGTCCAGTAGAAGCTGGTGTTGTTTGTCATATACACCACTAAACATAAATCCTTTTTCCAAAACCACTTGTCAGGGAAGTGTGCTCCAAATCACTCACAATTTTTAGTTGCTGTGGGCACAGTCCTACTGGTGTTTATGCCAGGCCAAGGGAATATAGGATGTGGCAGCTCTGCAGCTGAGCTAGATGGGCTACACTGGAATAAGTCCCTTATCCCGGCTCAGCCAGCCCAACTCAGCTCAGCTGAGACCGGCGGTATGAGTTCCCCCAAAAGGGTCATTCTGGGGGTGTGGTGGGGGTGGGGCCGACAGGAGGGGGACTTGCACCATATCCTACTTCCATTCAGCCCTGTCCATATCCTACTTCCATATAGCCTATACTTTACCCTAAGATTTCAGGGTGGGGAACAAGAAAATAGTTGTTTTATTTTATTTTTTATTCTGAACATGGAAGATATTATTATTAGTTGTTGTTGTTGCTGTTGTTACCAAACTAAAACAATATTACAGCTAAAGAAAAATTAATAGGCAATTAATTCCATAAATGTACATAAATATATTAATTTCGTACAATAAAGTAAACAAACTATATGGATGCACGTTATTTTGAAACTTGTTGTTCCCATGCATAACAAAAAAAAAATCACCGTTCCAGAAACTGATTTGCCGGGCCATTTCTTCTCTTTATTATAATGTATTTATTTATTAGATTTATATCCCACCCTTCCTTCCAGTAGGAGTCCAGGGCGGCAAACAAAAGCACCAAAAACACGCTATAACATCATAAAAACAGACTTTAAAATATATTACAACAAAACATTCTTAAAAACATATTAAAACATCTTTAAAAACATCTTTTTGTTAAAAAGCTTTTTTTAATAAGTCAATTTAGTTAATATTACAATATCCCCAATCCTGTACCAATCTAAGAGTGCAATCCTACTGGTATTTATGCCAAGCTAAGGAGACACAGGATGTGACAGATCTCTGGCTGAGCCAGCTGGGTCCAGCTCAGCTGGGCTTGTCAGTACACGTCACTCATTTCGGCTCAGCTAGGGCTCAGCCAGCCCAACCTGGCTCAGCTGGGGCTCAGCCAGCTCAGCCAAGTCCAGCATAAATTAAGCCAGCAAAGTCCCAAAAAAGGGATGTTTGCGGGGTGTGGTGGGGGCAGAACGAACAGGAGGGGGACTTACACCATATCCTACTTCCATTCAGCATGGTGATGGGACCTCCAGTCCTGGTGTAAATTAAACTGGGGAAAAGCTCTGCCAGCTCAGCTGGCGTTCTCCCCTCCCAAGGGCTCCTGAATGGTGTTAGGATCTGGCAACTTTAAACCAGTTTAAGGTATAGGATTATGCCCTTAAATTATGCCAGCTTCCTCAATTTGGAGGAATTATGCCAGCTTCCTCGATTTCCTTGGTTTGTACCCTAAGACAGGTAGAGGTGGTTTCTGTTTCCAAGCATTTGCAATATTTATCCTTGCAGCAGTCAAAAGATTGTATCATTTCCAAATTGTCTTCCAGTACTATAGCGTCTTAGTTATTTTAAACAGCAATCCATTAACAAATCTGAGCATCACTAGTTTTAACTGAGCATTTGCTCCCTATTAATCCCTCTAGTACTCAGCTTTTCTTTCTCTTTTTCTTAAAAAAATAAATAGAAAAATCTCATCAGAGACAATCAGCAGAAGCCACATGTCAGGCAGAAACACTGTTTAGTGAGCCACAGAATTGCCTGCCCTGAGTCTCTCTCAGAATTTGGACTGGCCAGCCAGGCTGGCAGTTTGGTCCCCCTAGACAAGAAGGGCTGAGATTTTGTCTGAGCAATAATAGGTTGCCTGGCTCTGATACCATGCTTGGCCTCTTGGCTCTGATTCCCTGGTTCCCCTTACATGAGGTATGGGGCACCTTTGGCCCTTCAGACATTGCTAAACTATCACTCCCATCAGCCCCAGCAAGCATGGCCAATGGCCAGGGATGACGGGAGTTGCAGTTCAGCAACATCTGTAAAGCCAAAGGTTGCTCACACATGCCTTCCTTGATTCTGTGATTATATTCATTCCCCTGGAAATGCTGAAAGACCACCTCCATCCCTATAGACCCTCTCGGGTGTTGGGATCAGCGGAGGAGGCCCATTTGGTAGTTTCACCACCCTCAGAAGCTTGGAGGGGTGGCCCAAGAGAGGCATTCTCTGTGGCAGGCCCTAAGTTGTGGAACTCCCTCCCCACTGAGGTGTGCCTGGCAACCTCACTGTACAACTTTAGGTGAATACTGAAGAAACATCTCTTTACCCTGGCCTTTGGCACCTGAGGAATATAATTTTAGGACCCATCCTATTTTGTTTGGGGTTTTTTTATTGTTTTTAACGTTTTAAGGTTGTTTTAACCCACCCTGGGACTTCTGAGTGAAAGGTGGGGAATAAATGCTAAGGCTAATGCTAACAATAGTAATAACAATAGCAACAATAATAAATAAAAATATCATGAAAATTTGTCAGGTATCAATTTTAAAACAAATCTTCCCCAAAAATTGTCACTATTTTAGAGTGCCTTTCTCTAAATACACATTTTACATGCATTTTTGCCTAATTTGCAAATTTTTGCAAACTATTTCTCCTAACATAATGCACTTTTGCATTCCTCCCCCCGGATGTTTATATACACTTTGCCCTAATATATACATTTTTGTATTCATGTTTGGGTTGGAAAATTCCATAGCTAAACTCAGAGAAGAGTGGATTTCTACAGGTAGCGACTTTTCCAGTTCACACATCATTTCAGGAAGCGTCCATTAGGTAGGTTAGCATTAAAATGTGAATTAAATTTCTCCCCACCCCTATAGGCCTGGGCTTACCCACCAATTAGGAATATAGGAATATATAAACCAAGTCAGACCATTAGTCCATCTAACTCAGTATTGTCTACTGGCAGCAGCTCTCTAGGATGTCAGACATAGGATAGTTCCAGCCCGGAGATGTGGAGGATTGTACCTAGGACCTTCTGCATGCAAAGCAGATGCTTTTGCAGTGAGCTACAGCCCTTAACTTTTGTCAGTGCATCCCTGCATTGGGAACTGAAAAGCTATAACTATTTAATTTTCAGATGTATATTTCAGTGAATGTATACCTGTCCTGACCAAACCCGTCGGGTTCAGATGTGGACTCACTGGCATGTTTTTCTCCATTATGTTTAATGTGAAATCTCATTTTAGAGTGTTTCATAAAGCAGTTTACAGATTAGACAGGTCTGTGTGTCTTGACACAACATAACTAGATATGACGACTCAAGCTACGACGTTGCTGAAGCAATTAGACATGCCCCTTGAGACCCTTTAAGTAGGCTCGGGGTGGGCTTTCTATTTGTGTGGGGAAGGTTTCTCTGAATGGGACTACATGGGCCAACAAGCACTCCTACAAATGGGGTGAACAGCTGGTGTTATCAGTGAGCACATGTGCATCTGCCAGTGCATCCTTGGCAATGGTGACACTTCATTCAGATCCTCCTCTGACACGCCTCTGGTTGAGCCTCTGATTCCTCTTCGGAAGGAGGCACAAGCGGAGGCTTGGGTGACAAGACAGGGCTCAGAGCAGGGACAAGGGCTGGTTTATTGTCAGACAGTGCTTCTTCAGTTTAACTGGAACAAAGGGGTTAGAACTGTTGCTGTCTAAACTGCTGAAGCATTCTGTTTCAGACCCCTCCTGCTGCAGTTCACTGAGCTCCTTTCCGGTACTCCATTCTTCCTCCTCCTCCTCCTCCTCTTCCCAATCACTCTGCCAGGAGTCGTCTATGCGGCCCATGACAGTACCCCACCCTGCCTCCCAAAATGTCAACACAAGAAACCACTATCTCTCTCTTCTTTCCCTCCCTCTATGCTTGTCTTCTGCTGCTCCTATTCTTTCTCATCGCTTCAAACAGCTTTCACCAGCTGAGCTTAACACGTTCTTGAGCCAGCCCTGCTAGGAACAGGTTTTGTACATCAAGATGGAGATAATAGATTTGGCACCTTGCTGTGTTCAGCTGTTTTGTTTGTGTTTTTGCAATATTTATTATAGAAAGTTCTGAAGGTTTCAGAAACAACACTTGTTCATACATATATATTCTTGGGAACTGTTTACAGGTCTGGCCCAAGCCAACTTTTCTGTCATTTAAACTTTTGGGAGAGTGGTGTTGCATGCAGGTCCTGCTTATAGGCTTCCCATAGTAGGCATCAGGTTGGTCACTGGGAGAACAGGATGCTTGGCTAAATGGGCCACTGGCCTAAGCAAAGCAGAGCAGCAGGTGTGACCTTTCCTTCATTCCCGCATGGAGAGAGAGCAAACAAGCGTCACACCCAGTGGGCCTAAACCACACCAAGGAGGTATCAAGGAGATGACAGTAACATAATTTGTAGGATTGTGCCCTTAAATTGCGCCCTTAAATTGTGCCCTTAAATTATGCCAGCTTCCTCGATGTAGAATTCATTGAAAAGCAAGAGAAGTGAACTATGTTATTGTATCATTTGCAGTTCTTTCCATCATAAAAAGTGTGTTGATTAACCCTCTTAAATATATATATATTATAAAAAGTGTGTTGATTAACCCTCTTATATATATATATATATATATATATAAAATATATTTTCAGGATACTCCTTAGCATTGAAGGTATGCCATGAAGTTGTTCTAAGTGTCAGTTCAAAAGCTAATTAATCCTTTCTGTGATCAAATTAATTTTGATATAGCTAAATGTGTTGATTTTCCCTTAGTCACTGCACATTTGTTGGCGGGTTCCCTGCCGCCCCACATTTCAAGTGAAGCTTTAGTTGAACTGAGTCATAGGCAGTTACAGGCATGGAAATTTTGTTTACACAGGAGAAAATATTCTGCTTGCTGGCTCACCATGTGCAGGAATGAATATCATACAATCCAAGAAACTATTGAAAAAACACTATTGCTGCCTGGCCAGAGTCTGATTATGTCTTCCACTAGTTGTGTGGCAAAGAAATGAATAATGCATTTAATGCTTTAGCAGTCAACCATCATATGTCAGTCGAAGAAGAAATACATTATTTAAATGTCCATACATTAAGCATGGAAAGGCGCCAGGCTTTCTAGATCTACCTTGATATTCCCTGGTTCTACCTGGATTTTTTAGTGAATTTTGTGGGTTCCACCCTCTCAGGTCACTTCTCTCCCCCCTTCCCCACATTAGTCCCCCCCGCTCCAAGAGACAGAAAGAGAGAGTGTGCAGATGAACACTTTCTGAGGGATCTGAGTAAACATTGGAACTAATAGAATTAATCAGCTTTGAAGAGAACATAGAGTTGAAAGATGAAGAGGGTCACTTCTTCAATTTCCTGCTTCAGCTTTTTCTATGTTTCTATGGAGAAAAAAAGTAACCACCCCCACCATGTCATGACCAAGGCTGTCATGAGGAAAGGGCCTCAGAGGCTTTGTGGGCATCAGGGAAAGATCCCTTCAAGGGCAACATGTTGGTGGCCCCTGCATTGGGAAAACCTGCATCTAAAAGTACAAGCCTACATCTGAATTACTACAGATAAGGGATTCTAGCACCTTTTTTTGTTGCTATTACTAATCAATTTGGAATCAGAAACCCTTGCCAATCCACTGCAAATCTCCCAGTGGGCTCCCATCTGCCTTGTGCTCACTGCTACCACAAATCATTGCTGAAACATAATTCTACTCTGCCCAAGGCTGCTGAAGATGTAGTCCAAAATGTCTGGAAGACACCAGGTCGAAGAGGACTGCTTTATAATATTAGGTTATGGACATATAAAAGGGGAAATCACGCAAAGGGAGTCGTATGTGGCAAATTGAATTCATGAAGATAAGATGGGCGTAGGGCGCAGAGTGGTAAGTGGCGGTAATGCAGCCGAAGCGCTGCTCACGGCTGGAGTTTGATTCCAACGAAAGGAGGAAGTCGAATCTCTGGTAAAAGGGGTTGAGGTCCACTCAGCCTTCCATCCATCTGTGGTCAGTAAAATGAGTACCCGGCATATGCTGGGGGGTAAAGAAAGGCCGGGGAAGGAACTGGCAATCCCACCCCATATATACAGTCTGCCTAGTAAACGTCGCAAGACGTCACCCTAAGAGTCGGAAACAACTCACACTACAAGTGTGGGGATACCTTTACCTTAGGGTTGACAACTTTTTGAACTGGGCCCATATAGCTGTCCATTTAAGCAGAGAAGGTGAGTCCATTAGGGCAAATGGGGTGTTGCCCCACCAACCTTTGTCTGCCCTCAGCTAGCTCCCACCTGCCTGCCTTCTTCCGAAGTGTTTGCCCTTATAGAACTCAGCAGAGAAGAGGATTGGTTCTGCCTTTCATTGGCTCTGGCGCCACTTGCTGTTGGCCTCCCTGATTTCTGCCCCACCAGTCCTAAGGGCCATTGGCCACCACTACCTTTAATTAGCAGTCTGATTTGCAGCAATTAGCAAAGGAGCATTCTGCTCCAAGCTATGAAAATCTTTGCCTGCTGCTTTCTGCACAACAACTTCTCTTAAAGGAACAGGGTTGGGGTTTGTTTTTTTTAGTATCTCCATGTGTTCTCCTTTACAACGGTCAGCCCTCTATTAGAAGGGCTGTCAGAGAACATCCCTCCCTTGATGGCTTTAGCCATCTTTAGATAAAATGCAGTTGAAAGTATGAATAAGAGAGAAATTTGATTCAGTTAGCATTTCAAGCCAAATCTATCAAATTCACTCTTTCCAAAACAATATGAGAACTGAAACAAAGCCATTCTTCAAAATTCACATATCTGAATGTTGCAGTGCAGTTCTGCAACCAATTAATGTTTTCAACAATGCATATATTAAGGGAATGTGTACATAAAAATAACATATTTGTGAAAATAACATACAAAAATGCATTATATCAGGCTAAATTGCTTGCAAAAAATAGTCAAAACTGCATACAAAAATGCGTTTATTAGGAGAACTTTGCACTAAAATGCTGAAGAATTTTCTTGAGGATTTTTTAAACAAAAACTGAAATTGCTGCAGAAATGTGGAGAACTGAATTTAACACTGGAAAAATAAGAAACTGAGAGAACCAAATTGACAGATCCTTCCATTCCTTATTACAAGATCAGAAGCAAGAGCAGGGGCCTTGAAGTTGTCCATCAATAGTTAGCACCTGGGGAGCAGAGTGAGGTCACCTGGGCAAATTTCTCCCCATGATGGTGAGATTGATTGTACTTCTCTTTAAATTACACTAACCATTTCTAAATTGGCACCTGGACATATAAATTAGCATATACACATTTCATGCAAATCTGTATCCTCTTTTGGGTGATCCATGTCCTGGGGAGGTGAGGGTAATGCATAGCTGGCCACACTAGTATTTTTCTGGCCGACTGGCATCCCAAGGAGAAAAGGATCATATTAATGTGTGAAGAATTTTCAAGAATCCACCATCAGGCCTATTTCCTCCCAAGCAGTATGTTTTCCGTGAAAACAAGCATGCCTCTCTCCTCCCCTTAAGTATTTATCGTGGAGTTAACAATCCCTCAACCAGGGCTGTATGAAACACCCCTAAGCTGTGATCTTGGAGTTCTAATATTTTCTAAAAGTTAGTTTGAATTGGGGAAAGCTTGAATTAGTTGAAACTAGGAGGGGTGAAGCCTTGGTGGAGCTGCACAAGTTATCTGGGAATCTGACATGAGATAAGCAGTTGTGCTAGGGCCAGGCTGAAATGTCATCCCTTTTTTCTGTCCCATGGACTGCCAAGTGGTGGTTGCCATGACCACCCCAAAATGCCCTGGATATTGTGTCATTCCAAGGCATTCTGAGATAAAGACTGCAGCTCTAGCTGCAACAGGATTGCTCAGAATGACACTCTGTCTGGAGCAATCTGAGGAAGAAATGACTGTTGTCCCAAAGAATGGTATCATTCGTGGAGGACCCACCAGTTCCCCTCCAGAATGCCCTGGGAAAATATGACACTTGAGGCCTTCTGAGTTTTTAAAATGGCACTGCTACCTGTTAGCCACCAAAAAAAGCTCCACTACCACCAGAGCTTGGAAAAGTTACTTTTTTGAACTACAACTCCCATCAGCCCCAGCCAGCATGGCGCTGGCTGGGGCTGATGGGAGTTGTAGTTCAAAAAAGTAAATTTTCCAAGCTCTGACTACCACCACTGTTGCAGAGGCAATGACAGCCAGAAAGAGACAGAAAAGCCACCAACCAGCAAGTCCCCCGCCACCTCCCAAAATCCCTCCAGCTGATTTCACCCAAATTCATGTCACACACTTGAAAAGTTGACATGTTGGCTCACACTTAACTGTGCTATCTGCTTATTGGAGTGCTTGTTCACCTCCTCTTATGTTCTTCTTTTAAATAAAGCAAAAGTTACAAAGATGCTCTAAGCCTCTAGTACTTTCTTCCTCCAAATGGAAACAAAACTCTGATATTACTGCTCCTGGAACAGCAATCAGAGAAGGGAGAGTGCACAATGATCTAAAAGGCAAGAATGGTCCATCCCCATCCCCGCCCACTTAACACTGCCTGCTGTTTTGATATGGCAGCTTATAAGGAATTGATTTGGGGAGGGGGAGTTTGCTTTTCCCTCTGTAATAGCAGGGCTGATCCCATTTGAATGCTTCACATGGGGCTAATGCAGAAGGAACAGGGATGTCAGCTCTTGTGCCAGGTAATATTTCAGTTATAGCTCATTAGTCAATAACATTGGTCAAGCACTAATGATGGGATGAAAGCCCCAAATATTTCTAGTTTTATAAAAGCAAGCATTCTGATTGTCTCCCAGCACCAAGGAGGTAAGCAGGAGCAATGTATCAGGGACTGACCTCTAATACAGACAGAACCATGTTTTCTCTACTATAAAGCATTAAAGTAACTAATAGCCAACTGTGGATTTGCTGGAGTTTTCAGGAAAATCCAGATGGTACATTTGTGAATCCTGACTTACAAACCTAGGCCTTGCAGAGATGGGGAATGGACCCTGTGGCTCACTAGATTGGGGATGGAATGATCTGTCAGTTTTCGGTTCTCTCAGTGTCTCATTTTTCCAAACTTAAAATCAGTTCTGCAGCAATTTGCATTAAAAAAAAAAATCCTCGTGAAAATTCATCAGCATTTTAGTATGCATTTCTCCTAATAAACACATTGTTTAATGAAATGTTGACTTAGGAGCACAATTGTGCAAGAAATCTCTTTTTTTTCTTTTGCAAACTTTCCCCTAATATATGCATTTCTGTAAACATTGGTGGGGTGGATACCTGCAATGCAAAATTCAGATAAGTGTGAATGTCAAAGGATGGCTGTGTTTCAGTTCTCATATTGTTTCAGAAAGTATGAATTTGATAGATACAGCTTTCAATGAGAACTGAATCAAATTTCTCCCCTGTCCCTACTCCAGATGCTGTTGGACTCCTACTCCCATGAGACCCAGTCAATGTGAAGGGTCAGGGATGACAGAAGTCATAATTCAACAACATCTGGAGAGCCAGAGGTTTTCCCATCCCTGCATCAGAACATGCTTGACATCCATTCCAATACTCAGTGATAACTAAGGCCCATTTCTGTTCTAAACTCCTCCTCACCTGTGCTGCTTTGCCCAATGAGAATGATGCATAGCGGGTTAGCTAAGGTGAGCAGGCAGTGGTTATGAGATGGTTATTTGGGGCTCCGATTCCCTGAGGGATGCTATAACACTCACTGCCTCCCGGTGCCTCATGCTGGAAGACATAGATGGATTGGTGCTGCCTCGAGAAAGGCATGCTTTGCATTTCAATGATTAATCCAAACATGCTATCCAGGCTCCAACTTCAGAGCCCCTTGGGAACAATGTACAAAACTTTCTTCCTTATACCCTTATCTTTGGCAAACATACTTCACAGGGGCATCCCTACCGGGGTGCAGAGGGTGAGGCCTGCACCCGGGTGTCACCATGAGGGGGGTGACACCCAGAGCCACCCCGCCCCGCACCGTTGCCCGGCAAGGCTGCGCCGACTCCTCCTTGGAAGCGGGCGGGCGGACGAGAGCGGGAGCGGGAGCAGTGTCGGCGGGGCGAGGGAGGCACACCGGCGTTCCCAGGCCTTCTGTGGCTGGGTGCCCCTCCGGTGCACGTCCTCCCAGGGGCATAGACAGGGTGGCTGGCGTTGAGTGCATGCACGCAAGTGCACGTGCGCAAGCACAGCCACCTCGTCCATGCCCCTGGGAGGGCACGCACCGGAGGTCTGCACCCCCCCGCACTCCCACTAGTGACACCACTGATACTTCAAAATGGCTGCTAATGATTTTGCAAAACCAATGTCATGGTATTGTTGGAAGTGACCTACCTCATCCTCCTTCATTCATAGATTCTTCTCTTAATCCTTGCTAAGACACAGCACAGACTATATAGGCTCCATTCCCCCCACACACACACACACACAGACTCAGATTGCCCTGGTGATGAAAGCAAAATCTTTCTGTAGCATAGAAAGAGAGAGCTGGGGAGAGGAGGCAATATGTTATCTTCCTTACATGTAGAAGGGACCAAGTTGCATCTGTGGCATCTCCAGGTAGGGGTAAGAATTAGGAATGGGAAGAAATTCTATTCTATTTGCATTTATTGCTGAACTGATCAAATTTGCATTTTTTAAAAACATTATGGAACTGAAATGCTGCCATCCTTCAAAATTCGCACATGTGAATTTTGCGATGCAGTTCTCCAACCAAGCAATGTTTACAAAAAATGCATATCGTAGCAGAGTGTGCATTAAAATGAATATATTAGTGAAAAGTATATATATAAATGCGTTATATTAGGAGAAATTGCTTTCAAAAATGTGTACATTAGTCAAAACTGCATATCAAAAGTGTTTTAAGAGAAGCTCGCACTAGAAGAATTTTTTTTAAATGCAAATTGCTGCAGAAATGTGCAGAACTGAATTTAAGATTGAAAAAATAAGAAATAGAAAAAACTGAAATTGACAGATCTTTCCATCCCTAGTAGTAATGTCCCCTGCATGAAACCCTGGAGAACTAGCACCATGTAGGCATGGTGTCAGGATGCAGGATTGGGGTCCTGGCACTTCAGAGGATGAGGAGGGGGAGGAGATCATTTTCCCAGAGTTGGGTGCAGAAGAACCAGAGGGGGGAGCAGGAATTCCAGAGTTAGCTTTGCCCAGCAGTGAAGACCTTGAAACTCTAGCCGACACAGACTCTTCCCAGGAACTTCCCACGCTCACCCCCCTTCCCGGGCCAGAGCAGTTAGAAACGGAAAGAGGGGGAATTCAACTCCCTCCTCAGTCAGAGAAAGGCCCGCCTGATGGGCATGACATTCACCCCCCTCTTTCTCCAATACCAGAGACAGAATCATCAGAAGGGGAGGGGGCAGCGCTTCCCCCTTCACCACGAACCAGGAGAAAACAAAAAAGAACAAGGGGGAGAGAGAGGAGGGGTGTAGAAGAGAGCACCTTGAGGCGGAGTGAGAGAATTCGTGCCAGAAAGCCCCCTTTATAAGAGTCAGGGGGAGCAGGGATTCCTTGTTCTGTCAACTCTCTTGCATGTCGCTGGACATGTGTTATTGTTGATTCATGAGAAGACGTAGTTTCTGTTTGGATATTACTTTAATAAAGACTGAATTGCTTTCACCCACTGGTCTGATTCCTGAGTCCAGTCCTGGACACGACACATGGGTAGAGATTAGGGCTGTGCTCCATGAGGTCTGAGATGAATCGATCCACTTTGGAGGCATTTGGGCCTTAGCCAAGTTCAGTTAAGACAGCCAAGGATCACTACGGTTCAGGTTGGTGACCTAGAACAATCCATGACTGTCAGGGGGTGGGGCGTAGGGCAGGATGAAGAAGCAGGCAGAGAAAGAAAGCATCGTGAAAAGGCCAAGGACTACGTTGGATCCCTGGCTGTGTCTTCTGGGAGAAGGTAAGCCTAGCTTCCTGGATGCCTGCCACCTCCCCCCCATTCCCAGCAGGATGAATCCCTCCATGATGCTGCATGGTAAAGGAAATGCTGTACAACTGGCTTTCCTAAAGAAAAAGCAATTGCTCAGCATCACCAGCAAAAATCGCCCCCCACTGATCCGCTATTCAGTAGAGTGGACGATTCTGCATACTGCAGGTAAAGTTCGGCAAACAGCTTTCATGTAGTACAGGATTGCCCCCTCTGCTGATCAGCTGTTCAGCAGAGGGGGCAATTCTGCAGGCTACTGCAATGCCCTCTCCCCTCCACTGAGGCATTTATTCAGGGGGAGGCATCATTGCAGCACTTTCCCCGCACCTCCCTGCTACATGCTTAGTTAGGGTTTTAAAACTCTAAGTAAACAGTAGCCCTGTCCCCGAACTTATTCAGGATTAAATCCAAGATGGAGCAGGGGGTGGTCCTGAGGTCAATCTAGGGCAGATTGGCCTGATGACCTCCCAGGATTCTTCAGAGTTTGCAGTGCAGTTCTCCAGCTAAGGAATGTGTACAAAAATACATATACTAGGATAAAGCATGCATATAAATGCATATGGTAGTGAAAATAACATACAAAAATGCATTCTGCTACAGGAAGTGCATGAGAAACAGCTGCTCTACTACTGAACTCCCACTCTTCCTACATAAAATAACGCTACAAGACTTAAAGGAGCAATCGAAATTAGAGGAAGCCAGCTTAAATTGCCACCAGGGTATATTATGACAGTGTAATTTGCCCCTATCCTTTTGTTCAGGAGTGGGACTACTTCTGGCAGAGCTGCCCCATGCCTGGCATAGGGAGAACAAGCTTTCAAAATAGAGTGCGACTCATACCAACCTTTTTGCCACTGTAGCTTCCACTTGCTAGGTCACATGACTGAGCTAAATAGAGCTTGGAATTGGGGTAAGTTGCCACCTGTCCCATCCTGCCATGCCCCCACCACACCCCAGGAATGCCCCTTGTTTTGGGACTTCGCCCAGACTTGGGGTCATCCAGAGCCAGAATGGAGGATTCGCGTGAAGTGTTAGTTCCCCTCTGTTCAGCACTGGTTAGGCCTCATCTTGAATACTGCATCCAGTTCTGGTCTCCGCACTTCAAGAAGGATGCAGACAAACTGGAACAGGTTCAGAGGAGGGCAACAAGGATGATCAGGGGACTGGAAATAAAGCCCTATAAGGAGAGACTGAAAGAACTGGGCATGTTTAGCCTGGAGAAGACTGAGGGGAGATATGATAGCACTTCAAGTACATGAAAGGTTGTCACATAGAGGAGGGCCAGGATCTCTTCTCAGTCATCCCAGAGTGCAGGACACGGAATAATAGGCTCAAGTTGCAGGAAGCCAGATTTCAACTTTACATCAGGAAAAACTTCCTGTTAGAGCCATACGACAATGGAACCAATTACCTAGAGAGGTGGTGGGCTCTCTGACACTGGAGGCATTCAAGAGGCAGCTGGACAGCCATCTGTGGGAATGCTTTGATTTGGATTCCTGCATTGTGCAGGGGGTTGGACTTGATGGCCTTATAGACCCCTTCCAACTCTACTATTCTATGATTCTATGATTTATGCCAGCATAGCCCTATCTGAGTCCAGGCTCAGTTGGCTCAGCTGGAGTTCTGTCTATTCCAAACTCGATTCATCCTGGTGGATCTTTATTTAACATTTATATACTGCTTAATCATTTGCATTTCTTAGCAGTACACATAAAAACAAACCATGCATAAAATAAGCAATAGAACAATGAAATCATTATAAAACCAAACATTACTTTAAAATGCCTGCTGGAGCAAGAAAGCATTAGTCATACAACTGACACTGAACAAAGACAGTCCCTGTCTAATCTCACTTGGGAGGGAGTTCCACAGGGTTGGGCCCACTACACTGAAATCACAGCTTTTACTCATTACAAGCTGTGCATTTGAGTCATGGGGGACCACCAACAGAAACTCCTCCAAAGACCTCCAAAGATCTCAGTTATAAAGCCTGGATAGAAGGGATCAGACAGTCTTTAAGATATCCAGGACCCATGTTGTTAAGAGTCTTGTAAATTAATACAAGAACCTTAAACATACCCCAGTAGCATATGAACAGCCAATACAACCTTTTAAGCACTGGAGATGCTGGCGGTAGTCTGTCCCCATCAATTTGCTAGCCACAATAAATTTTTGCACCAGCTGGAGCTCCTGGGCCAGGGTTTAGATTGCTCCCTAAGCCTAACACAGTGGTCATAAGTCTTGTTTTACAGAGAGAGTCCTCTGTCAGTAAAGGCTGTCTGGCTTGAGTCTGGTTCAAAAATAAACAACCCTAAAAAGGGAGAGCAGGAGGTGCCTTAAAGTTGCCCCTCACCACTTAGCAGCACCTGGACAACCAATTGAGCAGGTATACAGGTCACCTCCGCTATGGTGAGATGGATTGCATTTCTATATAAACTTGTAGTAATTATTTCAAAACATACATCTATACATATAAATAAACTGTTCCACAATTATCTGTAGAACTACCAGCCTGTTCCGATAGCCTTCTCTTGCCCTATTTTATCATTCTGATGTGGGCAGCAAGGGGAGGGGGTGTAAGTTTCATTTGGCCCTTCGGGGCCTTCCAGTTAGTCCCAAATTGCAAAAGAAAAAGAGGGAATAGGAAGAAAGATAGAGGCACATGAATTCATCAAAGTGTAAGCTGCTAAATTCACTTAGTTCTGGTGCCCTATTTAATATATTGCAGATGATTTATCTGCTAGGTCAAAGCCTGTCCGTGGAGCACGCAGCGAGATCATTATCTTTCTCTTTGCCTTGATGGGTCTACCTTTTGGGTGACATCTGGACTCACCTGCGAGGCTGCTGGCTGAGGCTGGCTCCCTTTCCATGTCATTCTCTGCTCTGATTATACAGTTGCAAGGGCCCATGGGCCAACTGCTCAGTTGGTTGATGTGTTCAGTTTTCAGTGAACAATCACAACACCAGCTGGTTTTGTTGACAATAGATCGGTTAGGAGCAGGGCTTTTTTTTGACAGTACTCGTTGGTACTGACTACTGGCACCTCCTTTGTTGTTGTTGCCTATGGCAGCACTTTTATCAAGGTATCAGTACTGGCACCTTTTTTTTAAACCAAAAAACCACTGGTTAGAAGCATTTCAATGGATTAGATCCAGATTCAGCTAGGTGCATTTATATTCCACTAAAAATAAAGTGGTCACTTATCCAATTAAAAAAAGAGAGAGCACAGACTTCCCTAACATTTTCATGTGTTGCTTAGTTAGTTAGTTTATTGATAGAAGGTCACAGACCCATTAAAAAAATTTTTTTTATTTTATTAAATAAAATAATAAAACATCAAAATAGTTAAAATACAGAAATGTAGAAGATAAAACATAAAAGATATTACAATTAAGGGAAAAAATCCTCTTACAACTCCTTGGGCAGAGAAGAGGAACTTGGCCACTGAACTCTGTTGTAAGCTTATTGGTATCAGCCAAAAAATATTTCAGATACCAATCCAATGTCCTACCAGGAAAGCTCCTCATAATAGGGTCAAGTGGTCTGGTACATTCCTCCCTATAAAAATTACATGCAAAAAAAAAGTGATCCAATAATTCAACAACTTCATCTCTGCAAGGGTACAACCGATCCTGATAAAGGATCTTTAATTTGTATATAGCAATGCAAATTTATAATTAATAATTACTGTAAGCAGTGGTTTTTTGTGTGCGATGATACTCAGTATAGAGTACTGGCACCTCCTTTTCTGCTCCCAATGGCAGCTATTCTGTGCTGCCACCCATAGTACCGGCACCTAAATTTTTACCAAAGAAAGTACTGGTTAGAAGCATTTCCGATCCCACTGAAAATAAGGTGATTATTTATGCAACCAAAAAAAGAGGGCACAGTCTGCTGAGCACCTTGGACAGCTCCTTGAAAGTTCACACTAAAGCCCGGAGTGGATTCCACTGCCCAAGTAACATATGGGCAGCCAGTGCAAGCATTAAGCAACCATGTTGCAACCAGCCACCAGCCACCACTGCTTGAGACCCTATCTAGTGTCGGAAGTGTGGAAGACTGCAACTCAGATTTGGGGATTGGAGTCTGCATACCAGAGGGAAGACAGAGAGATAGTCCTGCAAGGTGGTTAGGTTGCCCATCTGATCTATACTTATCTATTGGTCTTCCTTCCTTTGTAAACTGATACTCTCAGGGAAGCTAACCACTCCTTCCAGATTCTCCTTCCTCCTCCATCTCTGACCACCGAAGGTGGAGAAGACATCTTGTCTCTCTCTCTCTCTCTCCCCCCCCGTAGCATGGGTGCAAGCCTATGCATTGTGCCTCCAACTTATTTGTTAGAACTAGACTGTCTTTCCTATCAACCATATATTTCTATAAATCAAGTAGCTTTTCTTATTTTAACAAAGTCTGACATCTCAGTGATTTACAGCAGAGTAAAAGCCTGTTCCTTTACAGGTAAATCACACACATGCATGTTCTGCATTCTGCTGACAATGCTGTACCACAGCCGATCTCTGCCAATACACAACACCTGGAACCTTACAGTGAAGAAGGATTATGTAAGAAATTCTATAAATAAATAAATAAAATGCACAAATAAAATATAACTTGAATGGAAATATAATAATCCCATCATACTGGAGAAGACTGCAACCTAGTGACCAGGGTGCTGTCCAGGTGTGGTTGGTGGACAACTTCACGGCCCTTGCTCTCCCTTCTTAGGTTTCTTCAACTTTAAACTGTCTTCAATAAAAAGGAATGTAACCTTCAAACAGAAAACACCTTCAAACAGACCACTCACCTTCATAAAGTAGGACACATGACCACCCTGTTGTTGTTATGTGCCTTCAGGACGGTTATGACTTATGGCGACCCTATGAATCAGCAACCTCCAATAGTATCTGTTATAAACCACCCTGTTCAGATCTTGTAAGTTTAGGTCTGTGGCTTTCATTATGGAATCAATCCATCTCTTGTTTGGTCTTCCTCTTTTTCTACTCCCTGCTGTACCCTAACTGAAAATTATTGTGAAAAGTTAGGCCACATCCACAGCATACATTTAAACCACATATATGCCACTTCAGTAGTCATAGCTTCCCCCAGAGGATCCTGAGATCAGGTGAACAGGCAGTGACAGTGAGAAAAGAGGAGGAGGGCCAGGAGATATATATATATATATATATATATATATATATATATATATATATATATATATATATATTCCATTGCAGTATACAAAATACCTAATCATGTGTTTATCCGTAAGTGCTTCCAAAAGTCAACATAATTATTCAAGTCCCATTATGTTTAATTTGCGGCAAATTATGCATTTAGCTTTAAGTCGAGGTTGCTAGGCTGGTTAAAGTGAAGAGAAAGCTGCTATTTATAAAACTGGATTTCGTCAGAGATATAACTTACAAATGCAATGTACTTCATTGAAAATTAGTTCAGAGGGAGCAACCTTAAGAAAATTGAACATACAACCTGATCCTATCCATGTTTACAGAAAAATGCCGTATTGATTGCAGTAGGGCAATGCAATCCTATATATGTCTACTCAGAAGCAAGACCCATTGAGTTCAACTTGCAGTATTATTCTCAAATGAATGTGCTTAGGGTTGCAATCATGCAACCAGAGCGTATGTTCAGGAGAAAAACTCATTGGGTTCAATGGGAATTTCCTCCAAAGTGAGGATTGCATCCAATGCTAACCCTACTCACAGTAGGCCCATTGCCGTTAATGGACATGACTGAGGTTCATTAATTCCATTGGGTAAGCTCTGAGTAGGACTAGAATCGGATGCTACACTGGATGTGTTTTGGAGATTGCAACCGTTCAGCTCAAGCTGCTTTATGTCTATAAGTCCCACTGTGGTTTATGAGGTCTGACTTTCCAGTAAGTGTGCACATAGAATCACCACCTTAATGTGATTAATAATCTTACAACATACAGTATATTTGCAACAGGGATGGTTATGTTTCTCCCCATCTGGGAATTTGCCTAATTGGGGGGGGCATTTTTGGCTAGGACATGATGGTGGAAGATGCTGATGGCTGGAGTTACACTACTGTGGCTTTTCCTAGTAAAATAAAGAGGGTAAGGCAGCTACCTCACTCTACCTAACAGTAGAGTCAGCCCTGCTCAGTCCTAACAGGAGCCAAGGATCCCTAGTTGAAAGCATAAGAAGAGCTCTACTGAATCAGGTCAAAGGCCCACCTAGTCCAGCATCCTGTTTTCACAGTGGCCAACCAAATGTCTATGGGAAGCTTGCAAGTAGGACTTGAATGCAAAAACACTCTTCTCATTTGTGATCCCCAGCAGCTGGTATTCAGAAGCATACTGCCTCCAACAGGGTAGAGAGAACAATAGGGTTTTAGTCTTGGCAGTTCCTTACTAGGGAAAAGCTATTTTCTGCCCAGCCATGTCCATCAACCCGCCTCCCCCAAGGTATAGGCATGAAATTAATTCTTTTAATATTGAAATCCTAACCTACCTAATCTGCACTTTGTGAAACAATAAAAGAACTGAAACAAAGCCAACCTTCAAAATTCGCATAAAATTCGCATGTAATGAGGAATAAAATATTGGTGATATTTAATCTGTGATTCACCTCACTGAACCAGAGTTTGGAAAAACCTACAACGGCAGATTCCTGGGAGATAGCCTTTCTGTGACCCCTGAGTACATATCTTGAAAGCCTGGGGAAAACGACTTCCAGACTCCTATGAAACTGTGGGGGATGTTGCCCAGTAAGAATCAGGCGCTGGGGAAAAAAGTTTTGTTGCTGCTGCTGTTGGGAGCCAGAAACCCTGGCTTGTCTACTGCAAACCAGATGGATCTCCCAATAGATCCCACTCTATCTTCTGCTCACCTCTGCCATATTGCATAGCACTCCAACTGCCTTTCAGATAGTTAGGCTACAGAGAATTTTGGGAGTGCAACTCCACAACGCTATATTGGTTTTTTATTTATTATAAACTGCTTTGGTGGTGTTGTCTTTTTAAAAAAGTGAAATAGCGGTATACAAATATATTTATAAAAATAAATAAATAAAACTAATGTTAGCATCTCAAAAAGAGCCTAAGCATGCAGGTCAGGTAGGTCCTAACTTGACTATCCATTCTAAACATGATGGTAGGTCTTCATCCATCCATCATGAACATGATGGCTGTACTACCTCCAGGTTCAGAGACAGCATACCTCTGAATAGCAGTTGGTTGGAAACAATGGCAGGTGAGCAGAGAATGTGGCTGCCAGATTATTCGCTGACACCACAAAATGGTAACATACTTCACCTATCCTTCAAGAGATGCACTGGCTTCTTGTTTGCTACTGGGCCCAATTTAAAGTGCTGACTGTGGTCTATAAAGTATGGAACTATGGATGGAATGATCTGACCATTTCTGGTCTCTCATTTGCGCAATCTTAAATCCAGTTCTCTACAATCCTGCAACACATTGGAGAACTGCACTGCAAAATTCAGATAAGTGCAAATATTGAAGGATAGCTGTGTTTTGGATCTCATATCGTTTCAGAAAGTGGGAATTGATAAATTTGCCCTTAAATGCAAAATGAATAGTATTTCTCCACCATCCCTACTTGGGACCCAAATATTTGAATGTGTGCTGCTCCCATTTTCTGCCATGCCTTAAGATCTCCAGGAGAGGCCCAGTTTGTAATTCCATCACCAGCTGTGGTTCACTGTGACAATGAAAGTAGGGCCTGTTCGGTTATGGTACCCTGGATACAGAACATCCTCCCATTGGACATACAGTTGCCCCCCATCAATATCCTTAAGATTATCAGACCAAAGGGCCATCTAGTCTAGCATCCTGTTCTCACAATGGCCAAACATATGCCTTTAAGAAGCCTACAAGCAGGACCTGAGTGCAATAGTGCTCTCCCAACTTGTGATTCTGCAGCAACCGGTATTCAGAGGCATACTACCTCTGATACTGGAGATAGTGCATAGCCATCATGGCTAGTAGTCATTGACATAACCTTATCTTACATGAACACCTTGTATATTTCATATGACATGCAAAATAAGCTTATTTATGCAAATATACCCACATATACCCATAAGTCATTTCACCTGCCTTTTGACATCAAGATGTAGCTTTTCCTTCAAGCCTATGGAGGAGGCTGATGTATAGAACCGATGCCTCTGATGCTGGATTGCTGTTTCGTGGTGGGTTCTGTTTTTATGGGTCTTTTGGTAATATTTGATATGTTGTATTTTATTGAAATGTTGTGAACCACCCAGGGAACCTTTGTGGTGAAGGATGGGTTATAAATGCAATCAATCAGTTCAGTCCCATCAATCACTAGATGATGTCTCTCACAGGATGTGAGACTAGATGGGCCTATGACTGTTCTTGTGTTGTTATCATCAGCAAGACTGAGAGCTTCTGTAGGGTAAGAGACTGCATTATGAGCATTTTTTAAAAAAACGTATACCCCTACCTTTTGATCTAATTATCTCCAAGGTAGCTTACAACAGATTACACATAAACATAATCACATCCATCTCTGATTCAAACCTCACTAACCAAGCAGTCCAAATCATGGGAAGCCAGATGAGGGGGGCTCCATTCAGGCTAAATGCCGGCTCAGTCAGGAGCCATGCGCAGGGCCTGGAAAAGCAGAAGCTGGCTTCCACAAGTAAGCACTCCCCATTGACAGACATGGAAATTTTACTCTGCCAGCCACTAGGCGGACAGAAATCTTACCTGGATCAGGCCCATTGGAGCGCTATGAAGGCGATGAGGATGCCATGGAAGTCTCCTCTCGGCTCCTCCTCCGCCTGATATTTTCCACCCATGGTATATGCCCACTATTATTATGCCCATTTTTGCAGTCAGGTGAAGACTGAAAGTGTTCTTTGAACACTCAGATCTCCATATGAAATGCATATTTTTCATTTGATTATCACATCCATTTGTTTCACATGGGAGTGATGAATGAAGGGTAGCTGTGTGTTTCAGTTCCATAGGAGCTCTCTACAAGTGAAGCATGAATGAAAGAGATGTTGATTGTCCATTGAATCTGGAGGTGAGCCAATAGAAAGGTCTTTTTCCTCCCAACTGTTACCAACTCCTGTGGTCATATGACATCTTAATGAATATAGTTAGTGAGGAAGCATAGTAACAGTTTTCTCCCTCAACACACACACAGAAAGGACAACTGCCGTAATTACATTCCACTATAAACAGAGCTCTTGAGTTTAATTTGCATTATTCTCTTTTTTATTATTTATTGGCAACATTTAATTACCACATCCTTCACCATCCATAATTAAAGATTCAAAACAGGCTTGATGACTCAATTAGGGCCTTTTAAAGTTTTATTTTGGTGTGTGCCTCCATTAAATTAAGGTTCAACTTTTACTGGAAGTCTTTAATATCGGAACACATTAAACCAATGGCTTGCTTTGTTATGAATAAATCACCCCAGACAAAAACTGGCAAGCTCCTATTCAGAAATCCCTGGTCACAATGTAATTTTATTTTCCAGCCAGGCAAAGCATAAAGAGCCTATCCTCTTTGTACGATGGCTCATTTTACCCAACAAACCTCCATTACTTCTCATGGGGTCTGTTATATTGTGACACATATTTCTTGTTGGCATTTGAGAATTTGGGGATGTTCCGTAACTACACAATTTAGTAACTGTGACATGATCTCTTAGAGACCATTCAATCTTACACGGCCGTGAGTGATCGCCAATAATGATGATGAAATGATGACTTAACTTTAGTTTCATTTTTGTTTTTGTTTGTAGTTGGTAGCTAGAACTGGGCAGGTCCCAGAGGAAGCCTAGCATTGGCTCGGACAAAATTCTCAACTCTGTTTGACTGCCTGGTTGTGGAATTATTACATGTTCCTCATTTGTTATGGTGGATGAGATTTTTTTTTAATCATACAGATTCTTCATGGCCTTCCCATTCAGATACTGACATATCCATACGGATGAAAATCTACAGGTTGTTCATGCATTGCCTTCACAATGGCGAGCAAACAAAAGAGTGTGTGTGTATCTATATCTAAGGGATGTGCACCAGCCACAAGATTCAGCTTGCATCTGTAGCTTTGAGAAGCAGCCCAATCTGTTTCAGAGCCACTCTATGTTTTTCCAATTCAACTCATTCAGGACCAAAAATTGATCTGTTAAAAACAAAGCTCTGCTCCCTCTCCCCAATTTGCTACAACGGAGCATTTAAAAATAGCTATAACTAGGGATGGAAGCATCTATCAATTTCCATTCTCTGTTCTCCCCCCTTAAATTCAGATCTCCACATTTCTGTAACAATTTGTGTTTTTTAAAAAATATTTTAATGAAAATTCTTCAGCATTTTAGTGTGAATTTCACCTGATAAACACATTTTTATATGCAGTTTGGGTAATATACACATTTTTGCAAGCATTTTCTCCTAAACATTTTATGTTACTTTCAGTAATATATTCATTTTTACGCACTTCCCCCTCAATATATGCATTTTTGTAAAGGTTGGAGAACTGCATCACAAAATAAATGTGAATTTCAAAGGATGGCTGTGTTTCAGACTGTGCACGTGAACATCACCAAATGGTCAATATAGGAATCAAATTTATTGGTAGCAGAAGATGGAGAAGTTCCATACTTTCTGTGAAAACAAGACCAGGAGCAGACTGCGGTACAGATCATGAACTGGTTGTATCGAAAATCAGAGTAAAGCTAAAGAAGAACAACAAAGCAACCATAATGCCAAAATAGAATTTAAATAACATCCCAGAAGAATATAAAGATCAAATAAGGAACAGGTTTGAGGCTTTAAACTTAGTTGACAGAGAACCAGAAGAACTATGGATTGAAGTCAGAGACATTATCAGGGAAGAATGCAAAAAGACAATACCTCTAGTTAAAAAAAGAGAAAGACCTCAGTGGATGACTGAAGAAACTCTTAAAATGGTTAAAGAGAGAAGGAAAGCAAAGGAGATAGAAATACGGTCAAAACCCTAAATGCAACAATACAGTGACCAGTACGTAGGGACAAAGAACTATTACAATAGTTGTTGTATAGAAATAGAAGAGGACAACAAAAAGGGAAGAACAAGAGCCCTATTCCAAAAGATTAGAGAAATGAAAGGGAAATTTGAACCATGAGTAGGGATGTTGAATAATCAACAGGGGAGCACACTGACTGACCAAGATGAAATAAAAGGAAGATGGAAGCAATACACTGAAGAACTCTATAAAAGAGATGGCAGGATGACAGACTCATTCATGGAGGAACCGTATGATGAAGAACCAGAAATTCTTAGAGTTTGTTCTTTGTCCACAAGCCTTACTAATCACTTTTTCTCCCTTAGAAAAAAGATTGATATTAATATTGACTTTTTGATATTGATATTTTAAAGGAAATTTAAATAAATTGAAGGAAATATCAATATTAACAGAAATGTTTTAGACACCAATTTTTATTTTTTTTAAAAAATCCATTTCCAAAAATAGCTGCAGAAAATCACTACATAAAAATCAGATCCACAACTATAGCCAATAAGCAAATCAATGGAAAATTCAGTACCAAATCTGAATTGGGCAGAATTCTAGCACATCCCTGCTTTCACTGAGATTATAGGAGGCCCTGCTGTTATAGAAGTGGTGGGTGCCAAGTATATAAGAATAGGGCCTTCTCAATAGTGGCACTCTGGCTGTGGAATGTTCTCCCCAGGGACACTCATTTGGGACCCATTTTGATGTGGTTGCAGTGCTAGAGGAAGAGACCTTCTCCAGGATTTTAATGGTGAGTTTTATCTCTGGTACTGGGCTTGTGATCCAGCTCTGCCATGTACCATTTTTAGATCCCGTAGTAGTTTTATTGGGTTGTTTCTGACTAAGTCATACTCAGTCAGACCCACTGAAATGATAGAAATGAAATCAGTGGAATCAATGACTAATCCAAGTCACTCTCTGAGCATGACATAGTTGGATACAACCCTTCCTCTAGATTTTTAGTATCTTACATTGTACCCTTCTGTTTTTGTTTGTGAGATGCAGATCTGGGAAAGAGCAGGATATAAGTCCCTAAAAGAATACAACAGTAGAATGTTATTACAAAGAAGAAATGCCCCTCCCACCTCAATTTTCAGCCTGCAAACAGGATGGAGAAATTGCAAGGGTAGCTCAGTAGTACAGCACATGCTTTGCATGCATAAGGTCCCAGGTTGTCTCCAAGTTGGGCTGGCACAGAAGCCCTGGAGAGCTGCTGTCAGTCATTGTAGTCAATACTGAGCCTGATGGACAAATCATCGGACTTAGGCTAAGGCAGCTACCAATGTTCCTGTGACATTTTCACGTTACCACAAAAACTCAATAATAAAAGGCAGACACTCATGAGATGCTACATTTGCAATCTGAAACTGCCTGTTGTACTTTGCTGTCTAGGGATTGGAGATGGGCAAATCTGTCTATTTCAATTTGTCTCAGTTTCTCATTTTTCTAATCTTAAATTCAGTTCTCCACTTTTCCACATCAGTTTATGGTTGTTGTTTTTAAAAAGTCCTCATGAAAATTCATCAGCATTTTATTGTAATTGTATTATGTCTATATATTTACAAAACATTTTCCTCCTAATATAATGCATTTTTGCATGTTATTTTCAGGAACATAATACATTTATATGAATGTTTTACTCTAGTGTGAATTTTGAAGGATGGCTGTGTTTTGGTGTGGACATTGTTTCAGAAAGGGTGAATTGGGGAGCCTCACCTTTAAATGCAAACTGAATCAAATTTCTCCTTCACACCTACCAGGGATTTGGTCCCCCCCCAAAAGTCTTGGCTTATTTCTAAGTTTGGTTACTTGTGAACAAGCTCTTCAGCCTTCCCATCATACATCTAGCTTACCTGAATTCCACCAGTCACAGCCACCCCTCCCCACTCCCCCAGTAGAAAAAGACCCAATGCTGTTAAAAGACATCCAATTCCAGCTTCTTCTTGTTTTTAAGGGAGAACAGATGAAATCAGAGGCCAGCATATATGTCAAACATTTGCTTCTTATTGAGTGATTTCTCAAAAAGTACATAACATATGTGCATAGCTCAGTGGTAGAGCATCTGCTCTCCATGCAGAAAGTGCCAAGTTCAATCCCAGGCATCTCCAGGTAGGGCTGGGAGAGATTCCTGTTAGAAATCCTGGAGAGCCATTGCCAGTCAATGTAAACCAGGTATGGGGAACCTTTGGCCCTTCAGATGTTGCTACAACTCCCATAAGCCACAGCAAGCGTGGCCAATGGCCAGGGATAACAGGAGTTGTAGTTCAGCAACCTGGAGGGCCAAAGGTTCCCCACACCTGGCTTAGACAATACTGAGCTAAACAGACCATCTGACTTGGTATAAGGCAGCTTCCTAGGTTCCTCCCATCCTAAATTCACCACCACCAAGCACATGTGTGTTGGGGATTCCACAGTCTACGTAAGAGCACTCTTTTCTCTCATACACTCAACCCAGTCCCACCCAGCCACCAGGCCCTATGGCAACCTATTCACCATGGCATGACACACAGTTAATGCAAAGATTTGTGAAGATGCTGCCTTCCATAAGGATAGAAAACTCCATAAGCATGAGTCCTTCAATAGCTGCAAGGGAACCAGCAAGTTTATTTATTTTTTTTAATTTTTAAACAAAGAGCACCCCAAAAACACATCAATAAGATTTTGGTCTTTGCTTTTTGCTATTTGAAAATGTTTTTATTTCATTGTTTTGTTTTGTTTTAAAAAGGAAGGGGGAGAAAGCACCACTGATTTTTTAATACTGATAAACATTATCCATATGAACAAGTGTTTCTATATATTTACACATACACCTCTATATACATAGGTCTCTGTGTACATATGTCCATAAACAGGATTCTTGTTTTATCTTGGAGGAGTATCTCGAAGCGAGCTGGAAAGTCGTTACCCTTTATAGCACTTGGATTTTTTTAAAAAAACAAAAATGCTTGCCCTTGTCAAGAGATAAGAGTAAAATTATTAAACATCCAGCAAGATGAAGCTCTCCTCCACTGCCAACATTTGGCCTCTGAATTTTCCTCCAAGACTGAAAGAGTCAATGTGTGAGTTACCTTTTCCCTTTTCTTTTTTGCATATGATTTGAGTGATGATTCACCTACGAGCTCCTGCATGAATCGGTAGAAAATAACTCCGTAGTCTCTTCCCACCCCACCTCCCCTCTAGTCAGAATTGTTTGGCTGTGGCTGATAGAGCAACAAGACACGGCGGATGGGCCAAGAGGTACCGTTTAGCAAATGCAGCTTATCTCCAAAATGAGATGTGACATCAGGCTCATCAAAAATGCAGGCATTTGATGTTAATTTCCATAAATGAAACCAGGTCTACATTTCATTAACCTCAGCATCCCCTGGAAATCCTTAGTTTCTGTTGTATTAGGTCACACCAGCCTTTCAAAATCAATTAACTCACCTACCACCTATCCGTAGATCCATACTGCATATACCTCACTCTCCATTTTATTTGACTGTGCCCATATATGAATGTAGCCAATGGAATAAAGGCTGTGGAATCCAGTGTGCTGCTCTGCCTTCAGCCTGCCATTTCCCGATGAATGGCATTGACACAGAGGTGATGGATCTGTGTCATGCTGTTTTTTTAAACTCACTATCTCCTTCTATTTCTGCATTAGCTGCATTAAAAAACCTTTCCAATTACATTTTTAGATACATATTTTCTCTCAAAATGTGTTTAAATGTGTGTTTTCTTTCAAAAGAAAATGTATTTAATTGCATATTTTGATACATTTAAACTTCTGATTAGGGCATCGTTTGGAGAAAGACAAAATCCAGTGGACACCTAAATTCTCATTTACACGTGAGTCTGAGCGGTGCAGATCAAGTACTTCTGTGTAGGAATTCACAGAGGCAGAATTCCTCAAGCATTCCTAAGCCACAAGAGAAAAGACTGTGGCTATTGGCCCCTTCTTAAGGTGGAATAATAATGAAATTTGATGATGATGATTTGGAACTCCCTTCCCAGGGAAAAAAGTATGACTTTCTTACAGTGGGCTTTTAAGGAAAAACTGAATATATATTTTTCCAGTCCGCATGTTGGGTTTGGAAAAAAATGTTTCCTCTACTGATAGTTAAATTGCCTTTTTTTTTTTTTTGCAATACTACCATATATATCCAGGCATTTGTTTTAATTACATTATGTTGTGCTGTTCAGCCGCTGTTGCTTCTGCTGTTATTATTAATTGCAGCTGGATAGATAACATTACATTATTTAATTCTCTCTCTCTGTTAGGGACGTGCTAGAATTCCATCCAATTCAGATTTTGTACCAAATTTTCCATTAATTCTCTTTATCATTGCAGATTAGATTTTTATGTAGCGATTTTCTACAGCTCTTTTTGAAAATGGATTTCTTTTTTTAAAAATCCATCTCTAAAATATTGTTATTAAGAACAATAATTTTATTGATTATTTCCTTTCATTTACTGATATTTCCTTTCAAAATAGCAACATTTCCTTTAAAATTATCGATATTCCCTTTAAAAAATATGAATATTAATATCTTTTTTTTGTGAGGGAAAAAACAAATTGGTAAAAGTAGTGGCTAGCAGACACAGAAAAAACTCAAATTGATACTAGCCTGTTAGGTTGATGGAATGCTTTTGAACTGGCACCAGCCAATGGATCCTATCCGCAGTGTGTGTGTGTTTTAAAGCTATGTTTTAAAGTTTGTGTTGTGAAGCTAACTCGAGCATAAACTCTGGAAAAGTGAGACAACAATATTTTAAATAAATAATTTAGGTACACATACTCAACTACAAAACACATGCTCAATCTTATTTGTTTTGAAGGTAGCAGGCGTGCAGTAATAATAAGTAATCAACAGATCCTTGGGAAAACTCATTGTTCCTGGACCTTTCTGAAGAAAGGTTGGACTTTCTTGCACTCTCCCCTTCCCACCAATTCACCCATGAGCCTCCTGCCTCCTCACCCCCACTCAATGCAAGCTTCCACTCCCTTCCCCATTTGGTGTTGGTATAAGTAGACCTGGGAAATGCAAGTTTCCCAAGAGTAACTGACATTTGAAAATCACACTTGCCAGATTTCCCTGGTTCATTTGTATCTGGTATGCTGAATAAGCACTGGAAGGGAAAGAGGTTTCTCTCCCTCACTCACTCCTGCTTCCCACCACCAAAGCTGCAACAGCCATCTGTAGATAAGTGGGTGGGAGGAAACGGGAAGGGACTTAGAAGATCATGGGTTGGTGTTAGGAGAGGATGGGTGGGGAGGATGGGTGGAAGGCGTTGAAATATTAGTTGGCTCAGACTTTTATCTGAACCACAGAAGAATTACAGGCTCACAATGTTTGCGGTGAGCATTGCAAGGTTCATGTTGTAGAGTGAGGAACAAAATTACAATATCTGTACAGACAACTGCTTCCCCTTTATAATAGAGAAAAGTAAAGAAGGGAGAAGTGGCCAATTCTACTTGCATGTACCCTTCAAGAACTGATGTGCCTCACATGCAGTGAAGTTCATGTGCCTGAGTGCAAAATGAAGCTACTCTTTTAAAAATAAAATAAAAAAATTAAGCACCTCTTAAAACACATTCATCAGGGGACTTCAGAGCTTCTCTTCCTCAGTGTTATTCTATACCACCCATCAGATTCTCTACTTGATTATCTATCTCAGTGGCAATTTTGGATCCCAACTCTAGAAAAGTTTCTCCTAAATTTCAAGTTAATCCAACAGAACCTGAAAAAGTACTGGAGCCTCTTATAGTGGTTACAGTGAAATTGACCAACACCATGATAGAGTCTGTGACTCGCCAAGATTTGCATCCAATCCCTCATTGGTTTCCTTAGCCAAGACATATACACACACACTGACAATTAGCACCATACAGACTGCCCAGCCAAAGCCAACAGTGACCACCATTGTGGTCTGTTTGATAGAACATGGCACATGAGATTTACAACATAATCTGCTTCTTCAGAGGTTAATTTCTGTATAAATTCCTTGGAAGGATGGGTTTTGTAGGAACTGTCTTGACTTTATTGAAGGCATTAGCATTTTCATACAAAATATGTTTTTCCAGTAGGATAATGAAGCAGCCCGTTACTTCTACTCAGATCACCAGGAGTCCACACACAGAGTTAAAGCTTCCAAGCATCAGCAACACGGCTAGGTGTGGATAGACAGAGCAGGTTGGACTGTGGAATGTCATTTCCAGCTAAGTATCAAACAAACATAATATGAAAAGTAAGAAATAAGAATAAAAAATAAAAAACCCAAAAGTTTCATTGTCATCAACATGTCTTCAGCACAAGAGAGCTGGATGGTTCATTTATTTCCTCTCTAAAATGAATTGCTGTTCCTTTTCCCCCCACCATACAGGTTGTCATTTTACAGGTTGGAAAACATTGCTTCAATCAAGGCCTGAACTTTTAGCATCCCTTTTAAAAATCCAGATTGCAACCGTATGCATATTTGCATAACCTCACTGCTTGAACACAGTCAGAATGACTTCTAAGTAAACATGCACAGGATTGCATTGCCAGCCTCCTTGATACAAAGTTTCCAAGGGACAGACACCCCAGTTCAGCTTTAGTCATGCATAGTTAGTTACTGGGGCTACAATTGCTTTGAGATTGTTTCAAAAGAACCTAAAAAGCTATGTTCAATTGCAGAGCAGATTTAAATTTTTTATGGAATTATTTTTTAAAAATACAAGTGCGTATCAACGTTTGCTGATGGCAAGCACCATTTTACAAGAGGCATTCCCACCAGTGTGTGAGAGAATGGGAAATTATGCTTCTGAGATTATTCTTGCTGCAACATGTGTGCATCATCAAAGAAAACAAAATATATTTCTTTACTTTTCAAAGAAAATGCCATGTGAGTGGGCACATTTGCATTTGGATGCACCTTAAGTGCAAGGGTTTAAGATCCAGAGGAGACACATGACAAAAGCAGTTTCTTTGGAGTTTACGCATGCTTGCTGCATACACTGCACTGCTCAGTGATGAAAGCAATGAATATTAGCAAGCATCCTCAAAACAGTTGTTTGACTTATATCTTGCAAACTAAATGTGCAAAGTTAAGGTTTTCTAAGCCATATGTAGGTGACCCTTTTGTGGTATTTCAGCCACTTCACATGTTACTTTTCAACTATGAGATTTAACATTTCAGGCTGTGTGAATTAACACCATGCACCATTTGAAGCTGGATCCAGCAACCAACATCCCTTCTGTAAACCAACTAAATTTACACAATGCCTGGGGTTTGGGGGATTTTTTTTTTTGCAGAATTTGGAAATCTTTACAATTCTGTATAATCTATTTTGCTTTTCCTAGTTTTGGGGAGTGGCAGGGAGTTATGCAGAGCTCTGAAGCACCAGCTCCAACCCCTGGAAATTTTATTCAGCTAAGCTTTCGCCTTCAGAAAGTTCAGCAGGCATTTAAAGTATACTTCTGCAGCCATGAAGGCTAGACCTTTGTTGCTGTTTTTCTTAATTTTAAACATGTAAATTTATGATCCTTCGCAAGCAGAATTCTGTACCACATTCTCTAGTCGTGTGAAATTGTGCCATCAGCACAGTCTTGTAATACTCTTGTAAAAAGTCTATAAAAGAAAGAATGGTGGTTCCCTTTGCTCTGAACACAGGAAGTCACATGTTGCTATTCAGAAACTAACATTTATCAGTACTGAGCTCTACATCCAGAAAAAAAAAGAAACATGCAGAGCAGCCCTTTAGATTCAGCATGTTTTTATCAGTCCCATCTTCATATAATTCCCCTACTACCTTGGTACTCGTATCCTGCATGAGTGCAGGATTGTGTCCTATGCTTTGGCTGGCTTCCCCTTAAGCTAGGAGGAACAATTTTGGTTCTTATTTTTGCACAGTGGCTTATTGAATATTCTTTGACCACTGCAGGAAAATGATATCCTAAATCTCCCTGCAGGCACTGTTGGTAGGCTGGATGCACAAGCAAAGTGATTGAATATAAAAGATGGTCAGTGCCGGGGACTTCCGGGAAGTGGTGCTGGCTGGTGGTTGTCTCTGAGGGAGCTCTGCCTCAGAGGAAGCTTTTTTCAGGTTAAAAGCCAGCCAAGAGGAATCTTGGACTGGCTTAAATGTTCTCCAAGGTATAGGAGAACCGATCAGATCTTCCACAAGACTTCGTTGAGCTGTCGGCGGCTGGAATTGATCAGGAAATTCCTGAGATAAGAAGGCAAGCCGATCGGCTGAAGACGGAGTCAGGAATTCCACGCAAGCTGAACTGGAATAAAGCGAAGCGTTTTTTCTTCTCTCAAAAAAAAACGTTCTTAACCAGCGAGCCCACTTCTGCCTAAACCTTATCATTCGGCTTAAATTACTGCAATAAAAGGGATTTGTTTATGAATCAGCAATTGAGAAACCTGGGTGAGTCATACTTTTTCTCTTTTAAATATAATTAAGGAAGAAAGAAAATATAAACAACTTATATACTTTTTTTACGACAAAAAGCTGGCTTGAATTTGGACTTTTAAAGTTTAAAAACGGATGAGAGGTAATTATTATATTTTGGACTATTTTTCTCTTTGGACTATTTCTTGTTGGATGAATCCGCTGCTCGTATATGCTACTAATTGTTTAGTCTTGGCAACCAGAATTGTTTTGCATTCTTGGAAGCAGATAAGGACTGTGTTGTGCTGGCTGGATTTCAATAATAGGCCTGGAATATTAACTCTTCTTTTTGGTGGAGGGAAAAAAAGAAAAGAAATAGACTGCCCTTAGGTTCTGAAACAGTGATTAATATTAGAAATTAAAGGCCTCTTTTTGAAAATGACAACTAAAAAAACAACCAAGGCCCAGGGGCGAAGAGGTTCTATTGATACACAGGAAGAGGATATACCCCCAGAAATGTTTCAAAAAATAATGGAAGGGATTAATGCTATAAAACAGGAAATGAAACAGGAAATGAAAACTGAATTGACAGATATAAAAGACTATATTAAAACACAAGTGGATGAGATTAAAGGGACAATTGGGCAAATAAAGGAAGATGCAAAAAATACTAAAGAAAAGGTACAAACCTTGGAGAATAGAACAGATATACTAAATCTGGAACTAGAAAAAAATTTGGACTATTTAGCTGTGACTGAAATGAGAAATAAAGAGCATTGTTTGAGATTCCGTGCAATCCCTGAGGAAACAGGTGAAGACATTAGAGATAAAATTGTTAATGCTTTAGTAAAATTTCTGGACTTGAATGAAGATAGGATGGAATTTGAAATAGACAAAGTTTATAGAATTAACTCCAGATATGCAACAATGAAAAAAATTCCAAGAGATGTGCTTGTTCATTTCGTAAAGAAGACGACCAGAGATATGGTTTTACAGCAACACTTTAAATATACCTTTAAAATTGATGGTAAGGAAATACTGGTGATGAAGGAAATTCCTATTAGACTTTTACGTAAGAGAAAAGAATATGCTTTCCTTACAGAAAAACTTAAGCAATGCAAAATTCAATTTAGGTGGGACGTTCCAGAAGGAGTGATTTTTGCATTCAGACAACAGAAATACAGACTGAATACTGTTCAAAAAGCAAGGGACTTCTTGAGAAAAGCTTCAAAAGATATGGAAGAAGATAAACTCAAAGATATGGATATAGTTCCTGGGAAACAAAGTCAACAAGGATATGCAGAGGAGGGGAAGGAAGATGATGGATCAAAAGGAGCATCAGGCAAATTTTAAAATACACGCTTAATGATGGATTACAAATACCTAACTTGGAATATAAATGGAGCCAACACGGCGCAGAAGAGAAAGAAAGTGTTTCATTATTTGAAAAAATTAAAATTGGATATAATTTGTCTACAAGAAACTCATATTCAGAAGAAAGATTCCAAATATTTGATTTGTAAAAATTTGGGTGAAGAATTTATTTCAGCTGGACCAAAAAAAAAAAATGGAGTTGTTCTCTATATTAACCCACAATTGCTTCCTAAATTGGTATTATTGGACGATAGTGGTAGATTTGTGGGGGTTGAAATTACTTTACAAGGTACAAACATTTTGATAGTGGGTATTTATGCCCCCAATGAAGATAAAACAAGGTTTTATACAGGACTTATGGAAAAATTGTCAGAGTTTTCATATGAGCATTGGTGTGTCATGGGTGACTGGAATGGGGTAATCTCACCAAAAATTGATAGGCTTTCTGAAAAAAATATCAAAGAGACACAAGGTAAATTACCGAAGATTTGTTTTGAACTCATGGAACATTTAGAATTGGTGGATACCTGGAGATATATAAATGATAATGCAAAGGAATTTACTTATTTTTCAGAAAGACATAAAACATTTTTGAGGATTGATATGATTTGGATGTCAAAAATTTTAGCGAAGGATATTTTTAAAATGGATATATTACCAAAAACTTTTTCGGACCACAATCCTGTGATATTAACTTTAAAAAAAAAAAATCTTGGATTTAGATGGAGACTAAATGAATCTTTATTACAGAATGATAAAGTAGTACAAGAATGTAAGAAGAAATTAAAGGAGTTCTTTGAATATAATTTATATAAAGGAACAAGTGACAATATTGTTTGGGATACTAGTAAGGCATTTATGAGGGGATACTTTATTAAATGTAATTCTGAATTAAAAAAAAAGAAACAACAGAAAATGCAATTAATTTTGGAAGAAATAAAACAAAAAGAGGAAGAATTGAAAAAGAATCCAGCTAAAGTTTCTATTGTAAATCAAATTAAAATGTTACAGAAGCAAGTATCAATGTTGACAGTTAGAGAAATTGAAAGGAAATTAAATTTTGCTAAACAAAGGACTTTTGAATTTGCAAATAAACCTGGGAAATGGTTAGCATATAAATTAAGAAAAGAACGTCAAAAAAATATTATTTTAAAGATACAAGAAGGAGATGAGACGCTGACAGATAATGTAAAAATCAAAAAGATTTTTCATCAATATTACTCAACATTGTATAAGTGTCAAGAAATTCCATCTGAAAAAATAGAAGAGTATTTATCTAAACAGAATTTGCCGAAAATTACAGATTTTCAGAGACAAGTTATTAATGGCCCTATTACGTCAAGAGAGATATCTGAAGCTATAAATAAAATTAAATTAGGAAAGGCGCCAGGACCAGATGGGCTATCTGCAATGTATTATAAATGTTTGGAGGAAGAACTCTTGCTACCCTTACAGTCTACAATGAATTCTATTTTGCAAGAGGGAAAGATACCGGATAGTTGGAAAAATGCTAATATAACATTAATACCTAAAGAGGACCAAGATTTAACTAAAACAAAAAATTATCGGCCAATATCTCTACTGAATAATGACTATAAAATTTTTACAATGATTTTGGCTGAAAGATTGAAAATAATATTGCAACAATTTATTCAGGAAGATCAATCAGGGTTTTTACCTAAAAGACAATTACGTGACAACGTCAGGAATGTTTTGAATGTGTTGGAATATTTAGAACAACGAAATGATAAACAAGCAGCTTTGATTTTTTTAGATGCTGAAAAAGCATTTGATAATTTGAATTGGAAATTTATGTTCCAGGTTTTGGAGCAAATGGATTTTGGAGACAACTTTATAAAATGGATCAGATCGATTTATACATCACAGAAGGCCCAGATAATTGTTAATGGAGACTTAACGGATTCATGTGAAATACAAAAGGGTACAAGACAGGGATGTCCATTATCTCCCCTTTTATTTATTCTGGTTTTAGAAGTGCTGCTTAGAGATATAAGGCAAGATAAAAGGATTTCGGGATTAAAAATAAAAAAAGAAGAATATAAATTGAGAGCATTTGCTGATGATTTGATAATTGTACTAGAAAACCCTTTGGAAGGAATTCATATATTGATGGACAAATTAAAAGAATTTGGACCGTTAGCAGGATTTAAGATCAACAATCAAAAAACAAAGATGTTGGTGAAAAATTTAACTTTAAGGGAACAGAAAGAGTTAATGGACAAGACAGATTTTACAATAGAAAAAAAGTTGAAATATCTAGGCATCATCATGACAAATAAAAACTCAAAGCTGTTTCATAATAATTACGAAAAATTATGGACAGAGATTAAGAAAGACTTGCTAAGATGGGATAAACTACAACTGTCATTAATGGGTAGAATATCTGTGATAAAAATGAATGTATTACCGAGAATGATGTTTTTGTTTCAAACAATACCTGTAATATCCTCTGATTTACCTTTTAAACAATGGCAAAAAGATATTTCTAAATTTGTATGGCAAGGAAAAAAACCAAGAGTTAAATTTAAATTACTTCAAGACGCTAAAGAAAGAGGAGGACTGGGATTACCAAATTTGAGACTTTATTTTGCTGCCTGCTGTTTAGTCTGGATAAAGGAATGGATCTTATTGAGGAATAAAAGACTATTGGATTTGGAGGGCCACAATCTGAAGTGGGGATGGCATGGATATCTATGGTATGACAAAGTAAAAGTAAACGTAGACTTTAACAATCATTTTATAAGACGTTCTCTGTTGAAAATATGGAATAGATACAAACCAAGGTTTTATTCGAAAATACCATTATGTGTCTCAAGTCAAGAAGCGTTTTATAGAAGAGAAATGTCTGGAAAAGAGAAATGGTTAACTTATCAAGAATTATTAGAAAATGTACATGGAGAATACACAATGAAAGAGAGAGAACAATTGATAAAGGAAGGATATAGTTTTCATTGGTTTGCCTATTTACAATTGTTAGAAAGATATAAAATGGACAAGAAAATGTATGGGTTTGAAATAAGTAAATCTGATTTTGAAATAGGTTTGTATACAAATGATGAAAACATAATTGCAAAAATGTATAAACTTTTATTGAAAATGGATATGGAGGAAGAACAAGTAAAAGAGTGCATGGTAAAGTGGGCAAAAAATTTTGGTCATAACATACAAATGGATCAATGGGAAAATATGTGGAAAAAAGGCTTGAAATTTACATTATGTTATAATCTTAAAGAAAATTTTTATAAAATGATGTACCGTTGGTACATGACTCCAGAAAAGCTGTCAAAAATGTATAGTAATGTCTCTAATGTTTGTTGGAAATGTAAACAACAAGAAGGATCTTTTTATCATATGTGGTGGTCATGTAAAAAGGCGAAATTATTCTGGGCACAGATAGGTAGGAAGATGCAAAAAATTTTAAAGATAAATATTCAGTCAAAACCAGAATTTTTTTTACTGGGTTTTATGGATAAACAAATAGAAAAGAAATATGGAAGAATATTATTATATATGATTACGGCAGCAAGATTATTATATGCACAAAAGTGGAAAATGGAATCAATACCAACAATGGAAGAATGGCTACTGAAATTAATGGACTTAGTAGAAATGGATAAATTGACGTGTTTACTTAGAGAAAAATCGACAGATACATTCCTTAAGGATTGGAAGCCTCTCTTAGACTTTTTGTCGAAAGATCAAAATAAAATGATGATACTGGGATTTGATGATTAATTAAGACAGCTTATGGAGAAAAGGGATTCTGTATGTACATATTAAGGGACAGGTTTGATGTATATTATATACTTATAGCTGATCTGTGACAAATCGGAAGTCAACCATTTTATTTTTATTTTTTGTTGTAGTATTGTTATGTTTTTTCTTACTTTGTTTTGTTTGTTTTTTGGAAAAATTTGAATAAAAACTATATAAAAAAAAAAAGATGGTCAGTGCCTATCACATGGCCAGAAAACTATACCCATTAGGGTTGTGTAAGGACCCCAGAGTGTCGAGAACACTGTGCCATTTCAAGGCATTGTGGAGGGGGAGGGGAATACAATTGGTGGCCACAGTCCCCCCTGGCCCCAGAGTACCCTGGATGGATGCAAAATCTGGGATATTTTGGGAAACCACAAAATGGAAGCTGCTGGGAGTGGCTGCCTAAGAAGGTAACCCTCCCAAATGGAACAGCAGTCCTTCAGATTTGTTTTGGGGTGAATGCATACCCCTAACATATTTTGCACCAAGAGTTCTCCCTTGTTTTTGTTAGTTCAATCAGTGCTTTCGCATTGTTAAACATACGGAAGAAAATGGTGAGTTTTTCAACAAGCCTTTGATTTGCTTCATGTGAGCAGCTGCTAGGGGGGAGATTTCAAAGAAGTGGAAACAAGCTGCTCATTTAACAACAGACAACTGGATCACCCACATGTTGCAGTGGCTGAAAAACTTACAAATTGCAAGTAGCAAAGTGAAAATGGTCAGCGTTAGATTTTTCTGCAGTATGGGACAGATTTGTGGTTTATGTTGGAGAGCATAGACCTGCAACTGGAATGATGGGGGCATTCCTCAGGCTCTGCGAGGAGGACTAGAATGGGAAATGGAATTGTTGCAAAACTGGAAAATCCTACCTTTCACATGCGGTTTGCAGGAATTATTAATGCTGTCTGTTTTATTTGGCCTTATTGATATGTGTAGTGCCATCCAACCGCTTTTTAAAATATAAAATGTAAAAAAACCAGTGCTTTGGCCCATAAGGGTTTTATGGGAGCAATTGCGACAACAGCTTGAGTCTTCAGTGGTGGGAGGAAAAGCGGCTCTGCAAGAAGTGTACTTACCAGGCTGAAATCCACTGCTATTGGTTAGGTTAGTGCTCCCGACCATGTACACAAGGGCAGACTGCAGCTGCCTTTCAATGATGTGATACATAGTAAAGCGTTAACAAAAATAAGTGGAGGGGATTTTGTTTTGCATATGTACTTGTCTAGAGCCAGTGTGGTGTAGTGGTTAAGGTGCTGGACTATGACCTGGGAGACCAGGGTTGAAATCCCCACACAGCCATGAAGCTCACTGGGTGACCTTGGGCCAGTCACTGCCTCTCAGCCTCAGAGGAGGGCAATGGTAAAACCCCCTCTGAATACCGCTTACCATGAAAACCCTATTTGTAGGGTCGCTATAAGTCAGAATCGACTTGAAGGCAGTACACACACACACACATGCACTTGTCTGCATCATGCAGTCCAAAAACTGGAAGCTTTGAGCATTGTAAGTAGATGGGCAGAGCCACGCTAAAAGATTGGTCAGACAAGCTTATCAAGTGTATTTCAGCAAATTAGCCTCTACCTAAACTTCTAGGTCTTCCGCCATCCCCAGCTCTGCTGTAAGTAAATGTGGAACAACAGTTTCCCTGCAAAAGAGGCTGTGAACACGCTAGTCATCAGAGCAAAGTGTTTCCATTAGCCGCACCTGGAGGGGCAATGGGTTGATCTGCCAATCAGTTGTGAAATCTCTTTGAAGCTGATTTTTTTTAAAAAATGCACTCAAGCTGCTCCCACCAGGTTTTACAGTAAAAAGAGGTGGGGTTTGATTAGCATCATGTGCTCCCCTATCAGAAGAGAGAGGTGGAGATGCGCTGAAACCGGAGGAACAGTGAGTGTGTTTCTACCCACTGATTCAATGCCCCAGAGCTGGTCAGGATTAAATACTCCTCTGTTAATTATCACTGAAATGTCTAATACACAGAGTGGGAGGTGACCAATGGAGCAAAGGAAAAGAAGGTACTGCATGTACAGCCTCCCACCAATTCTGATCTCCAGCTGCAGATGCAACATTGCAGGCTAAGGGCACAAAATGAGAACAAAAATCCCACCCACCCAACTCGCTTATGGTGGTAACCATCGTAACTGATACCTTTTCAATTCTGATTCGCCGAACCAAGCTACAGAAAGGAAATGTGGAACTATCTGTTCCCAAACATGAGGAAAATGGGATTACCTTTCCAGATAAAATAAATTCCTGTCACGTTATAGGTGACCTCTTTCCATCTCAAAACCACAGCCAGCCAGCACCCTGGGGTCTATGCTTGGCCCTTAAAGATAATGGATCTGGATTGCCATCCCACACACACTCCCACTCATCTCCACGAGTCTATCAATCCTTAGAAATACTCTATGGACAAACCTATTTGGAGGAGAGACTTTTCTGTTTAACTGCTTGCAGGTGGTGGCCAAAGCCACTGTGTGTGTCTTATGTGTGAGAGAGACAGAGTTAGCTCTAGTGGCTAAGATTCTGAAGAATGGTGGGACATTTGGGATGCTTCAGTGTTTGTGTAGCCCTCTTGAAAATGTCTTGAAAGGGCTGGAGGGTGAATACTCTGAAAAGAAAGCCCCTTCCAAAGCTTCTGCAGTTTGGAGTGGAGTATCCAGGCACAAAGACATGGTGGTTGCTACGAAATATGATCAGGCTATATTAGCCTTGGATCAAGCAGCCTGTGTGCTTTCTTCCTATTAGATAACCCCCAGGATTCACTCACTGTTGGTGTTTTCCTACAGGCAGGGGTTCCTACCAAAGGTTGGGCAGGGATAAATTCAGAAGCTCTCTTTGGAGGCCGGCATTAGGCTGGAAACAAGAAATGTATGTTTATAAACAGAGGGGGAAACTGTACAGGTCCCAGTTTGCACTTGCAGTCCATGCTGTCCCAAAGAATGATGACTGCAAATATTTTACATTGTCTCCTTCCAAGAGCTTCTTATTAGCTTTCAGAACACCAGCGAGTCCTGCTGCTTCCTTGGATCTCCTGCAGCCGAAAGATGCTGGACTTCGCTTCTCTTCCCGCTCTCAGTGACATTGGTCCCTTCAAGGCTGTGACTGGCATAATCACCAGTAGATTGAGTCTGGTGTCCTTCCTGCATATACACGTACAAACAACACACAGGTGCCAAACTCCTGGCTGGCACATACACATTGCTGTGTACATGGGATGGGTTTGTATAGACTGTGCTCTGCCAGCAGTTAGACAGGTCAGAGCAGAAGGTTAGGAGAAAAGACGAAAGTAGGGGGATGGACGATGTGGCCCCATATCTTGCTTTAAAAATAAATCACTCTTTTCCTTCTGTTTTCTTCTTTTTCTCTCTCCTCCCTCTTGCTCTTACTCAAAAGTCTTGGTGCAAAATGCATGTTTGGCACAAACCTGAAACAAACACTTGCCTGTGAACTCCTGGCAAGGTGCTATCTTGTCTCCAGGGACTCCAGGTATTCCAGGGCTATGTCATAGCAGAAGTGGTACTGTTCCTTGAAAGGGGAGGAGAAAAAGTAGAGATGAGAGCAGGCAAATGTTACTCTGAGTACGACCAACATTGGCTACAACCCATTGAAACGAATGAACATGACTCACTTAAGACCAGTCATTTCAATGGTTCTACTCTGAGTAGAACTTAGCTTATGCCTCTGAGTGCTAGTCATCGGGAACAACATGGAGAGTGGGTTATTAACCTCCTGTCCTGTGTGTGGGCTTCCCACGGGCATCTGACTGGCTACTGTGGGAAAGGGATAGGGCAATGAGATAATGCAAGCTGTTTTATACTGAATTAGAACACTGATCCATCTAGCTCATCATTGTCTACACTGACGAGCAGCAGCTCTCCAGAATTCCAGACAGGGAGTCTTCCTCAGCTCTACCCGGAGATGCTGGGAATTGAACCTGCAACCTTTTGTATGCAAAACAGGCACTCTTTCACTGAGCTATAGCCAGGGCTGTTCTTATATACTTATGGGAGCCTTTGTCATCAGAAAGGAGGGAATGCCTTACCTACCAACAGCCTGATTTCCAGAAAGGTCTAAATTAAATTTCAGCCATGTATGGGAAGAGTCATTTCCCGCAGGAAAATATGTCTTTCTCAGAGATGGGGCAGCTTTTCCCCAGGTGTTGCTGCCACTAATTGTCAAAAATAATGAAACCCTGCCTAGGAAGAGAATGATGTTATAGCAGGATGACTCCCATTAATGGCTAATTTTTCACTAATGTGTGGTTTAAGAACGTACCTATAGCCCACAGATATTTCTATCAAACTTTAAAAAGCAGGGAAATTGGGCAGCTATAGTGAATGCACCAGGGGAGCAGGAGACCTGACCTCCTCTCTGAGATTTTGTAGGGCAGTACAATAATTGTCAAAATGCAAACACAATTTGGGTTGGTCTTTCACAGTACAATACACTTCCTGTGTAGCTTGGAAGAATTTGGTAACATGTGCCTCTGAGCATATGGTGAGTGGTGGCAACACCTGCCATCTCCAAAGATGGAGAATTACATCTTTGTATGTTTGTTGGTGTTCTTCTTACTTTACTTCTTTCCTGTGTTACTAATGCTTCTACAGAGAATCTAATCTAGAAAATTTTATTTTCCTCATTATTCATCCTAGTAATCTGTGTCAAATTTGTTTTTATTAATTTCAAAGCCTTTTTATTGGTCAATGTCATATGATGGTGAAGACAACCTTTTGTGTTTCAAATTGGAGGTTATGTTCTATTTCTATTTTGGGTGCATTAACAGCTGGATCTAAAACTGCAGTTTAATGTAAAATCAGACTGATTACAATATGTTGCTACTTCAGCAATGACTCTAGCTGTTGGAAAAAAGAGGGTTCATGTTTTCAGCCTGCTATGTTTAAATCACTTCATTTAAAGCAAGGTGGGCATGGTCAATTAAAAACACAGAGCACACCTAGAATTTTGCTAGAATATATTTCACCTCCCTCTGTTTTATTTTGTGCACATTTCCCGTCAATAAATGCATTTTTGTACACATTGGTTGGGAGAACTGCATTGCAAAATTGAGAGAACTGTAAAATTTAAAGAATAGTTGTGTTTTGGTTTGTGCATTGGTTTGAGAAGTACCAGTTAGGTAGCTTCTCATTGAAATGCAAATCAAGTTGTATTTCTCTTTCATCCCTACCTTCTGCCCACCTCTGCCGGCAGAAAGGATCTGGAAGTGGCAGATTTGGGGAAGGGCCGTAGCTAAGTGGTAGAGCATCTGCTTTGCAGGCAAAAGTTCCCAGGTTCAGTCCATGGCCTCTCCAAGTAGGGTTGGGAATGTCCCCTGCCTGACACCCAGGAGAGCTGCTGCCGGTCAGTGTAAGACAATATTGAAGTAGATAGGCCAATGGTCTGATTCAATGTAAGGCAGCTTCCTATGGTGGCTGCCTGCTAGGGGTTCGGATTGCTCTAAAAGTTCTTGATTTTCAGTGAGCTGGTCAATCTGGCTCTGGGTTATACCACTTCAGATTGTGGGTGGGGACTCATGCAATGACCCACCCACCCTGACATGCCAGAGGAGCAAAGTTAGGGGCAACAACAGGGGTTTAGCAGGCTGGCAGAGAAGGCCTTGCATCCAAACTCCAAGTGTGTACATAGAATTCCAAAGCAGACGGAAATGTTTCAAGAATCTTATTTGTTTGTTTTGGGTCTGAGAAACCCAAGCCCAGAGCCTCAGGTGTGGGTGGAACATCAGAGGGGAAGAGAATCAAAGAGAGAAGTCAACTATGAGAGTGACTGAAAATACCCTAATGTTTTTGGATTAAAAGAAAAGAACTGCTTTACTTGATGGCAAAGTCGGAACGTAAAGGTTCTGTAGCAGAAAGGATATACACAGGGGCCAAATCCTCTGTGGGTACAAATCAGCAAAACGCCACTAATAGCAAAACAGACAAGATCTCATTTATTCCTGCGGCGGATCATTAAATTGAGTCTTCAGGAAACAGACTTTGCAGGTTCAGCCGAGGTTTGGGAAAGATTGTGTTCCAGATGAAAACACTAGTTTGCATTTGCTAATACCTTGCAATTTAGCCCAATAGGTTGCCCAACTCTGTGCCAGCTCCTACATTTTTTATTGCTTTTTCTTAATTCCCATCCTCTCCCTGCCCAGCCCCCTACTCCAACTGTGTTTTTAATTCCTAATGCAATCACATCCCCCTCCCCAGCACAAAAGACATTTCATTTTGCAAGGTAGACATTTGATAATCCCAACTTTGCAAATGCTGTATTTCCTCTGCTCAGTTCTGTTCCTGACATCATTCTCTCCTTAAAGCCAGAAAATAAGATTGCCGGTGTTGTGAACTGGTGTGCTTGGGAAGCCAAATGAACAGTGCCAAAATGCACCCTTCGGAGTCCCAACTCTACTGCCCTGTTTGCAAGCTGTGAAGAAGGTTTTCCTCTTTGATCATGTTCCTGGGTGTATTGTGCTATGAACAGAGGCAACATTTATATCCCACCCACTGCACCAGCAATCACACTCCTATACCTGCCCTCATCCCGACTTGGCTTTATGATGACACACTGTAACCAATAAGCACCATGGTGGCAATGCCCCTCTTGGCAGTCACCAGCAGGCAACACCATTTATTTTTTTTAGTATATTTATATAGAATGGCCTTTTGGCCATTAGAGAAGTCGTGGCAACGTGCAGGGGGTCATTCATCCAGGCACCGACTCTGTTTAAAGAAGGGTTACTCCATAGCAGAGAGCCAGTGTGGTGTAGTGGTTAAGGTATCGGACTACAACCTGGGAGACCAGGGTTCGAATCCCCAATAGCCATGAAGCTCACTGGGTAACCTTGGGCCAGTCATTGCCTCTCAGCCTCATGAAAACCCTATTCATAGGGTCGCCATAAGTCAGAATCAACTTGAAGGCAGTACATTTACATTTTTTTTACTCCATAGTGTGTTCTTAAGATTGCAGACTGTGTACACGCAATACATTTAAAACACATTTAAAGCACATCCCCTCCCAAAGAATCCTGGAACTGTAGTGTACCACTCACAGAACTACAATTTCAGCACTCTTTAACAAATGACAGTTCCCATGATTCTTTCCCATGTGCTTTACATGTATGGTGCATGTGCAGCCTTAGATCTGCTTCGCATTAGCAAGGTGGCTGAATCATGTGCCCTCAGGCCTTGCCCTGGAGCCAAGAACTCCCTTTGGAATTCCCTGCCTATTGACATCAGGCAGGCGCCTTCGTGGTATTCCTTTCTCTACCCACTCAAAAACCTTTTTTTCCCGGCAAGCCTATCCAGATACATAGATATTGATGTGTTTTAATCTTTCTTGTCTGTTGCTGTTTCAAATGGTTTAAAAATGTGTTTTGTTACTTGTTTTTAACTGTTTCATTGATAATTTTTTAAAAAATTGTAAACCGCTTAGACTTTTTTTTTTTTTACAATCAAGGGATATATAAATATTGTTAAATAAATAAATAAAAAGCCCTCAATGTGTGGCACTGTCTCACGCGTGAGGAGAATCAGAGCCAAATGCAGCCCTTTAGGCATCTATCTGGCCCTTGGAACTTTCCCCAGGCCAACCCCCCTCTCCCTAGGCCACACCCTCCACTGGCCCTGCTCCATGACCTCCTCAAGCGCCTTGAACTGTGATCATGTCTTTTGCTTGCCTCAATGGTAGCCAGTAGCTCCATGTCAGTCAGTTGAATCTGCTCCGGGTTTTAGTCCAAAATTTCAAGGAGAAATTCAGACCAAAACCCGGAGCGGATTCCACAGTCCCACTGACATGGAGCCACCAGCTGCCATTGGCTTGCCTGCCTGGATCCCTGACTTTTGTCTGGCTCTAATATAGCCTATTGAACAAAGGTAAGACTTGCATCCATTGCTGTGCCTATTTTTTTTGCCTCTGGCCCTGCTCACCACTGAAATGTGGCACTCAGAAGGTTTCCCATGATGACATGTGGCCCTTGGATTGAAAATGGTTCCCCACCCCAATTCTGTGTCATGGCTCTTATGTAGCATCATCCTATACCACCTGTTCTTCCTGTGCTGGGCTCAATGTATAACATGTCAAATTAGGGGCATGGAACAGCAGCAGTCCTGGTAGTTCCCCATGTGAGCCACCAGGCCATGGGCATAGAAGAGCCTGCTGGATCAGGCCAATAGCCCATCTAGTCAAGCAACCTATTCTCACAGTGGCCAGCTACATGCCTGTGGGAAGCTTGCAAGCAAGTCCTGAGCACAACAGCACGCTCCCTTCTTGCAGTTTCCAGCAACTGGTAGAAAGAAGCATACTGCTTCTGACTGTGGAAATAAAACATAGCCATCATGGTTTGCAGCAGAAATGTGAAGGCGCGAGGTGGAAAAAACCACAAATTAAGTTTTTCCCCCTCACTTTTTCCAGGAAAAACAACAACCCAGAAAATTAGGAAAAAACGGCAAACATCCCCCCCCCATTTTTCTGTGTTTTTTCCCCCTGGGCTTTCACATTTCTAGTTAGTAGCCATTGATAGCCTCATCCTCCATTAATACGCTGAATCCTCTTTTACAGCCATCTAAGTTGGCAGCCATCACCTCCTCTCGTGGGAAAGAATGCCCATAGTTTAACTATGCGCTGTGTGAAGAAGTACTTTTTTCTATCCTGAATCTTCCAACATTCAGCTTCATTGAATTCCCCTGACTTCTAGTGTTATGAGGAAGAGAAACTCATCTCTATTCGCTTTCTCAACACCATGCATAATGTTATGCACCTCTATCATGTCTCCTCTTACTCACTTTTCCTCTTAACTAAAGTAAAAGGTGATGGGTTTTAGTCCTGGTGGCTCCTGACAAGCATGAATCAAGCTAGAGAGAGAGTGGCATTTGGAAGGTAAACTTAGAAACTATTTGGGAAGGGACTGGGTCAATCCTAAGCCATCAGTCCTTGCTGCTATCTTTATATCTGGGGATCCTTGGATGTCCTCCCAGGGTTTTCCATGCCAACATAAAGCCCTCTTCAAATGGACGTTCCTGGTAGCCTCCTATAATCACTCCAACCCCCTGCCAGTTAAAAACAGCAAGGCTAAGTATTTCATTCCTGGTTGAGAGTATAATACCAACCCCTAATAAGGGTTCCTGCAGGATGAGAGCAAAGGTACATCTTGCCCAGCATACTGTATCTCATGTTGGCCAACCGGGGAAGCCCAGTAGCAGGTCATGAAGGCAACATCCTCTACCACAGTATTCAGCAGCATCATGATACTGAACAAGGAAGTTCCACAGAGCCATCAGAGCTTGGAAGTAATTTGTTACAAGTTACGAATTACTTGTAATTCATTACTTTTTTGAGGAACGAGTGCGTAATTCCTTTACATTTTGATTGTAATAGAACTGGGAGTAATTGTATTACTTTTGTGGAGTAATTGTAATGTTTCCAGCATTACTTTTGGGCATTACTTGGGGGGGGAGGGAACAGGGGAAGTGTTCTGCTCTGCTGATTTCTGGATGAAAATCATGTGCCTCAAATTGGGCTTCTGTGCAGCGTCACTCTTCCCTCATGCTCTGTGGGTGGGTAGGAGGTGACGAGGGAGGAGGTGGAGAGTGAGACGGGGTGGAGTGGAGAAAACAATTGTTTTAAAAAATGAACAGTGGTGGTGAAGAATGGAGTGGAGGGAAAAAGGAGCCAGAGGGCAAGAACACAATGTGTGTGTGTGTGTGAATACTGTGTTTGCACTTGGCACACAAAGTTGATTCCACCACCCTCTCTGGCTACTGTGCTGCATTTGCAGTATTTTAACTTTTTTGCATCTCAGGGGAAAATGTTTGCTTGGCTGAGTGTCCCTTAGTTGCTGGCAGGGCAGGGTCTGGCAGGTGGTTAAGTGAGAGAGATTATGCTTGCTGGCTGAGGGGGGTGAGGGTTGCACTTGGTTTGACATGCAAAGATCTGAGTAGTGGCCTCTGCCTCCCTCCCCATCTCTCTTACCAGCGGAGAGACCACCATTGCTATATTATGGATAAAAAGAATTATTCTACTAGCTCTGTACGTGTGTGTTTATTTTTAATGTTGTTTTATGCCACTTAGATGTGCAGCAGCCTTTTTTTTAAAAAAAGTAACTGAAATGTAATTGTAGTGTTTATGTTTGAGAAAAAGTAATCAGTTACTTTCAGAGCAATTATAATTGTAATGGTAATTACTACTTTTGGGGGCCATGTAATTATGACTATAATTTATTACTTTTTAAAAGTAATCTTCCAAGATCTGAGAGCCATCATGGTTGGACCTATCCTCTAAACCCCTTTTCATAGTGGTCTAAGCCCTAGCCAGCTGGGGAGGACTAGCCTCAGAAGGAGGCAATGATAAACCCCCTCTGAATACCGCTTATCATGAAAACCCTATTCATAGGGTAGCCATAAGTCGGGATCGACTTGAAGGAGTCCACTTCCATTTAAGCTGCCATCACAGTTTGGGGCAGAAAATTCCATCATTTCCTGCCAATTCCACAGAGCTGCAAGGGTGTTGGAAGAGGCAGGCAAAGGAAATGGTGCTTGACACTTACAAAGGTCTCAACCATATTTGGCTTGTAGTTGCGGAGGGTCTTTGCAGCGAAGAAAACATCCACCAGCTTGTGACACTTGATCATCTCCAGGATCATGGTGCAGGCACAGAAAGTGCCACTCCGGCCACCTCCATTCCTGCAGGAAAAATAAAATGCAAGGGGATGGTCAATATACAAAAGTAGTCTTGCAGTTAGTGTTGGACTAAGACCTGGGATTTTAAATCCTTGCTTGGCCATGAAGTTCACTGGATGAGCTTGGGCCAGCCACTGCTTCTCAGTGTAACCAACTTCATAGACTTATTGAGAGGGGGGAAAAATAGAAGGAAAGCCATGAACACCCACCATAAGCCCTTAGAAGGAAAGGTGGGATACAAATATAACAACAAGAGGACAGTGACATCCCTTTAATCCAGCTGTGGGGAAGGAAGAAGCAAAATTCATGTACCCAACTCTTTCATACTGTTATAAGGAGACCTGCAGGTTAACTTCAGAGAGGCAAAATTAAGGCTGCATTCAGATGGCTGTTTATTCCGTTTCCCTAACGTTTCCTTACCTAATAATTTCCACATTTTATTAGATCTTTCACATGACATGAAAGTCACTTCCGGAAATCTAGTTCTTCAGCTTCTTATGTTCCTATGAAAAAGCTCTTTTGTTTGGAATGGGCTCACCTCCCCATGATGCAAGATTACTCTGAGCTTTCTTGGAGTAGCCACTTTGAAGGCTCTGGATCAAGGGGTTTGCTATCTCTCTAATATAATTAAATACAAGCTGGGGGCAATGATTGAAAAATAATCCTTGCTAAGAAATTAAATTGGTGAGCAGGCTTGGAATGAGTATGTTGTTCCTATGCAAATACACAAGGGAGACTAAAGACAGTAAGAAAGAGAGGTGGGGGACTCCTTATCCCACCCAAATGATGAGCACTTTGCTGGTGGAGATAATACTGGCACTATTATGTCATTGTGGTAATGCAGAATTTTGATGTCTTAGACAAAATATTATATAAATACTAAGCATTGCATTGTTGTTAGTGCATGGGACAATATTCAACTTTTTGGTCAGTTTCAGGTTGCTGTGCAAATGCAACATCCAAAGATAGGAATAATTTTTATGGGTTGTCCAGAATCTACTAATTTTTGGATGGGGTATGCATCAACATGGCAGAGAGTTTTTCTGGTTTTCTTTTCTTTCTTTCATTAACAAAAAGCAGAAAAGCGTTGCCATTTCTTCAGTGGACCTGCTTTTGGAGCAGCATAGAGCTGTTCTCATCTGCTGCAGAATAGCCTGATAGGAAGAACACTAGCATTCTACCTAACAGCATTGGGGGGGTACACACATTGGCCAATGGGGGGCAGCCATTATTCCCGTCCAACCTGCCCCCAGGAATGACAGTATGTGATGATTCCAAAAGTCACAAAAAACACCTGCTCCATTTTTGCAGGGGATAAGTGGCAAGAAAAAGGTGGAGGCATAGCTCAGTGCTAGTAGGCAAGATTGTATGCTCACTCCAGGTAAGACTGGAGGAGGGGGACCCCTGTTTGAAATTCTGGAGAATCACTGCCAGTCAATGTAGACCAGGGGTAGTCAATATGGTTTTTTGTACTACAGTTCCCATCGTCCTGACCATTGGCCATGCTGGCTGGGGCTGATGGGAGTTGCAGTGCAAATGTTCTGACTCTGTATAAGGCACTTTTGCTATGTTTATATAATGTGTTATTATTTATAAAAGCTCTCTCACATTTTGCACTCTGAAATAGGCTTGAGGTGAGAGAAGTGGCTACCTAACTTCTCCCGTAACAGGGGGGAAAGTGATTCCTCCTGAGCCCAATCTGTGGGAGAAGGCTATATGAGTGTTGCAATGGCAGCGAGCATGCTTCTTATGTGTACCCACTGATGAATTTACAGATACCATTCAATGCACATTATGTGCACTTCTATTTTTTTACAAAAACGTCCAGGACTGGCCATGGGTTGATGGTACAACTGGATGGTTTCTGACTACGTCCTTGACAATTATTCTAGAGCTAAAGAATGCCATAGCCTTTTACTGATGGGCAAGCTCTCTTTGGTTCACATAAGATTGGCTCAGAAATGAATCAAGCTCTTCTGCCCCTCAAAAAAAAACCCTGAGGCTGCTGCTGGGAAGCAAGAGGATCTCCAGTGGTGGGTGGTCTTTTTCCTCCAGCACCAGTTTTAATTGAAGCTGAAGAACTGAGGGTCTCATCTCTCCTTTGAGGCACGCAGAAGGGTACCCCTCCCCCAAAGCTTATTTCTGAGCCTGGCAAATTTTGCCAGCATCTCTCCTGCTTTGCTATTTCATCAGACATCGGAGTCAATCTCATGATTTTAAAGTGTATTTTAACAGTCTTTCACTATTATCTTGTATTTTGGACGTTGTTTGGTTCTTTTATTGTTTGTTTGTTTTGGTTCTTAATTTATTGTATTTATTGTACTTATACACTGTGCTTGTTTTATCTTTTATGTACACTGCCCAGAGAGCCTTCGGGCTTAGGGCGGTATATAAATTAAATTAAATAAATAATAAATAAATAAATGATGTAGTCAGATCCCTTCTGGGTTTGACCAAATGATAGTTGGAAAAGGAGCTCTTTAAAGCAGGGACAGGTGACCATTTTCAACTGAAGGACCCCATTCCATTCTGGACAACCTTTTGGGGGCCTCATGCCTGTGATAGGCAGGGTTAGAGGCCAAAGTGGGCAGAGCAACTACAGTAGGCTAGTTTCTACACACTCGCACAACATCTCTATCCCCCATCCAGGCAGGCAAGAGGCATTATTAGAGTTCAGGGACCCATTTCAGCAGGTAAAATGTTCATGGAGGATGTAAAGCACAGCCCGGGAAGGGTGTGGCTTAGGGAGAGTGGGAGGTAGCTTGGGGAAGTTCCTTCAGTCCCATGCCTGAGGTTTTCCACTCTTGCTTTAAAATTATGGCATGCAAAGGGATGGAAGCATTTGTCCATTTGGGTCTCTTTGTCTCTAATTTTTCCAATCTGAAATTCAGTTCTCCACATTTCTGCAGTAAATTTGCATTTTTTTAAAAAAAAAAACACCAAATCCTCGTGAAAATTATTCAACCCTTTAGTGCAAATTTCTCCTAATAAACACATTTTTGTAGGCAGTTTTGACTAACGTAAACAGTTTTGCAAACAGTTTCTCAAAATATAATGCATTTTTGTATGCTGCTTTCACTCATGCACACTTTTCCCTACTAAATGCTTTTCTGCAAACATTTTTGTTTGGAGAACTGCATTGCAAAATTCAGATAAGTGAGTATTTTGAAGGACTGCTGTATTTCCGTGTATTTCAGTTCTTGTATTGTTTTGGAAAGTGTGCATTTGATAGTTTCAGCTTTAAATGCAAACTGAATTGAATTTCTCCCCCATCCCAAGGCATAAGCTTTAGTAGTTTCAAATGAACCTGATTAAACACCTGCAAATCACACTGACACTGTCTCAGGCTCCCAGAGTAAATTTGAGCAACTTCAACTATTCCTTCTCAAGCACCTGTTATGTTTTATGTAAAGTGGTGAGACCCAATGAAGATCAGTCTTGCCTCCCCAGTCATGTACAAGCATGATGCCAGTTCACACTATAAATTCGTCAGAGCATGGATTCCCATCAGAGCTAATACATCCTTTACACTTGATATAATCAAATTAGACAGACACACACAAGATTGCTGTTTGTGAGCCAGAAGCTGCTGCTGCTACTTCTCCCCCACCCCCTCTAGAGCTCCTCATCCTTGCCCTCTGAAGAGCTCTGGATGTTGCAAAGACACTACCAAATTATCCTTAGGCTAATGAAGACAAACAAGAAGGTAATTTAGTTTTGATGAATAGCTTGCTAGGTGCCCCTGTCAATCTGGAAATGTGTTTGTCCATATATATAGAATAACACATTTCCAAATGTGTTTATACACACACACACACATATACATATCACACACACACGTGTGTGTGTGTGTGTGTGTGTGTGTGATATATGTATATATATACACATACAGACAGACAGACAGTTTTGAAAGCAACAAACAGAACTTAAGCTTGCTCTGAATCCCTATAAGGATTCCGTTAATCACCTAAAAATATATGAACGTAATTGTGATTAACAAAACAGAGATTTTTATTGTATTAACAAAACGTTTCAGCTTCCGCCTTCATCAGCTGCTAACATACAAATGCTGTTACCAAGGTGGCAGTTATAGAGCTTTGAGGATGGAATGCTCAGAGGGGCTTCATTGGCAGAAGCTAAATAGTGGTTCAGGCCATGTGGTGCCAATGTGTCCAGAGAGTAAATCCAAAAGTTCTTCCTTTTAGTCAATGCTGCTGGATCTGTTGGCATCTCTATCGCTGTTAGAGAAACGTCCAACAGGCTGTGACCCTCAATGTTGAAATGTTTTGCAACTGGACATACATACATATAAATACACACACACAAATGCATACACACATATATTGTTGGGTGGGTGGTAGGAATGGAAAGATCTGTCAGTTATGGTTCTCTTTGTTTCTTATTTTTCCAGTCTTTAAATCAGTTCTCCACATTTCTGCAGCAATTTGCAATTTTAAAAAAATGAAAATTCTCCAGCATTTTAGGGGTTTCCCCCCCTAATAAACATATTGTTCTAGGCAGTTTTGACTTATGTACATGTTTTTAGAAGAACTTCTTGTCATATAATGCATTTTTTGTGATATTTTCATTCCTGTATTCTTTTTTCTGCACACTTTCCACTAACATGCACATTTTTGTAAACTTTGCTTGGTTGGTGAACTGCATTGCAAATTCTGAATAAGTGTAAAATTCGAAGGATGGTCATGTTTCAGTTATCATATTGTTTTGGAAACTGCAAATCTGATAGATTCATCTTGAAATGTGAACAATTGAATTTCTTGCCCATCCCTAGTTGGTGGGGAGAAAAAAACATAAAGATATGGGGAACATCATAATTGTCAAGCACCTCTTAAGAACCTACACAGAGCTATTTCTAGTTAATGATAAATAGCTGGCCATTAGAAATACCCACCAGCATGCCCTAATACCCTTTCTAAGCACAGAGAAGTCCAGGGACACAGGTCTGACTCTTAGGTCACTGAGAATGGCCATTGTATTGCCTGCATGACTGGCGTCAGTGCTGATTACTATGGTTTTGCTAAACCACCATTTACCATTCCATCCAAACAAATAAGGAACCCTTGGTTTTATTATATCTATCTCCTAATGAGTCAGTAAGCAGGAATTAAATCACAGTTTCCTGGTATGAATATAAGAAGAAACTGTGGTTTAAATAAGCCACAAAGGGAGGAGGAGACAGAAGCATGCAGGCCTACAGCTGTTACTCAAACTGATAAACTATGGTTTATTGGCCTAGGACCATTATATCTGAACAGGTCCTATGTGTATAATTGCCAAACATCTGATTATAATTTTCTGAGAGTTGGGCAGATTTTCTTTAAGCTAAAAGATGGAAAGTCATATTGCTTTTGCTTTTCAAATATTTGGTATACCATACTACAACAACAAAAACATCACTTACAGTGTAACACAACATTACACATCCTGCATAACAATAAAACTGAGAGGCAATAAAACTACAATGCAGGGTATTGTTGGTAGAGATGGCTGATAATGTGAATACCTTCTCCTTCCAGCTGTGAAAGGCAGACTACTGTCCTTCCCCACCCTGGGCAATACTTACAAACAATGGACGATTGTCCTTCCATCACCACTCTCCCCTTGCCATTTCTCCACTTGGGCTAATAAATGCAGGAAAGACTTCTTAGAATCAGGGGTGTCTCTGTAGGCTGACCACCGCAGGTACTGGAAATGTTGAACCATCAGGTGGCCCTCCTGTAACTAAAGAAAACACATCATTTTTTCCCCTTTAGGGTAAGCTTGCTTAGATCAGATGTTTTCAGGCTTTTTCGATGCTCTGCCACTGAGCTATAGGCCTTGTAGACTGGATGGTAACAAACTGCAGTCTCTGTAACTAGAACATTCCTACATTGGATGATGAGGCACAATCAATCGAGCACACAAGTGCAAGAATATTCCTTGTATGTGCTGTGTTGATAAAGGAGAAAAAGATTAAAAACAAACAGAAATCTGTGGTGAGCTGCTTGTGTACCAGCTTCAGAATTATTTTTAGAAGTTCTCCATGTTAAATCGGAAGGCAGAATGTAACGTTGGGTCACGTGAACTCATGGAACAACGGCTGAATGGAAGCAGAGATATCTGCTCATCCATAGTTGTGATTTGTCACCACAATGGGCTTATTCCTAGATCTTACCCTCATTGTGCCCCTCACACACTTACACAATCAAGAGTTACAGTGATGGCTGGCAGAAGCGCCTACTTTTATTCATTTTTCTATTTGCAGCAAACTAAAAAAAATCTTGAAAAGGAAAGAAGGCAGGGAGAGGAAAAGGATGCTCTTTAATACTCTGGTAATCTGGTTAGTTTTGCAATCTAATGTGGTTAGAGGGCTCTGGAAGGAGAGGGATTATGTGCACACAGCTAAGTGAGCTCAGGGTTTAAGCAGGTGGATGGAGAGCTCAGTACCAAATCAGAGGCTTGGGAGGGAAGGATGAAAATACTATGAGAATCAAGACAGGCTTATAGGATGAATCTCTGGGGCTGTCCTTAATGCTTTATTAATAGGTGGGGGCAGGAGAGGTACAGGACTAGAGAGAGGATGATCAATGAGAGATTTCTGAGCAATCAGCAAAGAAGGCTGGATGTGTTTACCCAACCATGAGGTCTTGGATGAGGTTAGCCAAATTTTCAAGGTGAAACAGGGACACAGTCCCCTAAAAACTCTCAAATGATCTCTTCCCCAAGCGATATGCAGCTTTCATTTTGTTTGTATTTCCACTCTGTGGTTGCTCAGGCACCATTTGTTTTTGCCTAGGTTCCCTCTTCCCAGGATGATCCCAACCAATCAGAGACTGCATAAGCAATGCAATGAAGTCCTGGCAGCAGATAGTCAATCAGATCAGGATACATGGTCACAATGATACAGACAGCAAACAGACAGAATGCTTTGCCCTTAGTTTAAAATAGGGCTAGAGCTAAAATGGTTATGTTTAATTCACCATCCCTGCAATTTGGGATTGGCTGTTTACTGTTTTGATACTCAGCTTGGGAGACTCTGACCCCCAAAATAGTATCAGAGTGGCAGGGCTCCCCCCCCTTTTTTAAAAAAAACTTGCTTAAACTATTGGCAGCTCTGGCCACTGTCACTATCCTTCATTCCCGGAGTGCTCCTAGGAATGATGGTAGTGTGGACACCTCCAAAATGTTCTGACAAAATTGGGCACACCCGAATACTGGATGAAAGGAGTTCAGGACTGGAGAAGGAAGGGAATCTGGCCACTGCTCAGACAACTGTGATTTGTACATAAATACAGACATTATTTAAAGCATCAGACATTTTAGACAAGTTTCAACTGGATCCTCAAGGGAGGCAATTAATCACTAAAATTATATATTTATTATAGTGACTAAGAAAACCAGAGATATTAAAGTCTTTTAAAAAATCAGCTGCTGCCTTCTTTAGCTGCTATGATGTGAATTAAAAGGTACTGTAGCCACAGTGGCAGTTATAGAACACTCTGGGTAGACTATTCGGAAGTGTGGCATCTGCCGTGGCTGAGTGATGTCAGGTACAACCCTCCAGTCAGGAGTGCCCAAGCAGGGTGGGGCAGTGTTGTAGCACAGGCCTTCTAGCAACAGCATCACTGGGATGGGACAGGGGAGGGCACTGGCAAGTTCAAGGTGGTGTAGATGTACCAACAGAGTGAATCAGACACTCCCATCAGTGCACTGCACCACCCTGAACTCACTGGTGCCCTGTCCCACTCCACATTCTCCTGGTAAGTGGCAGTGATGCTGCTGCTGGTGCCCTACCAGTTGCTCCTACCTCAAGGATGAGGCCATGTGATGGGCCATAGCTTAGTAGCAGAGCATCTGCTTTGTATGGTCCCAGGTTCAATCCCTGGTGTCTCCATGTAGGGCTAGGAAGGACTCCTGCCTGAAACCTGGACAGCTGCTGCTAATCAGTGTAGACAATGCTGAGCTAGATGGACCAATGGTCTGACTCAGGATAATGCAGCTCCCTATACTCCTAAGGCGGCCTTTCCCAACCAGTGTGCCTCCAGATGTTGTTGCACCACAACTCCCATCAGCCTCAGCCAGCATTGCCAATGGTCAGGAAGATGGGAGTTGTGGTCCATCAACATCTGGAGGCACACTGGTTGGGAAAGGCTGTCCTAAGGTGACATGTCTCTACATATCCAGACATTTTCTTTTGTTTCCAATGTTCTTGGGTCAGATGCCACCTTTATTGCAGCAACTGATGAATCAGAGAGTCTGTGATTATCTGAATTTGAGTGTTTTGTACTATATCAAACAATATCACCTGCAGGTCCTGCAATGTAATTTACATCATTAAGTGCAAACACCCAGGGATGCCATATTCAGTATGTGGGTAAAACAATAAGTGACCTACACACACATTTTAAGAAGCATAAATCTGCAATCTTGACAAAAGAATTGGAACAACCCATTGCAAAGCACTTGACACCTTAACACCACATGCTCTCAATCTGGAGAATAATACCTGACATCATTCTCTTACAGCAAATGCAACATTTCTGAAAATTCCATCTTCAGTGTTCTCTAACTGCCACTTGAGCTACAGCTAGGATATAAGAAGGTACTGATTTCTGTTCCACCCCATATTTGCTGCATGCAACACTGTTTCCATTCTGCTGCAGTTTGACTTCTGACAAAAACTATATTCATCTCAATAATCGCTATGGTGAAATTTTATGTAACTGATTACATTACCATCACATTATTCCACACCATTCATTTCAAGGCAAAAGAAACAAAATGCAAATGGAAGCGGGGGAGAGTCATCAATTACATATTGCTACGAATCATTTGTGACTGAAAACCAACAACAGTGAATACTGATCATATTCACTGGATTGATTTCCCTTCTGGATACGAGACAAATAAGTGAACATCGGCAATTTCTACTCATTCCTCTTTTCACCAGAATTCTCCGACAACCCTGGCTACAGCAAAATTTAATTCCCATTAGAGCAGCTGAAGAAGCAGAAGCCAAAACTTTTTGCTTTAAGACTTTAATATCTCTGTTTTGTGTGTCAGTATAATAAATCTGGTTTTAATGATTAACTGCATCCTTCTGGGATCTAGAGCAAACTTGTCTAAATTAATGATTGATGCTTTAACAAGTGTGTGTGTGTGTGTGTGTGTGTGTGCTGACACACATCAGGGTTGTCTCTGTAATGGAAAGGTTCCCTCCCCTTCCCAGTCCCCAGAAATTAACATTTTTTGCTTTAAGAGCCTAATATGTGTGTGAACACACACACATTCCCCATTTGTTTCTTTCCCCCCTTTTTCTTTATTTTCAGAAAGTAGAAAAACACAGAAACAGATGAAATATTAATCAAATACATTAAAGATACAGGAACATCAGAGGCAAGAAAAGGCTAAAGAAAACAATGAGTCAGAAGCCTTTGTAAATAGTAATAAAACATATATCTTTCAGAGAGAGGGGTCGGAGGTGGGGATTATGGGAAAAGATTTCACCATACCCCACTACAAGCCTCAATAGATTAACATGAAATATAGAATCTGTTACAACAGCGGATAAAAACAGATATTGAGTGTTTGACTATTGGTCTTCAGCTGATGGGTCAGCCACTACAAGATCACAGCTTAATCTAAGGGTGGGTGGGTCCCAACTGCAGTACTACCGCAAATATATGGTAAAAAAGTGATATGGGTCCCCAAATGCATGCTTGGGCTAAAAGCGGGTCCCAGGCCCAGAAAGGCTAAAGACTACTAAAAATACAAAAGGTAATCAAACATCATTTTTAAATGTTATGAAATCACACTCCTTTCTAAATGTGCTAGGTAAAGGGGGAGAGGAAAAGGTAAAAGCTGCTTTATTTGTCGATCCAGCTCAGGACTATCTACTCTGATTGGCAATGGCCCTCCGGGGTTTTCAGCAGAGTTCCTCCTCCCCCATCACCTGTTAACTAGTAATGTTAAGATCTTTTTAACAGGAGACACCAGGGAATGAAGCTAGGACCTTCTACATGTAAAGCATGTGCTGTTCCACAAAGCTCCAATCCATTCCCCTGTTTCTTTAGGCAAGTCAAGCTGATTATACTGGCTGCTGAGTTTATTGGGAGAGGGGAGAATCTGCTGTTGTTGACATTTAGTTCCCTGAGAGTCCCATTATCATAGTGGCTGCCTGTAATTATTCATGAGGTTACCTGCTAGACAACTGTTGGCAGGGGCTGGATAATGTGGTGGCATCTGATACTTACAAAAAACAGCCCCTGCAGCTTCAACATGGGAATGAGACAAGAACGACTGGTGTCATCTTTATGCCAAGCCAATTATGCAAGACATTGAGAAGCGGAATCAAAAGGCAAAGAGAGTGGTTTAAAGGACTTGGCTCTCTGAACAGGCTTGGGAGAAGGGGGGGAGAATTTGCATTATTCTGCCAAACGTGGGATGGGAAGGCATTGCAAACCCCAAAAAGGAAGTTTTTTCAAAGCCTAGTGATGTTTGGAAAGGAGGCATTTTAAGAACACAAGGAGAATCAGGCTGGATCAGGCCAAATACTCATCTAGTCCAGCATCCTGTTCTCACAGTGGCCCACAGTGGTACCCAAGGGAAGCCCCCAGGCAAGATCTGAGTGCACCTGTGATTCTTAGCAACTGAGAGCATACTGCCTCTGACAGTGGGGGTAGAACATAGCTATCTTGCCTAGCAGGCATCAATAACCTTATCCTCCATGAATTTGTCTAATCCTCTTTGAAAGCCATCCAAGTTGGTGGCTATTTTATTTATTTATTTAATCTCTCATACATAAATATATCCCACCTTTCTTCCATAATGGAACCCAAGATGTCATACATGCAGTTCTCTGGCAGTCACTCATCCAAGATCTGGCCAAACCCAGACTTGCTTAGCTTCAGCAAGGTGGTGGTTTCATGTGCCTTCACACCATACCTTGGGATGCTAGGAATATTGTAAGAGCTATTCCACTATGGGCAGTCAAAATCAGATTTCCCAAATAACACCTTTATCACACTACTGTGAAAAGCCCCATGAAGCAAGAGAGAAATCAAGCTGTATCCTGTATAAGTTAGTTGAACTTGGATACCTCTGAAATCAATGGGACAAGTTAGTCATGACACACCTAAAGATTCATTGATTTCAGTGAGAATTTAGTGTAACCGATTTAGTTTGGATCCACTCCCTAGGATGATATTCAACTAAATTGTGCTAGCAGAACTGCAAATCTGCTCCAAGGGATTGGTGGAAAACCCAGAACAGATTTAGGAGATGCACGGCCGGGGGGGGGGAGAGAATGTTCCACTGGAACATTTGACTTGTGTTGAATACAACTCCTAGTCTTGTTCTGCTCCTTTTCCAGAATATATTAACAGAAGCAGTGTGGTGTAGTGCCTAGAGCATTGGTGGGGAATGTCATCCCTGCTGGCCATGCTGGCTGCAGTGGATGGGAGTTGTAGTCCAGCAACACCTAGAGTTAGAGTGGGTTACAGTGTAAGATACAGATTGGAGAGACCACAGTTCAAATCCACACTCAGCCATAAAGCTCACCGGGTTCCCTTGGGCTAGACATAAAGGGCCCATCCATACAACTGTATAATCTGCAATGTAATTGCTTTGTGTTCTCACTAATTCACTGTCATCCATATGACACTGCAAACTAGTACTGATTTTCACATTAACAAATCCATATTAGAAATAACCCTGAAAAACAGAGAAGTTTTCCTAAACTAAAAATCAGTTGCATTAATGTCTGCGGGCTCAGACTCAATGCTGCGGACTTTCCTTCAACAGCAATCCATGGGCGTTCCTCTGTCATATGCAAGCCTCTTCTCTTCCCCCCCACCCTCTGTCCATGTCTCCTCCTTCTTTCTTACAGTTCATTCCTGCTTCTGGTAGTGAACTGGGGTACTTCCTCCTTCTGGCTTCTGTAACTGTATCATATTTTTTAAATTAAAAAAAAAACTATTATTTTGCAATCAAATGTAAAATCAAATGTTTAATTAATAATGTTTCTACTTAAAAGTTATTTTGTGATGTTACACAAACAATTCATCGAAAACACAGAGTTTAAAGGAAGCTTTTAACTGAGCTTCCTTGGGCTGACAGGGGGAAAGGGGGGGAGGGGAACAAGCTCTAGTAGTTTGATTCGGCATTGATCTTGTAGCCAATCCAACAGCAGGTGAAGCCTCTCTTTTCCTGCCCAACAGCTGATGGGGATGTGAGGGGGAGCCAAAGACACCAAAGAGCCAAAAACTGGGGAATGAGAGGAAGGAGAGATCAGCTTCTCTCCCTCCAAGAAGCCAGATCTTTCTCTGTGTGTGAGAGAGAGAGAGAGTGCATGCACTGTAAATTGTGTTCTTGTCCTCCAAGCCTGAAACTGACTAATCTGGTTCCTCCCTTTGCTAACTTGAAAGTGAATAAGAGACTATCTCTTGGTTTCTTCAGTGGTGGGCAGTGGAGGATCTAATACAATTTGGGAGGAGGCATGAAAAGGAGATTTGGTGGGTGAACTGGGCAGAAAGTAACAACAGGAGATAGTGGAAAACAATTGAACAAGGAAAGGGATTTGCCTCTCAGTTCGGCAAATTCAATGGAATCGGGAGTAACCATCAGCTTCCATCCTTAGTATGCACTATATTATATGTAACAACCAAAACTTTTATTTTGCTTGCACTTGGGAGGGGAATAACGTTGCCATTTTGCCCATCCACAAACCTAAGCAAGAGTGGATGTTTCTGAGCTCTTCTGAAAAACTGCACAAAAAGTGAATGACTGTTATGGACCAATCACTGAAAAGGGATGGACTCAGGGGAGCAGCCAACAAGAAAGCAAAAAAAAAAAAAAAAGCCCACACGTATGGATGCTTGATAATCAGGTTTTTGCAATACCTGGACCACAAACAAGACGTGTATGGTTCACAAGGCCACCAACCGAATATGGGAAATGTGGATTTTGCAGTTAGGTATGGATGGGCCTTAATTCTCAGTCTTGTCTACTTTACAGAGATGTTGTGAGGGTGCAAGTGGAGTGGGAGAAGCATGCAGGTTCGTAGTCTTGGGGTTCTTTTCGATCCTTCCTTGTCTCTGGAGGCGCAAGTGGCCACGGTGGCAAGGAATGCATTCTACCACCTTCGGTTGGTAGCCCAGCTACGCCCCTATCTGGACAGCGATGACCTCGCCTCAGTTGTTCATGCTCTGGTAACTTCTAGGTTGGATTACTGTAATGCGCTCTACGTAGGGCTGCCCTTGAAGACAGTTCGGAAGCTTCAGCTAGTGCAAAACGCAGCAGCCAGACTGCTGACGAGGACCAGCCGGTCAGCGCATATAACACCTGTTCTGGCCCGTTTGCACTGGCTACCTATTTGCTTCCGAGCCAGATTCAAGGTGCTGGTTTTGACCTATAAAGCCTTACACGGCGTGGGACCGCAGTATCTTGTGGAACGCCTCTCCCGCTATGAACCGACCCGGTCACTTCGCTCAGCGTCTAAGGCCCTCCTCCGGGTACCAACCCATCGGGAAGCCTGGAGGACAGTTACTCGATCTAGGGCCTTTTCTGTAGTGGCCCCCGAATTGTGGAATAGCCTCCCCGAAGAAATACGCCTGGTGCCGACGCTTCTATCTTTTCGGCGCCAGGTTAAGACCTGGCTATGCTCCCAGGCATTTTAAAGCGTTTAATGTTACAATTTTAAATCTCTTTGTTTCAGTTTATTTATTGTGATATTTTGTATTTCTGTACTTTTAATCTTTTGTACACCGCCCAGAGAGCTATTCGCTATGGGCGGTTTAAAAATGAAATAAAATAAATAAATAAATAAATTGAAAAACCATGGTAAAATTAAGCTCCCCCCTCATTTATACCAGGGGTTTCAGTACAAACCCTTTCCTGATCATGAAGGCGTTTACAAATGCTGCCAGAGCAGGATTTAACTTCCCCACTCAGTTAATGAACAGGGGACTAAATCCTGTTACATTAGTTGCATGCACCAGTTCCCCACAGGGAACTGGCTAGTGCAACCAAACTTAGCAGGACTTAACCCTCAGGTCATTAGCCAATGAGCAGGCAGTTAAATCCTGATATGTGGGGAATGGCTGAAAAATGGAAATGGACTGCCTTCAAGTCGATCCCGACTTATGGCGACCCTATGAATAGGGTTTTCATGGTAAGTGGTATTCAGAGAGGGTTTACCATTGCCTCCCTCTGAGGCTAGTCCTCCCCAGCTGCCTAGGGCCTGCTCAGCTTGCCACAGCTGCACAAGCCAGCCCCTTCCTTTTCCGCAACTGCCAGCTGGGGGGCAACCGGACTCCTTGGGACTATGCAGCTTGCCCACGGCTGCATAGATGGCAGGGCACGTAACCCTTGAGCCACTCACTGTGGGGGTGATCTTTAGCTGGCCCTTGATACCCAGGAGACACGAGCGGGGATTTGAACTCACAGACTCTGGACTCCCAGCCAAGTTCTCCTCCCCATACATGCAGCCAAACTGAGCAGGATTTACCCCACTCTTCATCAGCTGATGAGTGGGAAACTGGAGCATGTAGCCAACACAGAATCAACCCTCCCTCCATCAGCTGACATCACCCGCCTATCAGAGTGATGTCAGCAGAGTAACAGGTAGGCATGATTCTGAAAAACATGGCCTCATGGGCCAAACTGGGACCCTCAGAGAGCCAAGACTAGCCCACAGGCCAGAGATTCCCCACTTCTGGCACAGATAAATGTGAAGAACAAGTTGTTAATCCCTCTCTCAAATTACTGCAACAAAAGTTTACCAAAAAAATAATTCACTGTGATTAAAAGCTAGACCTGTGCATAAAAACAAGATTCCTCCCCGCTCTCCTTTCAAGCTCTGGACATTTCCCCATCAGCTTCGTTTCATTTATCAGAAAACAAACAAAAAGCAGCCATTTTGTTTTGTTTATTCTTTTGAGAGCTAAAACCACAAAGCCACTTGGAAATTTAGGGAATTTCTGCTCTGGCTCGAAACATCTTGTTAACAGCATCATCTAACTCAAAAACCTTTCCCCAAATCACCGTGATTTTCCTCGGCAGAGCCTATGCACACCCCTAATACAGAGAGGAGAAAATGTACATCCAAGACCAACATACTCTCAAAACAGCATTTTTTCAAGCTTCTCACCCGTGTTACATTCTGAACCCGGAAAAGACGAGCGACAACATCCTCATCAGCTGATCTAGAAACGTATTCCACTTCCATGGGTCCATACTGCTGGAGTCCCGGCTCAGGCCAATATTGCAAACAAGGCTAAAGAGAAATGAAGAGTACAGAGGCATGAACATGTGTCTTAAGAGTACAATCAATCATTGCTTATAGTAGAAGCCTTGCAGGGCAGTTCTATACGTGTCTACACAGAAGAAAGTCACACTGAGTTCACTGGGGCTTACTCCCAGGTAAATAAGCATAGGACTACATCTATTCAGGCCCCAATGCATTGCCAAGACATACTCACAAAACAAAGACAAAACCTTCCATTAAGTTACATCAACGATGAAATTGCATCTGAAAGCCCACCAAGAGGTCATGCCCAACACAATAACAAGGTTCACAGGTACAGAAAATCAAACTGTGAATTGACTGCTGGATCAGACCAAAGATTCATGTAATCCAGCTTTCAGTTGCCAAAAGCTAAGGTTGGATGAATCTATCTGTTTATGACCCATGCTACTTTTACATGTGTTCTTCCCTAAGTCTGTTCCATCCAACCTCCTATTAATTTGCATTTTAAATAGAGAAGAATTACATTTAAAAATACATTATTTGGACATATCCTTCAAAATACACTTCTAAAATTTGTTGTATTTTTTAAAGCTGAAAATTACCTTGGAGCTTTTGAGAAGTGCAAAAGCCGGTGGATAATTATGTTCTGATCTGTTCATTCATCCAGGAGATGCAGATCAGGAGGAGGTCAGTTTGCATTGGAATTTGGAAAGATTGAATTCCTCCAACATCCTTACCAACTAACACCTGCTAAGATGTCTCTAGAAGCTCCCCAATAGGGCAGGAAGATGAGGACCTCATTCCCACATTCTTCTCAAGCATCCGGAATATCCCAGTTCCATTTACTGGAAGACTGAATTATTCTAAAAGCTTTTAAAGCTGGTGCCCATCACTATATTTTATGGTAGTGTATCTCATGAGTTATTTATATATTGTCCCTTGCACAAAGGGGCAGTTTGTTTTATTAATTGTTCTTATGCTTCACCCTTCCTCCTAGTCAGAGCCCAGGGCAGCTAATGGCTATCCTTAAAATGATACAGATATACAAAATCATAAAGCAACCACTACAACAGATTCATAGCAACTATAAAAAAGCAGCAGGAAACAATGTACTCTTTCTGCAACAATGTACAGTTAATCAGTAACTGCCTGGTGAAATAATGTTTTAAGGTTGTGCCTAAATGCTGCTAATGTGGGAGGACACTCCTGCTGGGAGGATGTGGTAGTAGTAGTAGTAGTAGTAGTAGTAATAATAATAATAATAATAATAATAATAATAATAATAATAATAATAATAATAAAGTCTCAGTTGGATAGGAGTTCCATAAATGGAGGGCTGCCACAGAGAAGGCCCTGCTCCATGCCACCATTTCATGGGTGATAAGTCTTGCCCATCAGCAGTGCAGTGAGGAGGGCCTCCCCTGGATATCTTAATGCATGGGTTGAGTATAGGGATGTAAGAATGTATTGATGTTAGTTCCACCCCATACTTGTCACATGCAGTGCTGTTTCTGTTCTGCTGCAGTTCAGCTTTCTGATAAGAACATAAAAAAGAGCCTGTTGGATCAGGCCAGTGGCCCATCTAGTCCAGCATCCTGTTCTCACAGTGGCCAACCAGTTGCCTATGGAAAGCTTGCAAGCAGGATCTGAGCGCAACAGCACTCTCCGCTTCTGTGGTTTCCAGCAACTGGTATTCAGAACCATACTGCCTCTGATCATGGAAGCTGAGCACTGCTATCATGGCTAAGAGCCACTGATAGCCTGATCCTCCATGTATTTGTGTAATCTCCAAGTGGGAGCAAATTCCATAGTTTAACTATGTGGTCATAAAAACTACATTATTCATCTCATTGTCCACTATGGTGAAATGTTATAATTAATTATGTAATTAACTACATTATCATTACTGTCATGGCCCCGTCAGAGGACTCCTCAGATGAGGACGACTCGAGAGTAACAGCAGCAGACCCAGGAGCAGCAGGAGACACGGAGGAGCCTCCTGAGAATCCAGCTCCTTCTGCCCCTCAGCTGCAGAGCACCCCAGATACAGCAGAGGCCCTGCAGCCAGACACAGACAGTGAACAGGATACTCCCCCCTCACCTGCAGAACGTAGACAGCAGAAGGTCAGGCAGAAGAGAGGCAGGCCTGTCTCCTTAAGGCCCAAACGCTGAGGGCTCACACCTGCTGTCCATCCTGCTCTTTATAAGGCACACCTTGGCTGCAGCTTGTTGCTGACTGCAACGTCAGGCGTGGCTTGTGTAGATCTAGTTTCCCTGCAGCATCTCTTTGACTGACCTCCTTGGCAATTGATCCCGGACCTCCACTGACCTCGCTTCTGGACTTCTGACTCGGCAAGTACGCTTCGGATAGGCCTGGCAGATTTACAACCCGACTGCTGGCTAAGGACTTTCCTTCCCTGCCAAAGACCCAGGAATTTCCAGCCCCCCCTGACACTGCTGATGCAGTGTAGAGCTGACAATTACGTTGTTCCACACCATTCATTTCATTGTAAAGGAAACACAATGCAAAGTGGGGAGGAAATCATTGTTTTGCAAATAATTACATATCATTTGTGGACAACAAGAACAATAGCAGCAAATATGACCATCTTTGCTAGATTGATTTGCATTCTGGACAGGGGATGAATAAGCAAACAACAGCTATTTCCGCTTCCATTTCCATCAGTATTCTCTGACATCCCTAACTGAGACATAGGTTCTGAACCCATTGCCAAGCAATATTAAATGACCCTGGCCCACTATTGTGTACATAGACAGATTCTTACAACTGTCTGACAGATACACTCATTCACAGAAACATCAACATTATTGTGGCATTTCCAGAGCTCGGAAAAGTTACTTTTTTTGAACTACAACTCCCATCACCCAATCTAGTGGCCATGCTGGCTGAGGCTGATGTGAGTTGTACTTTTAAAAAGTAACTTTTCCAAGCTGTTGGCATTTCCACCCAGCCCAGAAAGCTGGCATTTAGTACACACATTGGGTTGTTTCCAATAGTAGTTTTCACTAATATAATTTTTTTCACTTATTTTTCCCTGTCTACTGCAGCCCTCCATGCTATATTCCATAGTGTTCAAGTGTTCCCCAGCTCACGAGCAGCTCTTTGGAATGCTGCAATGGATAAAATTGATCAGCAAAGATCAAGTGTCCAGCCTTGCACAAGTAGAGGTGCTTTCTATAGTGCAAAACCCAGCATGGAATACAAGACATGACAGCCTGATTACTAGGTACATCTGAAAACAGGACATTGGTCCATTTCATCCTCAAATGGGAAATGTTAAATGGTCAGGATACTTCCAAGAAACATGAATAACTGGAAGATCCAAACTTTGAGAGAAGGAGGGTTCCAGTGGCAGCCAAGAATATATCAATGCATGTAGATGCAAGCTATGTACTATAATCCTCTATCATTCCACCAGTGGTTTGGAATGAACAAATTCAGATTAACCAATTAACTGAATTAATTAATAATTAATTAAACCTGAATTAAGTTCTTTTTGCAGTGGAACTTTGGGTGATTTAATTCAATTCCATTTCCATTTTCATTCAATAATTTGTAAATACAGGGGTTTCATCTCACTTAACTCTGAGGTTATCATACTTTGGACACATCATGAGAAGACATGATGCACTAGAAAGACAATAATGCTGGGAAAAACAGAAGGGAGTAGAAAAAGAGGAAGGCCAAACAAGAGATGGATTGATTCCATAAAGGAAGCCACAGCCCTGAACTTACAAGATCTGAACAGGGTGGTTCAGGACAGATGCTCTTGGAGGTCCCTGATCCACAGGGTCGCCATAAGTCGTAATCGACTTGAAGGCACATAACAACAACTCTGTGTTTGATTGCGGCCATTGCACTTTCCATTTTTACCTGTCTGAAAAGTGATGCTGCTGTTTAAACCTAAATATAATAATTGTTTGGGGGGGGGGAAATAAAACAATTGTTCACATTACCCTGTGTGTGTTCTGATGTTTTCCTAGTATTGCATTCAACTAAATCCTACTCAGAGTATACTCACTGAAATTAATGAAGCCTAGTCCTGTCTATTAATCTCAATGGGTCTACTCTAAGTAGGACTAGCTTTCAAAATCACATGCAGTGCTGTTTCTATTAAGTATTATACAGCACGGATTTTTTGCATTCTGCAATGTTAAATTGAAAATACTCCCCATGCCATTCTGATGCTTCCCATAAATTCATTTCAAAACAAACCTTACAAAATGTATAGTCCTGAACTCAGAACAACCCTCTAAATTTTCATGACGATACACTAAACAATCAGAGAGAATTGAGAGTTCAAAGTGTAAAGAGAGAGAGAACAGACCCCTTTTGGACTTTTTTCTGTCAGAGTTCTCATAATCTGTTGAAATTAATTAAAAATCAGCTGTGATCAGTGTAATCCTATTACTGACCTGTAATGCTATTACTGACCTTGCTCCATACGGTGACCTTCATCTTCTGCAGTTTAAAAGTTAAAAAAATGCCTGGCTGATTTTTAATTAAGAAATTTTGGCTTGAACTCAATGATAATGTCGGGCATGTTCAGTAAGAACCAACTGTCAGTGTTCTAAAAGCCAGACTCTCAGCTGCTGGGCTTCCCTAATCAAGGGGCCACACCCACAAAGTATTATACTGTTCACAATGTTTTCCTTTTGGAAAGGAACAGGGTTTCTCCTCTGCCCAGTGCCCACCTACCCAATCTCCTCCCCTCCCCTTCTCCCTGACCCTCCCTCAGGTCAGATTCACCTATCCTAAGCATGATTGCATAGGAGTAAATCCCACTGAACTCAAAAAGTATGCAAATGATCAAACCTGCCCTTCCCTCCTGCTCCCTCCTATCCCCTTCCTCTTGTACCTTCCCTCCCCCTTCTTTTGCCCCTCCCCCTTTCCCTTCCAACCCCCTCCTTCCCCCTCCCCCCTCCTCCTCCTTCCTCTCCCCTCCCCCCCTTCATGGTCAGTTTTACCTATCCTAACCATGATTGCACGGTAGTAAATCCCATTGAACTCAATAAGCATGCAAATGATCAGACCTGCCCTTCCCCTCCTTCCCTTCTCCTCTCCCTTCTGCCTCCTCTCCCCTCTTCCTTCCTCCTCCCCTATCCACTCTAGCCCTCCCTCCCTCCCTGCTAAAACAAGATCAGCACAGTACAGCACATGTCTTGTTTCTGTTATTTTGGCTGATTGCTGGTGCTGTCACCACTCACCATGTGCTCAAATGCTCAAAGGCACATGTTACCAAATTCTTCCAAGCTACACAGGAAGTGGATTGGACTGTGAAAGAACAACCCAAATTGTGTTTGCATTTTGACAAATTTGTAGGGCAGTACAATATCTCAGAGAGGAGGTCAGGTCTCTTGCTCCCCTGGTGCATTCAGTATAGCTACCCAATTTCCCTGCTTTTTAAAGTTTGATAGAAATATCTGTGGGCTATAAGTAAGTTCTTAAACTGCAAGGTTTTTTGTACCTATTAGTGAATATTTTATATTTTAGCAGAGCAGCTTGTAAAATTCTGAAGGCTGGCAAGGGGTGGGAGAACGCCAAGGACCATGTGAATGAATTGCAAAATGAACTGAAACAGAACTAGTTCCTTTTTGATGAGAGTGAACTTCAACTTCTTCTTGGAGGAAGGGCAGGATATAAATTTAATAAACAAACAAACAAACAAACTGGAGTTAATTCCTTTTTGGAGAGGACAACTGGAACTAATTGCTTTCTAAAATGAGCTTCCCAAGCACTGCATCCCACCCCTTCTAGTTGTATTTTTCTAAACGAAAAAGCCACATATGTTTTAATCTTTTCTTGTAGGGAAATAATTCAACATTAACTGTCTTTCTTTCAACCAAAATTTCTCCCTTCCCCCCTTCTAACTTGGAAATATCAACACAAGATTTAATATTTGTAAGCATTAGAAGAGCCAGAGAAAGATCACTGATAGGAAGGGATCCTGCTCCCACTGTCTTCCATCCGGTAGCACAGCTGATATATTGTTCAATGCGAGGGTCATGGATGCGATTGTTTTTATGCTGTGACAGCCGGGAAGGCAGCATCAATTCAAAATATATGATGTTTGTCATTGCACTTTAACAGAACATTTAGCATTTCGGGCCATCCAACAGCTCAGGCCTTACCACATGGCAAATGTGTTTGAGAAATAATTGGTTATTAATAGGGGCTATAAATCTCTGTGCTCCCAATGCCTTCCACTCGGAGCTGTAATTTGGATATTAAAACTTCCATCGGCAAGGCATAGTTCAAGTGAGGGATATACCCTCTAAGTCACCTTTTCCAAGGCTGTTTTGTTGTAAAGGCTGATTTATTAGCTGTTGATGTTAAACTGGTAAACCTTTATAATCTGGTTACTAAAATAATAATAAATAATAATAAATTTTATTTTTCAACCGCCTATCTGTCCGGGTTAGGGACACTCTAGGCGACGAACAACAAGAATAAAAGCAATATATATACATCAATATAATCAAATTTTAAGCTAAAAAACCATTCATTAATTCAATTATAACGTAAATTAATCTGTCCCAATCTTGTAGGCCTGCCTGAACAGCCAGGTCTTCAAGGCTCGGCGATAGCTGGACAGGGAAGGAGCATGTCTGAGATCAAAAGGGAGAGAGTTCCAGAGGGTGGGGGCCACAACAGAGAAGGCCCTCTCTCTGGTCCGTACCAGCCTAGCTGTTCTCACCGGTGGGACCGAGAGAAGGTCTTGCGAGGCTGATCTCGTCAAGTGGCACAATCGGTGATTCTGGAGGCGTTCCTTCAGATATACTGGGCCGAAACCGTATAGGGTTTTAAAGGTCAACACCAACACCTTGAATTGGGCCCGGTAGACAACTGGTAGCCAGTGAAGATCTAATAACACTGGGATGATGTGATCCCAGCGACGGCTATGCGTAATCAAGCGTGCCGCCGCATTCTGTACCAGCTGTAGTTTCCGGACCGTTTTCAAGGGTAACCCCACGTAGAGCGCATTGCAGTAGTCTAAGCGAGAGGAGACCAGGGCATGTATCACCTGAGGGAGCAGATGAACAGGAAGATAGGGACGCAGTCTCCGTATCAGATGTAATTGATACCAAGCTGCCCGGCTCACTGCTGTAATCTGAGCCTCCATGGACAGCTGGGAGTCAAGTATGACCCCAAGACTGCAGACCTGGTCCTTCAGGGGTAAACTTACCCCATCAAGCATCAGGTCAGTAATTCCTAACTTCCTTTTATCTCCCACAAGTAATACCTCAGTCTTGTCGGGGTTCAGCTTCAGCCTTAGGCAGACATCCCTGAAGAATAAGATGCCCAGTGGGATGGGAAGAACAAGGTAATGAAGAAGTACTATAAGCAGAGAGTTGCACCAGAAGTCATATTGGGAGAGTGAAAGGTGTGTGCGGGTGTTGGGGATCTGAAACTATGGGTGCAGAGAAAAAAGTACAGAACTTTTCACACCATAAAAAGTGATAGGATACAAATATTCTTGTAGTTAATTATTTCACAGTTAACAAGCTTAAGAAGAGCTGTGCCAGATCAGGCCAAAGTCACACTTATAGTCCAGGATCCTGTTATCACAGTGGCCAACCCATGGAAAGCCTGCAAGCAGAACTCAAATGCAACAGTGCTCTTCTCATCTGCAATTCCCAGCAACTGGTACTCAGAGGCATACTGCCTCTTGACAGAGGAAGTAGAACATAGCCACTGAAGCTAGTAGCCACTGGCAGCCTTATCTCCCATGGATTTGTCTGTTCCTCTTTTAAAGTGATTCCAGTTGGAGACAATGTGATAAGTGATTCATGATAATACCTGTTCTGGTTTCAGTGCATGGAACATGAGATTCAAGGCAATGGAAGGGATTACAAAGGGCTGAACCATAATGCCCCTCTCTGTGCTTGGCCACTCTGTTTCCAGGCTGTGATGTTAGGGAGTGATCTTGTAAGGGCCCTGCAATTTTCATCCTGCTCATCAGTGTTCCCGATGGCCCTTCTCAGTTGCCCCCCCCTCTATTTTCCCCAGCCAGTCAGCAGAATGAAGGTAGAAAGTATTGCACTCTCTCTGAGTTGGCTTCAGAATCCATCAGGTAGTGAGATCTCATTGGTTAATTGGCATTGGAATGCAGCCAAACTGGAGTAGTGGCAGGAAAAATGAGGGGGGAAATTACACCCAGCAAGATGACGGAATGCAGTCACTGCCATGATCATGAACAAGTGGCAAAGGGAGTCTCTCTCTCTCTCTGGCCACTATCAAACCAGACATTTATTCCTCTATTATTTCACTTTAAACAGTCATATTTTCCCCCAAAGAAGTGCCGCCCTGGGCTCCTACAAGGAGGAAGGACGGGATACAAATCTAATAAATAATTCTCTCAATCCCCTAAGGAAGTTGCTTCAAGGCTAGGTATGCAGTATGGTCACCGAGCTTGAAAGACACTAAAGGAAGCATAACCGAGAAGGACTCTTTGGTGCCCAGAATCTTCCCATCCAGCCCTCTGCTGCTTTTAAGCAGCAGAATACTAATTTGGTGGCGGTGGTGGGAGAGGATGAACCACGGCTGCTCTTAAGACACCGCAACTACCTCTTTTCGGAGCTGAGACTGAGAAACAGGGGGAGGGGGAAAAGAATCCTAACTGCATTATAATGCTTTGGAAATAAGAGCTACTCTGAAGTCTGGGGAGAAAGTCAGGGTGTAGGAACGGCGGGGGGGAATGTGGTTCGGCTTGTATTTTAAGGCAAGTCTACTTGATTTGCGCTTCTTGAAGCAACATGGGAACTGAAAATAGCAACTAGGGCTGTGCACACTTGCCCTTATCTGCCCTGTGGCTCCAGTCTATAGGGGGGACATCAAGCCAACCTGTCCTCAGTTGAGCTGGGGACTACCTGCCCTGCTCAGACCACTCCCAAATAGGTTCAGGGGTGGGACGCATGTTTAATTAGGGTAAAAAAAACCTAATTAAATATCTGGAGGGGAGGGGAGGGGAAGGAGATGGTGCATCTCCTTCCCTCCCTGAGACCGACAGCTGGGTCAGTTTACACTGCGTGATGCTGTTTTGCAAGCGGATTTCCTGCAAAACAGCACCCTCCAGGATTGTTCTCTTGGCTCGCGCAAAACAGTACCCACAATTCTAGAGGATTGCTGCTTCTCCTCAGGTAGAAAGGAGAGCCGCAGCTGTTTCTTCTTCCTGTCTGATGTCCCACCCCCTGACAGCCCCAGGTCACTCTGGGTCATTGAATCCAACCTGTAGAGATCCATGGCTGTCAGAACCCGACTCAGCTGAGCCCCGAAAACGTCTGAATGGGCCCGATTTGGCTCAGGACTTGAGACTCAGCCAAATCCAGAGCACAGATTTAGCAGCTCTGCTTTGAAGTATGCACCTCTCTGAAGTTTGCAATACAATTCTCCAAACAAACAAAAAGCTGTACAAAAAGGTGAAATGCATATAAAAACTGCATGTAAGTGAAGACAGCACGCAAAAATGTATTGTGTTTGGGGGGGAAACGGCTTGCCAAAATATGTATATCAGGAAAAACCTGCATTTTAAACGTGTACGTTAGGAGGAATGTGCACTAAAATGCTGACAAATTGTTCTGAGGACTTTGTTTTCGGCCACAAACTGAAGCAGAACCATGGCAAACTAAATTTAAGATCGGAAATATGAGAAATGGAGAGAAATCAAAATTGACAGATTCCTGCATCCAGTAGAAGCTGGTCTACATGAGAGCAAATAGAGCCTTCACCTGCCCACCTACTGACATACAGCCAGCCCAGGAAGTAGCAGCGCTGGGCGTAAGCTTCCTTCTCCTTCGTTTCAGTATTGCCCCTTGTAGAACTGATCAGGGAGGAGGTTCGGGACAAAACTGGAAGGAGATGGCTCTCCCTCTCATAGGCTCTTGCTCTGACTGTCAGCGGTGTCCCTGCTTTACGCCCCACCAGTCCCAGAGAGTGCAAGCCACCACTGCCTCCATCCCTAGGATGAAGAGAACTCTGGAAGCTACCCTAAGAATAGAAAGAAAAGCTGGGAGCACCAGATCTAGCCATCCTGCACCACTGAACAGCTTTTTCCTCCTAAGTTTAAGCTTCCCAAGCTCTGACTCTGCCTTGGTGCAGCAGAGTTAGCTGCTTGGATTTCCCTCTATGTCAACTGCTTCCAGAGTTAATTTCACTCCTGAATAAACTCCCTCTGGCTTTGCAGAATTGCCGGGCTTCCTAGGTGCGGAACCACCAGGGATAATGTTTATTTTCTCATCCTGTTATTTAAGGACACAGCAGTCCTCTTTAACTCAGCAAGTGTGGCTGACAAAGGAATGCTCCCTGCACCTAAGGGATGCCTTTAATTCATTTCTCTGCTTACTTCCCCTGTCAGTGTTACAACTGTAGGTTTGGGTCATTTGCACTAAACTGTCTGATCTCGACTCATAAAATAATCCAGTTAATGAAGTCTTCTCCAGACATCCATTAAGACTCTGTAATACTAATTTTATGTTGAAAAAAGGAGGGAAACCAATACGTTTTCCAGGCAAATTAACATTACAGACTTGTAATGGCCTCTTAAAACTGCCGTGAACTTGACAATAATGCTTTAAGAACTCTGAGAAGGGAAAATCAGAGTTCCAAACCCTTCCAGGCATCCGTTTCCGACAGTTCCCTTTCGCACAGAGAAAATTTTGATGGCCAGAGAATGTCCTTATTATATTGTGCGGTTCTTGCTAATTCCTTTAAGTGAGCAAGATAGCATTGACATTAGGTTATTCCTAATTTCAAAATAAGCAAAAGAACTCTAGTGTTTCTAAAATAATTGTATTTGTTGCAATAATGACTGGAGCACACAATCCTTTCCAGTTAAACCCCCCAAAATAGTAGTTCCATGCAGGGAAGCCAACAGGATTTCCTGGGGCCGGAACACTGAATGTAGATTGGGCCCCCAACATTCCCACGCACTCCTATCTCTTGGCAAGAACTACTGTTTACATGCATATATTACCATATATTTTAAATACCTGATAATAACTACAATAGACAAAAATAGTCAAAGTATGTACAACATTGGTGACATAACCAACTCTTAGCCTAATCTACCTCACAGGGTTGTTGCAAAGAAAAAAGGGGGAGGGAGGCATATTTCTTTTGTTTCACAGCACTTAGAAACTTACTTTTTAAAAAATGAAAACTAAGAGTCTGGGGGCCCTGCTGGCCCCAGGTCCGGTAGAAACAGATCCTTTCTACCTGTCTGTTGGTGGCCCTGATTCCACGAGCATGCATGTAAATTATGGGCTCAATGTTTCACAGCTTAAAAGAACAATCCAAAAAGGCAAGCCACACCCACAAATACACACAACTTAGCAATATTTCTTCTGTTTCTCTGTAATGAGCAGAATTTTCCTCCCCATTTTCATGGGGGAAGGAATTTCGGTCCAGCTCTGTTTACCCCTTCACTTTTAAAACAGAAAAGAAATAACAAACTTTATAGTCCTGCTGGTGTGATCCAACTTAGGTCAGACCACGATCCTTGTGAGTCTCTATCCATGAGATCAGTACTATAAAGCAGAAGTTCTATAATTGTGGTCTGTTGACCACTAGTTGTCCCCAAGCTTCATTCAGATGGTCCATAGTATTCATTTCAACTGTGTTTTATTGATTCTTTTAGTGCTTATATTGTATTACAATTTGAATTCTAAAGGCCTGTATCAGAAGAAATGTCCTGCCCAGAGCCGAAGGATTCAGACTGAGGCGCAGTGATGTCTTTTTCTCTTGTTATTAAAGTTATGGTTACATCCAAAGCGGTGTGCTTCATTCACCTGCCTATTCTGACTCACTACTTTTCCTAACTATCCTAACTAAGCAGCCTCTGCAGCGTTTGGGGGAAGCTGACTCAGCACTGTGTCTTGGAAAGCACTGACTTATGTAGGGAAAGTTTTCACACATAAGCAGCGGCTCCGCCTGAGCTTCATCTTTTGAACATCTCTCTTTTCGCACCGCCTTGCACAGGGCGAGGGGGGGCGAGTCTCAGATGGCACATTGGACGGAGGGTTTCACTAGGTGACAGTGTGGGCTCTGGAAACCGAACACTGATTGGCTGGGAAGTGTTTGAAGCATCCAGCGGGGATTCCTGTGCAGCTGGGGATGCCACAATCAGGGAGTCACTTCCCAACTGCTCTGGTATGGAACTCGCGGGAGGGGCAGGAACCGCATCCATGGGTTGTTCCGCTGGGCAGGGGAGTTTGGGGTCTGCCTGGACCCTCCCCGCTACTCTCTCTTCCTCCCACTTCCCAAGGAACCTCGTCCTCATCTGACTCCACTGCCCGATCTAGCTCTCCCTCAGTCTGGGGCACAACAAGAAATTGCTGCCAAAATACTGAAGAATTTCCATGACAACTTTTAAAAAAATAAAAATAAAATGAAAACGTGATGTGGAGAATTGAACTTAAGACTGGGAAAATGAGAAATGGAGAGAAACCAAGATTCACCCATCACTAACCATGGGTGTTAATGTCTCTATGACTGCATAATAATGATGGTTATTGCGGCTCTATCAAGGTTCGATGTTCAAACTCATAATCTGTTCCTGGAAACAATGCAGAATAACCAGTTCAATTTCCTCAACTTTCAAGGTTTTGAAAAACATCACTGACACACTGTCATGTGTGTTCACTCAGAAGTAAGATCCACTGTATTCAATGGAGCTAACTTCCATGCAGAGAAATGCACAGGTCTGCAACTTTAGGCTTTGTGTTGCATTTATAGCAGCTTTATAGCTTCATTAAGGATTCCCAGCCATCCATTTCCCATCTATGTTAGCTGAAGTATTAAGGAAACCTAATATCTTCCAAATATTTATTTAGCCATTTTTGGAATGATGAGTGTTGCTTATAATACCGCTACTGCTATCAGTTAAGAGTTACATGAGTCAATCATGTCCTGTGTCAATTTAAAAAAGGCATATTTGGAGATAGTTAATTCAAGGAGGGAGAAATGTGTGAGGGGGTAGTTTGAAGACAAGGGAACTGGTTTTCCCATTCACTGTGGAAGCTGTGTTTGGATGCTTTCTAGTTTCGGGAAAGCTTTTCTGCTGCAAACTGTGGACTCTTGGGATCTGAAGTTTGCTTCTTGTGGTTATACTTGGGCTCTGGGCTTGCAAGACAGCCTTGGAAGCAAGCCCACAAAAGTTAGTAGTCTACAAAAAAAATCTACTTGCCTGCTATGGGCTGGCAGAAAAACCCAGACACATAGGAAGTTGCCTTATATTGTGTCAGACCAAATTGGGCCATCTAGCTCAGTACAGTGATTGGCAACAGCTTTGCAGGGTTTCAGTCAGCAGCTTTTCCCAGCTTTACCTTGAGACACCAGGGATAGAGTCTGGAACCATCTGCATGCAAGGCAGATGCTCTACCACTGAGCTATGGTCCTTCCATACCATATGGGGTCGCTCTGTCTTTCCCACAATAATCCAGCACACTTCTACATTGAGTATAGAAAAGGGGGTCTCTCTCCTCTTGCAGCCTGGTTAGTTCCTATGCTGGGTACAGATTTGGGATGGAATGTTCTGTCCCACTTGGGTCAGCCTGCTCACTCATCTGCATTTAATTCCCTGACATCTATGACTACCAGGCTACTGCTTAAATGCAAGGCTGTTATAAGAGTTCTACAGACTGGGGAAACTGGAAGCCTGAAAAGTCCTGGGCAGTGCTGAGAACTGCAGGACTGTTGTCACAATGGTTATTGTAGGCACACAGATTGCTGAGGATCACTCCTGATGATGATTTCATGGAGACAGAACTGATGACTGGCTAACCATCCCTTTAGTTCCATCAGCCATCAATTCATCAGTTCAGTCTTTAGTGTATCCAGATCAAATTGGTCTTTGGTTCAGTTCACGTTGGCCTTCAGTGGACTTCCAAAATATACTGTTATTTTGTCAAAACCACATTAACCAGGATTTTTCTCCCATATGGATATTTTGTGATCCAGAACTACCCTGTGTATTAGCCCATTTTATATTCTGAATCAGGGATGGGGAACCTTTGGTCCATCGAGGCTGGCCCATTTATGGCAAGTGGGGCACTGCCCTACCAACCTCAGTCTGCTCTGAGTCAGCCCCCGCCTGTTTGTCTTCTTACTAAAAGCCAGTGTTTTTTAGTGACAGTATTCACCAGTACAGAGTACCATCCCTTCTTTTATTGCTGTCCCTGTCAACCATTTTGTGTTGGCACCCACGGCACTTCTCTCAAGATACGAATGCAGGGGGCTCAGTTTTTACCAAAAAAAGTATGACACCAGTCCCTAGGTGTCAGCTTCCTCATTCTTAGTTTCACTATTACCCTTATAGAACTCAGCAGGGAAGAGGATGGGGACAAAACTAGAATTTAGTTGGCTTTGCCTCTTAATGGCTCTGGCTCCACCTGTTGTTTGCCCCCCGCCTTCTGCCCTACTAATCCCAGTGGGTCCCAACCACCACTGCCTTTGGCCCTCCAGAAGTTGGTGAACCACAACTCCCATCAGACCCAGCAAGCATGATCAATGTTAAGGTATGATGGGAGATGTAGGCCAGTGCCATCTGGAGGGCCAAAGTTTCCTCATTCCTGCTCTAAACGTTTGACTATTCCAATTTCATATCTCACTTAAATGCTTAATTCCACAGAGCGTGTGTGTTAGTTAAATGCAAGTGGACCAGACTGCCTTCTCAAAGGCAGCGTGACACATAAAGCAAACTCAAACAGAAACTCCCCTTCAAGAAACAACAGCAATAACCAGCCAGTTGTTACTCACCCAGGCAGAGTTGGACTGGTTGAGCTGGTTCAACATGATGATGGAGGTGCAGCCATAATCATATACCAGCCTCCAGAAGTCTGTGGTTGTGTTCTGCAGCGGGTGCAAGGTCACAATGAAAGCAGCACTCTTTGTGTAGCTCTAAAGGAGAACAAAGAGTCACAGAATAAGAGCACAGCAACAGAGGCAGGGGCCAGAGCAAAGCACAGCCAGCATCTCCAAGAGTAACTGGGAGGAAGATGAGGATCCAGGTTCTGAGATTCTAAAAGCAACGAAAAAATAAGGGATTGTGTGCAAGGTTAATAAAGTTCTCTTTGGCCAGGATATTCTGAAAAAAACATAAGTGAAACCAACAAGTGGTAGAAGGATGGCCACTTCTCTGCCATGATCAGACTGTTGCCTACTAAAGAACATGCTTCATTAAAACAGGCTAAATTACTTATGATTGTTCACCAGTTGTTTGAAACCTCAAGTGACAGCTATAGAATGTGAAACAGCCCTCTTTAATTGACCAAACGACATAGAATTTTCATAACCCTAGAAGCAATTTAAGGAAATTTAAGGAGCACCATTCATCAACACCAAACATGAGCTTTTAAAATATGGAAGCTGAACTGCCCAGACTTACTACTAGAGATGTGGAAGGAATTCTATTTGATTCACATTTAAAGCTGAATTTATCAAATTCACATTTTTCAAAACAATACAAAGACCAAAACACAGCCATTCTTCAACATTTTCACTTATCTGAATTTTGTGATGAAGTTCTCCAACCAAACTCCATTTACAAAAATGCATATATTAGGGAGAAATGCCAATAAAATATATATAGATTACTGAAAATAACATACAAACATGCATTCTATCAGGAGAAATTGCTTGCAAAAATGTGTACATTAGTCAAAACTGCATGCAGAAGGATTAGGAGAAATTCATACTAAAATGTTGAAGAATTTCTATGAGGATATTATGGGCTCCTCCCATTTCTTATGTATTGTTTACCCCCAAGATCCTTCATTAGCAAGATAAATACTATTATGCATTACGTATCAATGTATCAGTACAATGTGTTTCGTATAATCATTAGTATGAAGTCTGGTGTTAAAACGCTGTTTAAGAGGAAATGTCTTATACGGAGACACAGAAAATGTTAAGTTGCAGCAGCCAACTTAACTAGGCAGTCTGCCAGATAAGGGTAGCCGGAACTGATATGGGAATGGAATGTCCTCTCTGAAACACCTGCAAGGTCACTAAACTGACATACTTCAGCCTGAGTTGTGACCTCATGCAGCTACCTGTCAGATAACAGTCTGAGCTGTGGCATAGGTTATAGCCTTAAAACTCCTATAAAAGAAGGAAAGTTTAGACAATAAGCTACCCATCTTTCTGACTTCTCCAGTGTACTGCTACTGCTGATAGGCAATCTTTTGGACTTGGTCAAAGAAGACCTACCACTGGCAACATACTGCGGATGAGATAATGTTAATTTATTTTCTGGATAAGAACTGGATGATAGCCTTAAGATATACTGTAACTTGTTTGATTCTGACTTATTGGCTAAGGCCAACTATATATATATATATATATCCAGTTGTTTACCGGGCCCAATTGAAGGTGTTGGTTTTAACCTTTAAAGCCCTACACGGTTTTGGTCCAGTTTATCTAAAGGAACGCCTTCAGCATCACCAGATAGGCCGCCAAACGAGATCAGCCTCCCAAGACCTTCTCTCAGTCCCACCAGTCAAAACAGCTAAGCTGGTGCGGACCAGAGAGAGGGCATTTTCAATTGTGGCCCCCGCCCTCTGGAACTCTCTGTCTTATGATCTCCGCCATGCCCCCTCCCTGACAGGCTTCCGCCGAGAACTGAAAACATGGTTTTTTAGGCAGGCATTCGAGACCTCTGTCTAATTTAGTTTAAATTTTTGTATGATGGGGGTAGGTTTGGATTGAGTATACTTATTGTTGTTTTGTATTATATGTTATATTTTACTCTATGTTATATTTTAGTCTATGTACGCCGCCTAGAGTGGCCGTTAATTCGGCCAGATAGGTGGCCTAGAAATAAAATTTTATTTTATTATTATTATTATTATTATTATTATTATTATTATTATTATTATTATTATTATTATTATATGTATTCATGTAAAATGTTTAAGAAGTGTTGAGATGTTTAAGAAATAAATAATATAATCTGCCATTGAACTCCTATTATTTTCTTGAAATCTCCCAAGCCCCAAGAACTTTTGGGTGGAAATTCCAAGCATTAGCCTGCCTGTTCACATGACTGCTGTTGTAGACTCTGTAACTCATGTGAACACCACGTCTGACATATAAGGACTCTAAATAGGAAAAGGGGAAAGGGGAGAACATAAGAACCCTCTATCCTGTGCATTCATAAGAAAGAGATTGCCTTGCCAATTTCAAGGATTTTTTAAAAAATTATCCAATTGCTACAGAAATACAGTGAACTAAATTTCAGATTGGAAAAGTGAGAAACTAAGAGAACCAACACTGAGCATATCTTTCCATCCCTACTTACTAGTGGGTGATAGTCAATGTTAGTCATACTAAAAATGACTAACATTAGATATCACTCACTGTTCCCAGGGAAATCCTGGCTGAGCAATCACATCAGCAGTCCGGCTACTCTGCCATTTGAATCTTCTCGGTTGGCTTTGGCTCATATACATTTATACCCTGCCTGTCCTTTAAGGAGCTCAAGGCAATGTACATGATTCTCCACCTCCTTTATTCTTACAACAATCTTGTTAGGTAGATTAGGATGAGAGGTTCTAACTGACCCAAGGTCACCCTGTGCATTTTTTGGCTGAGTGGAAATTTGAATCTGGGCCTGCTCAGTCCTAGTTCAACACTATAGCCATTACACTACAGTGCCTTGTCAACAGTTGAAGGGGGTATGCGTATTGGCCAAAACCTAATGGAAAGGCAGTTAGAAACCCTAAAACCATTATTTAGGGACATTTGTTACGTGTTATACATATATATTTATGTATCTAGCGTACTTCTATTACACCTTATCAAGACCGTTTCCAAGATGATTTACAATAGCAAAAGTCAAAACCAAAAAACCATAAAAGCACAGTAATAATAATTAAACATAATAAATAAATAAAACCCAATCCATCAAAATCAGTATTAAAGTAGCAGACAAACACAAAGGGTGTCCCATCTGCATTGGACATTTAAAGCAGTATTATGCCACATTAAACACTCATGGCTTCTCCCAAAGCATCCTGGGAAGTATAGTTAATTAAGGGTGCTGAGAGCTGTTAGGAGGCCCTATATCCCTCACAGAGCTACAATTCCCAGAGTTCCCTGAGATGGGGGACTGACTGTTAAATGACTCTGGGAATTCTTTGGGAGAAGCCATGACTGTTTAAAGTGGTATAATACTGATTTAAATGTATAGTGCAGATGGGCCCTCAGAGTAGACCCACCGAAATTTATGAACCTAAGTTAATCAGGTCCATTAATTTCAGCAGCTCTACTCTGAGAAAGACTAACATTGGATACAACCCCGTATCAGTAGGTGACACATTAGAAGGGTATACAATTATGTATGGCATGGAGAAAGTGGACAGAGAAAACCTTTTCTCCCTCTTTCATAACACTAGAACTTGTAGACTTCCAAAGAAGCTGAATGTTGGAAGATTCAGGACAGACAAAAGAAAGTACTTCTTCACAAAGTGCATAGCTAAACTGCGGAACTCACTCCCACATGAGGCAGTAAAGGTAGGGTTGCCATATTCCAGTTCCACAAATCTGGGCAGGCTAATTTGCATATTATGTAAATTATTTGCATATTATTTGCATATTAATATTTGGATTGTCCAGTTGTTTTGTTTTTGTGCCTAGGAATTACCACCAAAAACTGGGGAAAGATGGGAGAAATCTTTTTTTTAAAAGCAACATTTTCAGCCTTAAATGCCTAGACTCTAGTTTCCAACACTATGGAGTATTTATTGATTGATTAAGAGGATTTATATCCTGCCCTTCTGCTGTTAAAAACAGAGCTCAGCACAGCTTACAAATATAATAAAAACAATAAAAATACACAATCAATATAAAAACATAATAAAAACACAAAATAGCAACAAACATAAAGTAAGTCTGGGCAGCAGTACGGTTAACCATACACGATATATTTCAAAGATGTGGTGGGTGGAGAAAAGCGAGAAGCCAAAATGTTAGGAAAAGGAGTCTTTCACACCACATGCTCAGTTGTAAATACTGTTGCAGCAAGTTTTACAAGTTCCTCCAGTATTCCACTGGTTCAGGCACTCAGACATTCAAAGTATCTGTATGTTTCTTAGATTTTATAAAAGTATAGCTTTGCTTAACTCAAAATTTATTCTCCCTTTGATCAACCACATCTACACAGGTTCCACCTCCATACTCAAAATGAAACTGGGCCTGGAAGTGTGCAACAACCCCACACATACCTTGCTAATTAGATTACCAATGCCAGGATGTCTGTCTTATTGACTACTCTCCTGCTCCCCCCCCCCCGGGCATCATGAAAGACCCAGTCCTGGGCTCAGAAACAAAATAAATATCTGGTCCTCTTCAAAGTATTGATAAGCCTCTTGTTTTAATTGAAATAATAATTATAAATTCTTGCTCTTATCACTAATGGGAGTTAATTATCTTGCATATACTGCTGTTGCTTCTATGGCTGTAACGGAGTGAGGTTAAAGATAAGTGAAATGCAAACAGGAAAAAAAAAACACAAAAGGCAGTATCACTTTCCTAAATGTAATACCATACCAACCACAAGAAGATTCCTGTGAGTAAGGCAGAAAACTCAGCATCCCACAACCAGTCAGGATTCATAAGCAAAAACCAAAAATATGATAAATGAAGAAATACTTATATAAGCATGACTATCAAATATATTTATTATTTACACAAACTGTAAAGATATTTATAGTGCAATCCTAGGTTTATTTATTCAGAAGCAAGTCCCAGTGTATTCAGTGGGGCCTACTCAAACAGGGGCAGAAATGCAACCTCAAGTGATAAGCAACATATGGGATTAGCATTGCTTTTACAAAAAGCAAGTATTGGGAAGGTTTTCAAAACACTGCCCAAGATCTGACTCCTGCACACAAGAGGAAAAGAAACTGAAATGTATATACTTACCCAATTTATGAGATTTTCAGATAAACGGGGGGGGGGAGAACCACCATTTTGTTTTCTAGACACTGCCTCAGGTCAATGAAACTGAAATAATCCTGGCTTTTCTGATTGGCTGCAATGCTCAACGGGCGCGGTTAAAGCTACGAAGTGCTAGTACTGTTTAAAGAAAGATTTAACAGTCGGGGGGCGGCTTACGTTTTTATGTATATCTCGAGAACCGGACCACATAAAAACTTAATTTTTAAAAAAAATTAAAGGTGAGAATCCGGGCCACCTAAGAGGCTAGCTGGGCGCTGGGTGGCATGCAAAGAATCCGGGTAAAACCCAGCTAACCGGGCAATATGGCAACCCTAAGTAAAGGCCACCAACCTGGATGGCTTTAAAAAAAGATTAGAGAAATAAATGGAGGATAAGGATATCAATGGCAACTAGCCATGATGACTATGCTCTGACCCCACTCTGAGAACAGGTTGCTGGACTAGTTGGGCTTTTGGCCTGATCCAGCAGGGCTGTTCTTATGTTCAGTTGCAGGTAGCAGGAAAGTGTGGATGGGGCTGTGTTATCGACCCAGCTCTCAATGCCATGCATCACTGCTAGTTGCCAAGTGGGAGAAGGGCAAGGGAGGAGGGAGTTTGGCACAGTACGGACACAGCACCAGGAGTGTTGGATGCTCTCTGTTATGTATATAAGCGGTTCCATTGGGGATCTTTGAGTGTGCTAAATCCTTTTTCAGCCTCAAAAATCAGAAGCTCTAATCTTAAATCATTTTGCAGCCTGATTGTTATAAGGCCTCTCTTAAGAGGAAAAAAAACCCTTCCACTGTGAGACAGTGCAGAGGCCCAATGTGGATCAGACTACACTGAAGGATGAATAAGTACAGATATATAAAAGTGTCTTATCCCCACTGAGGACCTCATTCCCAGCAAACACAAAGTGGGAGAAGGAGGAAAGGTGAAAAAAAGAGCCTCTGTCCATGAATATTGTTCAATGGAGAAAAAACCCCACACTTTCTGCTCTCAGATCTCTTTTTTTTGGGAGGGGAATAGAATTCAGTCACCTTTGATCTAAGAACAAGCATGAGAAATGTCTGCCCAATTGATCATTTTTCCCCCATAGGCAGTTATATGCTCTGGATAATAAGGGCACAGAAAGCAGCTCTCAGCTCTTAACCATTGTGCTGCCAGCTTGGCCTAGTGATATCATTTGTGGTTACAAAGCAGGGGAGGGAGGGACGGGAAGCAGAAAGATATACAAAAGCAAGCTAGGCACCTCCAAGCCTTATTTCTAACAAACATTTCCTAGGGAGGAGATAGACTGAAAGGAAGAAAAAGACCTTTAACCTCAAGGTATTATTTATTTATTTATTTATTTTATTACATTTCTAGACCGCCCTATAGCAGAAAGCTCTCAGGGCGGTGTACAACAAATAAAATCACAATTAAAATATGAGCAAGTGTGAAAAATATAACATGATAAAAATCCGAAATAGAATTGCCATGAGTTTATAAATTAAAATCCATATTGGGTTTAAAATTAAATTTAAAATGTTTAAAAAGCCTGGGCGAAAAGGTAGGTTTTTACCTGGCGCCGAAAAGATAACAAAGAAGGCACCAGGCGTATCTTGTCTGGGAGGGCATTCCATAGTTCGGGGGCCACCACCGAGAAGGCCCTAGATCTAGTTGTTGATCTCCAAGCCTCTTTATGAGTTGGGACCCGGAGAAGGGCCTTCGACATCGAGCGTAGTGAACGGGTAGGTACATAGCGAGAGAGGCGTTCCACCAGGTATTGCGGTCCGATGCCGTTTAGGGCTTTATAGGTAAGAACCAACACTTTGAATCTGGCCCGGAAACATATCGGTAGCCAGTGCAGCTGCGCCAGGACAGGTGTTATATGGTCAAATTTCTTTGTCCCAGTGAGAACTCTGGCCGCAGCATTTTGCACTAGCTGAAGTTTCCGAACCGTCTTCACAGGTAGACCCACGTAGAGTGCATTACAGTAGTCCAATCTAGAGGTTACCATAGCATGGATAACTGAGGCGAGATTCTCCCTGTCCAGATAGGGTCGTAGTTGGGCTACCAGCCGAAGCTGGTAGAATGCATTCCGTGCCACCGAGGCTACCTGAGCCTCAAGTGACAGGAGCGGATCTAATAAGACCCCCAAACTACGTACCTGCTCCTTTAGGGGGAGTGTAACCCCATCTAGGGCAGGTCGAACGTCAACCATCTGGGCAGAGGGCCCTCCCACCAACAGCATCTCAGTCTTGTTAGGATTGAGTTTCAGTTTATTAGCTCTCATCCAGCCCATTATCGTGGCCAGGCAGCGGTCTAGTACATCAACAGCCTCACCTGACGAAGATGAAAAGGAGTAGTAGAGCTGCGTATCATCAGCATATTGCTGGAAACGCACTCCAAAACTCCTGATGACCTCACCCAGCGGCTTCATATAGATATTGAAAAGCATGGGGGACAGAACTGAACCCTGTGGGACTCCATATTGGAGTACCCAGGGACTCGAGTAATGTTCCCCCAGCATCACCTTCTGGAGACGATTCCCGAGATAGGAGCAGAGCCACCGCCAAGCAGTGCCTCCCACTCCTAAATCCGTAAGTTGCTCCAGAAGGATACCATGGTCGATGGTATCAAACGCCGCTGAGAGATCAAGGAGAACCAACAGAGTTACACTCCCTCTGTCTTTCTCCCAACAGAGGTCATCATACAGGGCGACCAAGGCCGTTTCTGTACCAAACCCCGGCCGAAAGCCCGATTGAAATGGGTCCAGATAATCAGTTTCATCCAAGAGAGCCTGGAGTTGGCGAGCGACCACACGCTCTAGGACCTTGCCCAGGTAAAGACTTAGCAAGGCTTGCTAGTACTTCAAAAGAAGCAAGGGATTTTACAGGCATCTGCCAGAGAAGGAACAGACAATCCAAGGCTGAAGAGCTTGTCTTTGTCGGCTCTTTGCCTTCCTAAAGAGTCCTTAAAACAACACTTAGGAGCTCAAGTGGCAGGTTCCCTTCACTTAGAAAAGCTGCACTCACAGCTTTTTTTCAGTTTCTTTTGAACCCCATTACTGGGAATGATCTCGCTTTGAGTCCCTTTCTCCAGTCAGCCTGATGATTCAGATCAGCTTCTCCAGCAAATGTTTTTGTTTTAGCGTGCAGTTGGACACAAAATATGAAATTGGGGAAAAACTGTACGGTCAAAAAGCTGATTATGAACCTTTTGAAAAATTGGGGGGATTAGACGCATTAGGCATATGTGTCTATTTAGCACTCAAATGACAGGCATTGTCAGTGACAGCATGTATACAAATGCACAAAGGGTAGCTCCATTTTCATTAGGGATGGGGGAGAGAATTGATTCAGTTCGTATTTAAAGCCAAATGGATCAAATTTGCACTTTCCAGACCAACATGAGAACCAAAACACAGCTATCCTTTGATATTCACATGTATCCGAATTTTGCAATGCAGTTCTGTAACCAACAAATGTTTATAAAAATGCATAGATTCAAAGAAAGTGTGCATAAAAATGATTATAGTAGTGAAAATAGCATGCAAAATGTATTATATTGGGGGGAAATTGCTTGCAAACGTGCATGTCAGTCAAATTGCTGCAGAAATGTGGAGTACTGAATTTCAGACTGGAAAAATAAGAAATGGAGAGAACCCAAAATTGACAGATTCGCTGATTCCTATACTTAAAAAATGTCCAACCCATCTTAAAACAACTTCTTTTTGGCTGGGGCTTCCTGTTCAAAAAGGGGAGCACTTTTTGTGCCTGTTAGTTACTGAACTAAGGGAGATTCATAAATGAATCATCACTGGAGTAGGTAACTCCCACTGAGAAATTGCCACTGATAAAGGATGTAAGCAAGAGGCAAATAAAACGTTGTGTTTGTTTCCCTTTTTTTGTTTAAGTGTCGGGGTGTCTGATGACATATTTCTGCAGCTGGAAAATCTGCTGTAAAGAGAGTGAAACTGGACAAAGGGAATCTCCAGCCACATTTCTTATTTTACACATACTCCTTCTTAAAACCTATTGTTTTAAAAAATTAAATAGGCAGCAAAGTGGGAGGCAAATGATTGAAGAGCACCATCCTTTTCCTGGACTGTTTCTTAATGGAGAGACAAGCATAATTTGTTTCATACTTCAGCTCCACCACTTGCATGAAAGGATTTGTAGCAATTAGCTACCTGACTGGGAGAGAAAGAAGAGCAAGCGCAGGAAACTAAGAGAGGTGGTGTTAACTGATTAACTGGCACAGTTAAGTCAGTTACTGGAGTAAGCCTTTGGTGCTCTCTCCTCCTACAGACCACCAGGATCTGCCTAGCCTGTGTTGTATGGTACAGCCAAGCCCAACTAAGCTCAGGCTGGATGCACTACAAGACTCAGATTGTACTCTAGGGAACACAGAGCCATTAATTTGCTTCAGCAAGGAACAAGCTGAAACTGAGCCCCTATATAGTAGTAGTAGCAACAGCAGCTGCAGCCTAATTGTTAGCACCACCTGTGCTGCAACATGCTGCTCCACTTAAGGGGCCTTCTCCAGTAGTTTCCTGCTGCAACAGGGTGCAAGTTGGGGAGCTTCAGTTTTTTCTGGGTCTTCTGCTGTGGAGTCCTGAGGATGGTTGTGCTGCATCAGAGGGAGGGAGGGAGGGAGGGAGGGAGGGGGGGGCGGGCGGCGGCTGTTCATCTGAGAGCACTTCTGGGGATGGGCATGCATGCCCTTTCACTTCTGCTTCAGGGTCCTCATCCCCTGAAGATGAGGAATCTGATGCCAAAGTCATGACAGCCTGCCTCTTCCTCCCTGCAGTTGGAAGGTGAGGGGTTGCTTTCACACCTGACTTTTTAACAATGCCCTGGTCACTTCTTTTCAGCCCAGTTCAGACATTGCAACAAAACCTGGTTTTGCCCTTTGGGGCTGTGCCTTCAACTGATTTGCTCCCTCTTCCCCTCACATACTCTATATCTCACTCTCACTTCTTGGTTTGTGGTAGCCATCGTTTGCCATCACGTCTGAATTGAAGATACTATGGTTTGCCACAGACCAGTTTGCCTGTAAACCAGAAAGGGAAACCTGGTTCAATGCATGATTCCCCGCAGGCCTGCCCTAAGGCTGCCTAAGATAAAGGATAAACAATGCCTTCTCCCCATTCCACATACAGAAGCATAGAGACAGCACTTGTAATATTTAAGAGGAGGGAATTGCAAAAGGTAGGTGCCACAACAGTAAAGGTCCACTTCCTATGTTATGTGGAACAGACCTCCTGATGAGATGGGATCTGCAGGAGGCCCTCACCTCCTGTTGTATTTCTGTTTTAATGACATTATTTTTTTTGTACTATACATCACTTACAATCACTCCTTTATAAATGCTTTCAAATAAATAAAATGCCCAACAATACCATGGGGAAATGCCACAATGCAGTGGTGCTATCACTGGTGCCCACCACAGGCTGCCCTTCTGTATGTGTGTGTGTGGGAACCTGCTTACGTCAGAGAAGACCCACCACAGGAGGGAGCCTGGGGCACTGACCTAAGGACTCTGAAACCACAGCCTGACTGTGACATTTGTCTCAGGCCTATGCCTAGATGTACAGTAGTGCCCAGTTAAAGTGCCCATGAATAAAATGGGCAGCTGCCCCCCCCCAATGTCATATTCATAGGGCTCATTGGGTAAAAGAAAGGTTGGTTTGAAAAACAGCATCTATTGATTTTGGACAGCGAATGAGTGCATAGCACATCATGATCTAATCAAATCCTTTCATGCTTTGATGGCAAAAGACAAACCTACAAAAGAAGCCCTTTACCCTTGACAATTCCATTTCCTTTGAAGCTTTACATCATTCTCTGTTTTCAGAGCAATCTCCCCCAGCAAGTTGGCCTCTCTGACTAATTGAAGTAGGTCACTGATTATTTTAGCCCACCTACTTTTCTTTTCCTTTTTACCTGAAAACTGGCATTGTAGTTTTCACTCATTTGCATAAAGTGCTGCAGTCACTTCTATTGTGTGAACATAAGGATGGTGCATAAATGTATTCATTCTAGATGGGCTCTATTGTCTGGGCAGATGTGCTCTGAAAGTCAGAACAGGCACATTTGTATCTCATAAGAAGACCCACAGAGAGTACAAATCCAAACAAAGTTGGCCCTACTATTGCACAAAAAGAGGCAACCGTCTCAGCCAGCAGATACTGAGGAGCAGGAAATGGTGTCAAAGTATTCTAGCACAAAGAGCTGTGTGTACCATGGGGCCTGTCCAGCACACCCCAGCCTGGTGCCTCGAGGTGTGCCTGTCACCAGTGGCAAAGAAAAAAATCAACTGGTAATCCAGTTAAAGGCCACGTTTGCATCATACATTTATTCCACTATTATTCCACTTTAAACAGTCTTTGTTCCCCCCCCAAAAAAAAAATCCTGGGAAGGGTAGTTTGTGAAGAGCACTAAGAGTGTTAGGAGATGTCTATTCCCTCACAGAACTACAATTGCCAGAGGACTTATCCACATGGGAGAATTACTTTGTACTAAAGATGCTGTTTTTACCTCCATTCTGTATTTGCACTGTCCACAGTAAGGGCTCGATGCCAGCTGCAAACATGGTGTTTTCTATTCACACTGAGGGGAAGGATCAATCACGCAGTTTCCTAATGACCATACCCTCTAATTTAACATTTCCACTTCCTCTGGCTGCTTGGCAACCAAGCATGCTCAGTTTGTTCTACCAGCTGTAGTAAAATGTAAATGTACTGCCTTCAAGTCAATTCCAACTTATGGCGACCCTATGAATAGTGTTTTCATGGTAAGTGGTATTTAGAAGTGGTTTTACCATTGCCTTCTTCTGAGGTGAGAGGCAATGACTGGCCCAAGGTTACCCAGTGAGCTTCATGGAAGTGTGGGGATTTGAATCCTGGTCTCCCAGGTTGTAGTCCAACACTCTAACCACTACGCCACACTGGCTCTCGAAATGGAAATGGACTGCTTTCAAGTAGTGGCTAAGGTGTTGGACTATGACCTGGGAGACCAGGGTTCGAATCCCCACACACCCATGAAGCTCACTGGGTGACCTTGGGCCAGTCACTGCCTCTCAGCCTCAGAGGAATCTAGGGAGGCGATTGGACCCTTGGATGATAAGGGAGTCAAAGGTGTACTAAAGAACGATAAGGAGATTGCAGAGAAGCTAAATGAATTCTTTGCATATCACAGTGGAAGATATAGGGCAGATCCCTGAACCTGAACTAACATTTGCAGGAAGGGATTCTGAGGAACTGAGACAAATAGTGGTAACGAGAGAGGAAGTTCTAGGCTTAATGGACAATATAAAAACTGGCAAATCACCGGGCCCGGATGGCATCCACCCGAGAGTTCTCAAAGAACTCAGATGTGAAATTGCTGATCTGCTAACTAAAATATGTAACTTGTCCCTCGGGTCCTCCTCCGTGCCTGAGGACTGGAAAGTGGCAAATGTAACGCCAATCTTCAAAAAGGGATCCAGAGGGGATCCCGGAAATTACAGGCCAGTTAGCTTAACTTCTGTCCCTGGAAAACTAGTAGAAAGTATTATTAAAGCTAGATTAACTAAGCACATAGAAGAACAAGCCTTGCTGAAGCAGAGCCAGCATGGCTTCTGCAAGGGAAAGTCCTGTCTCAGTAACCTATTAGAATTCTTTGAGAGTGTCAACAAGCATATAGATAGACGTGATCCAGTGGACATAGTGTACTTAGACTTTCAAAAAGCTTTTGACAAGGTACCTCACCAAAGACTTCTGAGGAAACTTAGCAGTCATGGAATAAGAGGAGAGGTCCTCTTGTGGATAAGGAATTGGTTGAGAAGCAGAAAGCAGAGAGTAGGAATAAACAGACAGTTCTCCCAATGGAGGGCTGTAGAAAGTGGAGTCCCTCAAGGATCGGTATTGGGACCTGTACTTTTCAACTTGTTCATTAATGACCTAGAATTAGAAGTGAGCAGTGAAGTGGCCAAGTTTGCTGATGACACTAAATTGTTCAGGGTTGTTAAAACAAAAAGGGATTGCGAAGAGCTCCAAAAAGACCTCTCCAAACTGAGTGAATGGGCGGAAAAATGGCAAATGCAATTCAATATAAACAAGTGTAAAATTATGCATATTGGAGCAAAAAAACTGAATTTCACATATACGCTCATGGGGTCTGAACTGGCGGTGACTGACCAGGAGAGAGACCTCGGGGTTGTAGTGGACAGCACGATGAAAATGTCGACCCAGTGTGCGGCAGCTGTGAAAAAGGCAAATTCCATGCTAGCGATAATTAGGAAAGGTATTGAAAATAAAACAGCCGATATCATAATGCCGTTGTATAAATCTATGGTGCGGCCGCATTTGGAATACTGTGTACAGTTCTGGTCGCCTCATCTCAAAAAGGATATTATAGAGTTGGAAAAGGTTCAGAAGAGGGCGACCAGAATGATCAAGGGGATGGAGCGACTCCCTTAAGAGGAAAGGTTGCAGCATTTGGGGCTTTTTAGTTTAGAGAAAAGGCGGGTCAGAGGAGACATCATAGAAGTGTATAAAATTATGCATGGCATTGAGAAAGTGGATAGAGAAAAGTTCTTCCTGTCTCATAATACTAGAACTCGTGGACATTCAAAGAAGCTGAATGTTGGAAGATTCAGGACAGACAAAAGGAAGTACTTCTTTACTCACCGCATAGTTAAACTATGGAATTTGCTCCCACAAGATGCAGTAATGGCCACCAGCTTGGATGGCTTTAAAAGAAGATTAGACAAATTCATGGAGGACAGGGCTATCAATGGCTACTAGCTGTGATGGCTGTGCTCTGCCACCCTAGTCAGAGGCAGCATGCTTCTGAAAACCAGTTGCTGGAAGCCTCAGGAGGGGAGAGTGTTCTTGCACTCGGGTCCTGCTTGCGGGCTTCCCCCAGGCACCTGGTTGGCCACTGTGAGAACAGGATGCTGGACTAGATGGGCCACTGGCCTGATCCAGCAGGCTCTTCTTATGTTCTTATGAGGAAGGCAATGGTAAACCACCTCTGAATACCGCTTACCAGCTGCAGTAGGTTCCATTTTTTAAAAAAACCCACAACCCGAAAGTGTGATTATTTGTATAAATATGGAACTCTCTCCCAAATAATCTACGCCATGCCCCGTCTATAATGAGCTTCCGCCAGACCCTGAAGACCTGGTTTTTTAGGCAGGCTTTTGGAATGGGCTAGTTTTACTGTGTTTTTAAATTTTTAACTGTTTTATATACTGTTTTATCGTGTACGTCGCCCAGAGTGGCTGGCTATCCAGCCAGATGGGCGACTAACAAATCTCATAATAAATAAATAAATAAATAAATAAATATTTTCACTGGTTCGATACAGCTGAAATACAAATCTTTGTTTGAGCAGTGTTATGCTTCTGCGCATAAGTTAGGGGGGAAAGAAAAATAAGGCACCGTTTGCAACAATATAACAAAGGCTAGCAGAATGGGGGAGAGGAGCCGGAAGTTGCTTTTCTGCCTACAGGAAATAAAATGAACAAAGGGAGGAGGAAGGAGTCGGTGTGGAGAGGGGAATGACTGACACATCCGCCAAAAAGCATTGAAGCACAGTGTCTGTAAGCACTGGAGATACAGACTAAAGACTTTTTTCCTTCCCTTTTCATATTATCAGAGGATTAGATTTACAGGGGGAAAACTGCATGATAGCTTCTGTTTGCCAGTAACATCGTATGAACCATGAGAATTAAAAGATGTGAGTAGCACCAAACACATTCTAAACCACCATGTAGATGAGGCCAGAGTGGTTTTAATAGTCAGTCCCTCTTCACAGAGAACACTGAGAATTGCAGCTCCATGAGGAGAATAGGGAGTCTCCCAGTACCCTTCACAAACTGCAATTCCCAGGATTCTTTGGGGAAAGCCATGACTGTTTAAAGTGGAACAAATGTATGGTGTGAATGTGGTCAAAGTCTGTACATGGAATGGAAAGGTCTCAACGTCTTGTCCTTTCCTCCAGATAGCAAAATATCTTGGGCCAGCCATGAGACCAGAAACAGCTTTTCGTGTTTTGGAGTCTTGCCTTAGTGCTCTAAACACTATGGGTTGTATTCAGCTAAGTCCTGCTCAGAACAGACCCACAGAAATGAATGAACTTAAGCTGGTGATGTCTACTAACTTCAGTGGATCTACACTGAGCAGGTCTAGCATTGAATACCACCCTATGCTATTATAAATCTGAACGCAATGTGGGGAGGAACAGATCTTTTATTTCAAAGTAGTTTGTGGGGCTCTGCATTTCATTTAAAAATGAATCCCAGAGGTGCACGAGGGTCAAACGATATGTCAGTTCTACCTTTTTCTTTGAAAGTGCTTAAACTGACCACTTTTGTTTTGAAGAAAAAGAGCAGTTGCTGTGCCCCCCAAATCCAGAAGGCACCCCTGAACTGGATATGACATTCAAACATAGAAAACTGACTTAGGCCAAGTCAGAGCATTGGTCCATCGAGGTCAGTACTGCCAACAATGACTCACAGTGGATCTCCAGGATTCCAGGCAGGAGTTTTCCCACTATTAGCTGAGGTTGTGGGGGACTGAACAAGGAACCTTCTGCATGCAAAGCACTATCACTAATTATTGCTCTTCCCTCCATCGGTTTCCTCCCTTGCTGCTTTTGGCTCCTGAAGGTATTGTGTGCAAAACAACAACAACAAACAGCATCTTAAAGGAGAAAAAGCAGCTGGGGGTAGAGGGAACAGATAACTGAGAACAGGGAACTGGAGTGGGGTCTTGATCCATACTAGGGATGGAAAGATCTGTCAGTTTCAGTTCTCTCAGTTTCTTGTTTTTCCAATTTTGAATTCAGTTATCCACGTTTCTGAAAATATTCGCAAAAAACCCCAAAAGCTCACAAAAATTCTTCAGCATTTTAGTGTGAATTTCTCCTTAACGCTCATTGTTGTAGGCAATTTGGACTCAGATTTTTGCCAGCATTTTCTCCTAATATAACACAATTTTATATGTTATTTTCACTAATGTATTTATTTTTATGGGCATGTCCCCCTAATATATGCATTTTTGTCAGCATTGTTTGGTCAGACAACTGCATTGCATAATTTGAAAAAAAATATGCATTTTGAAGGATGGCTGTTTCTTTTTGAGCATTGTTTCTGGAAGTGTGAATTACGGAAATTTGCATTAAAATGAAAAGTGAACTAAATTTCTCCCCCATCCTTCCCAACATACGTGTGGAGGGAACAAGTGAAAAAGTTGCTTATCTGCTCCCTCTGCCTTGATACCACTTAGCTCCTGATGTTCTTGAGATAGGAATGTAGTGGCAGCTTCCAGCTCAGATGCTCTTGGCTCCCTCTTTTCCCTGTTCTTTGTTAGACATATTTACAATAACACAGCATGTCGGTTCAGCTCGTGCACTCATAAAAGAACTTCTGTGCATAATGGAATTTATTTCCCCTGGCTTGGAAAGGAAAAGGGACTGCAGGGGAGGAGAGAGATGAGAGACAGGAAGAATTGTTTAAGAAGCAGTTGCTGAATTTACATCACTGTCTTCTCTTGCCCATCAGTAGAGGGGGTTTGGGGCTTGTTTTGTGGCTCTTTTTTTATAGCACAGGTGTAAATACAAAGTGAGCTGAATAACTGAAACTGAAAAAAAATCTAGTTACACTGCACAGAAGTACCTAGGAAGATGTGAGTGAGATCACGCAAAGCTGCCTAAAATCCGCTCTGTCTGTTTGCCAAAGGCAGTATTGTCAATTCTAACAGGGAGCGGCTCTCCAGTGTCACATAGCGTAGAGAATGGTCACTTTGCCTGCTCCCTGATTCCTCTTAAATGGAGAAGATGGCAGAGAATGAACTTGAGATCTTTTGTATGCAAAACATGTGAATGACCAGGGAGCTATGGTCCCTCTCTGAACAATGCTCCAACAGCAGAAGCAACTACAGTGCCTTGGCTGTTAAACTGGGAACTGCAGAACTGATCAACATCTTACCGGTGTTTAAAGGTCTGTGCTAGCTTCCAGTGCAATTTTGAATGCAATTCAAAGTGCTACTCTTAGGCTGCTTTCAGACATGGGGCTTACTGCTTTTGTTTAATGGATAAAGATGGTAGGGCTTCTGTCTCAGTTTCTAAAATTCCTTTCACACTGCAGTACCTGCTGCGTTAAAGGACCGTGGCTTTTTTGGCCAATATACAGGCATTTCACATAACTATCTTTCACATTGCTGCAACAACGAATGTCTTGTTTGGGTCCCTCACACATTATATACATGCACACTGTATTCCCCCATAATTCACTGCTTGAGTTAGTGTCTGGACACGGGGCTGGGAAGGAGGAAGGAGAAGCTGCTACCTGCCCCTACACCAGAATACCAGCACAGGTTTTGTCAGGCAAAAATAATCAGCACGAGCCTCAAAGGCGGGAATGCATTGCATGTCAGGATGCCTGTCACATTAGTGGCTGCAGCTAGCACAAAACTCCCATGATCTTCTGGGTTCCTCAGCTTGCAAACAGATTATTTCTGGAATCGTTTATCACAGAAATGAGCACTAAATTTCCATTAGATTTCTGGAACTAGCTTTTATATCATGTGAAAGGTCAGATGAAAGGTGCCAATTACCAGGTAAGGAATCATCGGAATAATGGAATACAGTGCAGTGTGAAAGCAGTCTTGATCTATACAGCCTTGAACTAGGCTGGGACGGTAATACCAAAGGACCACCTGCTCCCATATGAACCTGCCTGAGCATCACGATTTTTAGCTAGGGCCATGCTCCAAGAGGCTATATCTTCAGAAGGAAGGTGGGAGGCCCATTTGTGAAACTTCTAAGGCAACAAACAAAAAGCATTATGTTCTCCAAAGCATTTAGTCCTTTGGCCTCACTAACTTGGGATGATGGGAGTTGGAGTTCAACAACATCTGGATGGTCATAGGTTCCTCATTCTTGTTTTAGAGGCATTTAACTTATTTTGATTTTTCTATTTTACTGTTCAGTTTGCAGACCTTTGCTTTGTTAAATGGTATTGACATAGTTTTGATTGTATTGTTGTGATGCAGAGCTGCCTTGCAGACCAAACTGGTTAAAAGGTAAGACAGCCCAGATAGCCCAGATGCATACCCCAAAATAAATAAAGGATGAATGAAATACCTCCAGAGCATGCAATTTACATGTGATGGGGGATCAGGATAGTACAAACTGCACCTCTGGGATCACACTGTATCACTGTATTGGGCACAAGTTTTATATGATTAGTGTCTAATGTGCATAGGCTTGAACTACGCAGGTTTTATCATTGGGCTATTGGAGCACAGACCCTGTTTAGACACAGAGATGCAAAATATCCTACTCCCCCATCACAAGCAGACTTCACACACTTTGAAAATGTGTTCAAATTAGGTGTTATTTGCCATTGAACCAGTAACACAGAATCACTGAGTTAGAAAGGACCTCAAATCAAGTCCAGGAGTAGCCAACATAGTGTTCTCCATATGTTGTTGGCTTATACCTGTAGATTACAAAAAATGGACATTAAGTCATTAAGCATTTTTGCTGCTAGAGATCTCTACCAACAGATTTCATTTCATCCCCTGATGAAAACCGAACACAGTAGAGGTCAAAACATGTTGGGCTTGTTTAAGAAACATGTCTGCTTACAGCATTTTGGGATTTTTCTCTCCTTTTTCTGGTTGGCATACAACTCCCATCATCCTAAACAACTGGCCATGCTGGCTGACAGTGATGGGAGTGTCAGAACACAGAAAGACAAAATTTTGTCTGCTGAATCAGACAAAAGGCCTATCTAGCCCAGAATGGCAGCCATAAAATACCTAGGTGAAGCCTGTAAGCAGCCATGAGTCTTATCTTCCATACATTTGTCTAATTCCCTTTTAAAGCCATCCAAGTCTTGTGGCAGCAAATTCCATAGTTTGACTATGTGCTGTAGGGTACCATGTTAGCTATCCCTGATCCCGTCTGTGCAGGAAATCCACTGCAGGTGCATCTCTGACAGGTGACTATCCAGGATCTACATAAAAACCTCCAACATGGAGCAGCCATACCTTCAATGGCAGTCTGAACTATTGTGAGACAGCTTGTGCTATCAAGAAGTTTCTTCCTTTTTATTTTAGTCAAATTCCTCTGAAAAACATTTGCACGTAGGAAGCAGCTAGAGTCAGACCACTGGTCCATCTAGCTCAGCAATGTCTACACTGACTGGCAGCGGCTCTCCAGGGTTTCAGACTGTGGACATTCGCAATTCTACCTGGAGATATCAGGGATTGAACCTGAGGCCTTCTGCATGCACAGCAATTGCTCTGTTACTGAGCTATGTCCCTTCCCCCTCAGCCTTCCCAGGTGCTTGTGCATCTTTAAAACCCTAGGATCCTTGGATTTCCCATCACTGCAAGAAGCTGGAGAGGCTGCCTACTGTTACTTGTGTTGCATTTTCAAAGTGAAGTCCTTTTACTTTTAAAAAAAAATCAGTGTGGAAAGTGAAAAAAGGTAAAAGGAAGGATTTCCATAAAAACAAAATTAACAAGCACATTGATTCTGTCTGCTTGATAACTGGCCACCCCAGTTTCCCTGGTTCATCTGCTTCATTATTTCTCCAACATACATACTTATTAGGGAAGCAAGCTCCATTGAACAGGATTGACTTCTGACTAGACATTTGTTCAAGCTATTTATATAACATTTAACCAAACTTTTCAAGCAGCTACCTCTGAGCATGTATCTGATTGCACACCAGGCCTGGTTATCATCATAACCTATCTTACTGAATGGTCCTAGAGCACTTGATGTACCATTCAGGGATCTATTTAAGCTACATTGAGAGTGAAAGTAGATAGAACATTGGCCAACTTAAACTGCTTATTAAAGAGGAGAGGAGAGATTCATTAGGGGATGTTTGATTCCAAATCAATGTACAGGTTGCAAAGGAGCTCATATCATTCCTGGGAAATGCAGGTGCATGCTGAAGAGGTTTTAATGATCAACAGCAGAAGGTTGTATATTAAATGCTAAATTATAATCATCACAGGTCATGATGGGTGGCATTGTTGGGGGACTATCAAGCTATGCTTGAAAAGAGGAGGAGGCAGCAGAGATTTGTCTGAGAAAGGCCCCCAGGCCCTGAAAAGGTTTAGATTTTTTTCCATCCCCTGAAATTTGTAAGGGATGGTTTGCACTCCTCCTCCCCTACAGCTGCCATGTTTGGGGGGAAATGTTCAGTTCATCTTTCTTGCAAAAATATAAATCAATTTATAACACCTTCAGTTTCTCCTGCAGCTGTGCATTTTGGTTTGGTTTTTATACAAAAACTTAGCCGTTCATTCTTTCTTTAAGCCCTTTAAAGCTGGATCCTTGGCTGCAATTGCAGCATGCTGGAAAGTCTTGAATGGTGCCACATTAAAATATTGGTACCATAAAATATGGAATATTACCTTTATGGAAAAATTGACACATAAACACAGGGTTCTGTGTGGGATTTCGATGACTGGTCAAGTTTATTTCTGTATTGTATCGATTTATTGTTTATATTAATCAAAACACAATCAAAACCCTTCATCTGACTCCGCTAGAAACTGGAACACTTTAAGACAGCTCTTTTCTCTCTTTTTCTTACCTTTCTTGCATCACACAGCCATATCCTTAATTGATTGTAGCACCATTGATTTTTTTTCCCTCTTTACATGTCTTATGATGCCGTCAGCCCCTAGATTACTTGTTGGGGAATAGCTTTGTTTTTGTTATAGCCTGTTTTTAAATTTTCCTTTGTTCACCAATTGTAAGATAAGCTTTATTTTATATGCTTTTCATGGTTGGTCATTGAGTGTATTTAGTTGTGTTTCTTTCCTTTTTTTGAAAATCAGTAACATTTATACACACAACCCTCCCCCCCTCCCCGATCCTGATTCCACATTCTCATTCCGCAGCTTCAGAGCCTGTATTTGACCATCTCAGGTGCAGGACAGAGACAGGCTTGGGCTCCTCTGTCTCCACCCTGCTTCTAACACCCACGCAATGCACTTACATCAGTTAAGGCCGCGTTGATATAGTTGTTGCTATCTCCGTCCATGGAGATCAAAAAGGGGAGGCACCGGTCTGGAGGCAGCACATCCATACTGCGATTCTTTTCCCGGTTGCGCGGCAGAAGGGCAATGCTGCACTCCTCCACGTCCAGGTGGGGTGTTACAGAATTCAGAGTCTGCTGGACACAAAGAAACCAGGTTAGGCAGCATTTCATCATCTCAGAGACAAGAGGGTTTGAGAGTTATGCTAACAGGCACCCTTTTGTATCAGGGCTGAGGAACCTTTCTCAGCCCAAGGGCTGTGTTCCCTTCCATCCAACCTTCTGGGGGGCACATGCCAGTGGCGGGCAGGGCCAGAGGCAAAAGTGGGTAGGGCAATACATTTTTTCCCCTTTGCACAGTCAGCTCACACACCCAGCTCTGCCCTTGTTCCAGGCAAGCAAAAAGCATTAACAGAGTTCAAGGAAACAATTCAGCAAGGCAAAAGCACTTGAGGGTGTAAAGAAGTGCAGGTAATGAGCGTGGTTGGGATGTGTGTGGCCTTAGGAGAGCCTCAAGGGCCAGACAGAGAGACTTGGAGGGCTGCATTTGGCCCCCAGGCCTGAGGTTTCCAACCACTTTTTAATATAGTTTTGTGATTCAAGTTTACTAAAGGAGGCGCTATAGCTCAGTGGCAGAGCACATGTTTTGAAGGCAGGAGGTCCCAGATTTTGGTTTTTCCTTTGACTTGAAGTTTGATGTATTGCAGACAAATCCAGCCAGAAATACCCGTTTGAACATGGGAACCTGCCTTAGAGTGACTCAGTCCATTGGCCCACCTAGCTCAGTATTGTCTACACCAGGGATGGGGAACCTGTGGCCCTCTAGATGTTGCTGGACTATGGGAGTTGGGGTCCTACAACACCTGCAAGTCCATAGGTTCCCCATCCCTGGTCTATGCTGACAGGCAGTGGCTCTCCAGGTCAGAAAAAGTGTATTTCCTAGCTGGAGAAGCCAAGGATTGAACCTGGGATCTTCTGCATGAAAAAAACTCCTTCTCTAGCACTGAGCTGGGGTTAGCAATAGGAGCGACATTTGAACTGGGGGGAATTCAGAGCACAGGCTCACTTCAGATCCAAGTCAGACCCAAGTCAGACCCTTTCAAATTCAGGTTCAGTTTGGCAATGGGATTTACTCCCATTGTCACTTCTAGCCAGCCCTCTCTGCTAGTCCCCCTCCACCTGGCAGTCCTCCTCCATTGACAGTGTTCCTCTCCTCCATTTTTTTACTTGGGAAAGTGGCAGATGGACTGGCAGCAAAGGAGGGGCCATGCCTAATCAATCCCTTCCCAAGCTCCTTGTGAGCCCTCAAAAGGACTCAAGGTCCTGCAAGTGCTCCCAAAGAAAGTCCTCCCCCCCCCCAAATGAGTGGAAATCAAGGCAAGCTTTGACCTTTGACCATCACTGTCTGGCTCCCCTTGGAATTCAGTCCCAACACCCTCACAAGTGCGATTGGTGGGGACGTGAGATAGGGCCTTCTTGGTGGCTGCTCCTAGGTTCTGGAACTCCCTTCCTAGGGAGGCACAAATGGCCCCCTCCTTGCCATCCTTCCGTCGGCAAGTAAAGACTTTTTTATTCCATCAGGCTTTTGGGATAGAAGGTGTTTAGGATTGGGCTTCTTGGAGCAGATGGGCGTATGAGGTCCTCAGCCGCTAGACTTTTTGTGGTTCCACCTATCAGGGCGGCCAGATTAAGTGGTACTAGATCTAAAGCCTTCTCCATTGTAGCTCCCACGCTATGGAACACCTTACCAGTTGATACTCGCTTAGCCCCTTCACTTTTGGGTTTTCGGAGGCAGTTGAAGACATGGCTTTTTGTACAGTCAGATGAATGAACATGCCACAGTTAGGTGGCTAAGGGGGTGGTCTGATTTTTGGGGTCTTATGTGAACAGTATTTTTATTATGTACCTGTTGATTTATATTTTGATGTTGTTTTTGTATTTTTATTCCTTTGTATGTCGCCTAGAGTGACAGGTTGTCCTGCCAGATAGGCGTCGAATAAATTTAATAATAATAATAATAATAGAAGGCTTGTTTTATTGTTTTATGTTATTATTTGTATTATTTTAAATTGTTTTTAGATTTTTAAGTGCCTTTCACGGTTTTAAGGTTGTGCATAGTTTAATTGTATTTTAATTGTATGTTTTTCTATGTTTTTAACTACATGTAGTTCTATTTGTAAGCCGCCCTGAGTTCCAGTTTGGAAGAAGGGCGGGGTAAAAATAAAGTTTCAATTCAATTCCATTTAAATTCAGAGTGTTCATTAACTGGAGGACAAGCATTGGAAAACATGCTTTATTGGGACTGTGACACCCTATTGGCTACTGCCAAGTTAAATCAGTGCAAATTCCAGATTTTGAAGGGTGCCTGGGCCCACCTCCTCAGTGTTGCTATTGCCCATTCATTCACTTGCCTCTTCCATTGGATTCCATCTACACCACCTGCCAGAGGAAGAGGACAACACATACAGAGAGTTGTATTCCACTAAATCCTATGCAGAGTAGAGCCACTGAAATCAATAAACCTAAGTGAGTCACGTTTATTCTTTCCAGTGCGTCTATTCTGAGTAGGACTAGCACTGAATACCAGCCAGAGGCTACTGCTTCTTCATAGGAAGCTGTCTTATACCAAGTTGGACCATTGGTCCATCTGGCTCAGTACTGTCTACACTGATTGACAGCGGCTCTCCAAGGTATCAGAGAGGAGACATTCCCTACCTACCTGGAGATGCCAGGGACTGAATTGGAGCAAGCAGATACACTTGCCATTGAACTGTGGCCTTTCTTGCTCCTCTCATTGTCCATTTGCTTGTAGAGGGCAGGTGTAGTGGGAGCAATAGCTTGGAGGAAGAGAAGTACCATCAGGAGCCATCATGGATTGACAGTGACCCCTTACTGGGGTGTGGGCCTTGGCAAGTGCCCAGGGATACTGACCCCTGACATCAGGGCTGCAAACAGCCCTTTTTTATGGATGGACTCCACTTTAGGGAAACTTTTGAACATTTGCTAGTTGCATACCTGTGTGTTCTTACCTGGAATTAAGGCAAGGCATCCTTCAATATCAGGTAAGATGCGGACTTCCGGGATGGGTGACTTCGCCTGTGCCTGCCTTTGAGACGAGCTCTCATCTCAGAAGAAGCTTTTTCAGTTTTAAAATCAGTCAGAACGTTTTTTTTTGACTGGTAAAGACTTTCTCCCGGGCAGGAAGAAACGTAGAGATTAACCACAAAAGCCTGTGTTTGTTGGGAGGACTGGATTTCATTAGTTTATGAGAGAAGGTTCAACCAGCAGTGCCAGATGGACTTTCAAACAAGCTCTAACTGATTAAGCGACACGTTTATCCTTTTTTTAAAGAAAAACGGATTTTAACAGGCAAGCATCCTCCTTTCTATTTTTATCATCTGGTTTAAATTGTTGCAGCAAAAACGGGATTTGTCAATGAATCAGCTATAAAGAACCCCTGGGTGAGTTATAACTCTTCTCTTTCATTCACGAAATTAAGGAGGAAAGAAATTGAAAAAGCTTATCTTTGTTTTTATTGCAAAAAGCTAGCCTGGAATTGTGCATTTTAAAGATACAAACGGATGAGGGATTTCTATTCCGAGGAGAAAAATAAATAAATCTGATTTATGAACTTTGGAGTATTATATGTCTGGGACTATTTTTTTTGGTCTATTTCATTTTGACGAATCTGCTTGTTCAAGATGCCACTAACTGTTTTGATGCTGTGAACTAAATTTGTTTTGCATTTCTGAACATATAAGAGATAAGGCAGGCTGTGCTGTCTACACTGTGATGTCATCAGGCTTGGAATGTTAACCCAATTGTTGCTGGAATAAGAAGTGGGTTTTTTTTCTTCGTGGTTTTAAGAATGGCAATCAAGAAAGTGGCTGAGACCCTGGAAGTAATTATGTTTCAGAAAATAATGGATGAGATTGAGATAACGAAACAAACCCTGAGACAGGGTAGACAGGAGATGAAAATTGAATTTGGCAAAATGAAGCAGGAGCTTAAAGAAATAGGGGATCTTGTGAGAGAGGAGGTTGATGAGATCAGAGATACAACTGGACAAGCATTAGAAGATGAAAAAAGAAAAATTAAAGGGAAGATGCAAGCCCTGGAGATTGGAACAAATGTGGAACTGGAAAAAGACTTGGAGTTTATGGATATTAGAGATAAAGTTTACTGTTTGGAATTCAACGTTGTCTCTGAAGAAATTAATGAAGATATTAGAGATAAAGTTATCAATGTCTTGGATAAATTTCTGGACTGGAATGATGTGATGGAGCTTGACATAGAAAAAATCTATGGAATTAATTATAGACATGTGACAATGGAAAAACTCTCCAGAGATGTGCCAGTGCATTTCGTAAAAAAGAAGAACAGAGATATGACTTTACAACAATATTTCAGCAACACATTCAGAATTGATGGCAAGGAAATATTTGTGATAAAGGAAATTCCCATCAGACTCTCATTATATGACTATGGCTATGACAGCAAGATTATTATGGGACACTGATAATGGAAGAATGGCTACTGAAATTACTGGACTTAACAGATTTGATGAGAAGGATTAATTGACATGTTTATTTGGAGAAAAATTGATAGATATATTTCTCAAGGAATTGAAACCTCTCTTTGACTTTTTGTGGAAAGAATAAAGTAATGTTTATGAGATTTGATGATTAATTAAGATAACTACTGGAGGAAAGTGATTTTGTAATATAATTTAAGAGACAGGTTTGTTATATATTGTAGACCTATAACTGATCTGCGACAAATCGGAAGTCAACATTTTATTTTATTGTTTAATTATTTTTGTTTTGTTTTGTTTTGGAAAATTTGAATAAAAATTAATGATAAAAAAAATATCATGTAAGGTGCATGCCTGGGACTACAGTCTCCTTCATTCCAGGGAAGCCTTCAGTGTTCGTTGACTCACCTGGAACTCCTCTCGCAGCTGTGATGAGTTGCTCTGCGGATCTATCCTGACCATCTCTTTGTATGTAGGCCTGAACTCACTGACAGGGATGCTGGTCTCTCCACACAGGCAGGCTTCCAAGATGGCATCATGGATGAAGATATATTGCTCCTTTGGCAGGAAGAAACGACAGTGAAAGTGTTATGTATTTATGCATTTAATATATTCATATACCACTTCACTATGGTATCTTTTGAGGAAGCTTACAGCATAATTAAACCTAAGAATTATTGCTTGACTGAACCTCAACAATCTGGGCTGAGTCACTTTTGCTTCTGTTTTTGCTCATGGATTGTCATTTCGTCTGAACTGGCACACAGTGGGTAATATTAGCTATGGTTTGCTTGAAACAAGGCAACTTGAAGCCTAGGCTTTCCATGCACACTAAACCCAGGGGCAACCAATGCGGTGCCTTCCCATCAGCCACAACCAGCATGACCAATGGTCAGGGATGATGGGAGTTGTAGTCCAACAACTTCTGGAGGATGTCACATTGGCTGCCCCTGTGCTAAACTAAAATTTAGTGTGATGTCTGAGCATGGCAGTTATGTGGAACAGATATAGCAGTGAATTATCGGGACTGAGGGTTCTGAAGGCTTAATGACAGTTCTTTGAAGAGTGAGAGCAGTTTGGGTTCCACAGGAGGAGACAATGGAAATTAAAGGATAAAAAACAACAATCCAATTTTACTGGGACCTTGGCAGAATGGGAAGTTGGTGCAAGGCAGATGAACTTCTGGAAGAGAAGGGGATGTCATCATGATATTGATCCACTGGGGTGCTGCTTTGCCAAAATTCTGCATGCTAACCATGCCATTAAAACAGCCCACAGACCATCACTGCTCTAAGTGTGCAAAAAACAAAACAAACAAAGAGTACCACAAAGAGTATGAAAAGCAAAGAAGGGACTGAGGACCAACTGGGACCATTTCCCTCTGCTCCAAATCGCACCTCAGTCTGGATCATGTTGATTCTCCGCGAGCACAGTGTCTTCACGCAGTTGTAAATGTCCACAACACCCTCACATTCCGCCATATCCAGCATCACGTCCAGAACGATGTAGCAGCCTGTCCTCCCTGTGCCAGCACTGCAGAGGGTTGGAGATGTGGGGGGAGAGAATGGTAGATGCTGAAATGCCCAGACCTAACACAGCCTTCCCCAACCTGGTACTTTCTACGTATGTTTTTGGACTGTTGCTCCCATCAGCCCGAGTCAGAGTGGCCAATGGTCAAGGATAATGGGAACAGAAGCCCAAAATATCTGGAGGGCACCAGAGTGTGGTTTGAGGGTGTGATAAAATAGTAAGCTTTGGTTTAGAGTGTTGATGTGTTTGGTTGACGTGAGTGTGTTGATCATGTAAGGGTGCCCTTGAGTGGAATTGGATGGGATGCATTTTCAGCTGTAGTTAAATTAAGTAGAGGTTTTTTTTATCATTAATTTTATTCAAATTTTCCAACAAAACAAAACAAAAAAAACAAATTAAACAATAAAATAAAATGTTGACTTCCGATTTGTCGCAGATCAGTTATAGGTCTATGATATATAACAAACCTGTCTCTTAATATATTACAAAATCACTTTCTTCCAGTAGTTATCTTAATTAATCATCAAATCTCATTAACATCACTTTATTCTTTCCGCAAAAAGTCAAAGAGAGGTTTCCACTCCTTGAGAAATATATCCCTTGATTTTTCTTCAAATAAACATGTCAATTAATCCATCTCATCAAGTCTACTAGGACCAATAATTTCAATAGCCATTTTTCCATTATCAGTGTTAATTCCATCTTCCAACTTCCATCCTTGCACCCATAATAATCTTGCTGTCATAGTCATATAGTAAGAGTCTGATGGGAATTTCCTTCATCACAAATATTTCCTTGCCATCAATTCTGAATGTGTTGCTGAAATATTGTTGTAATGTCATATCTCTGTTCCTCTTTTTTACGAAATGCACTAGCACATCTCTTGAGAGTTTTTCCATTGTCACATATCTGGAATTAATTCTATAAATTTTCTCTATTTCAAGTTCCATCAAATCATTCCAGTCCAGAAATTCCATCGAAACATTGATAGCTTTATCTCTGATATCTTCATCAATTTCTCCAGGGACAACGCCGAATTCCAAACAGTAATCTTTATCTCCAGGATCCACAAACTCCAAATATTTTTCCAGTTCCACACTTGATAAATCTGTTCCAATCTCCAGGACTTGCATCCTCCCTTCAATTTTTGCCATAAAGTCCAAATCTTTTTCCAATTCCACATTTGATATATCTGATCCAATCTCCAGAATTTGCTCCTTCCCTTTAATTTCTTTTTCATATTCTATTGCTAGTCCATCTGCTTCTTTTCTCATATAATCCTTTATTTCTTTCAACTCCTGTTTCACTTTACCAAATTCAGTTGCCATCTCTTGTCTACTCTGTCCCAGTTCTTGTTTCGTTATCTTAATCTCATCCATTATCTTCTGAAACATATCCAGAGGGGGAAACCCTTCCAGGGGTACATCCAGGGTCTCTGCCACTTCTTTGATTGTCATTCTTAAAGCCGAAAAAAAAAACCCTTCAAATTTCCAATATAGCCACAATTCCGAAGCAAAGAGTAATTTGCTTCTTTTTCCAGCAATAAGGGAGTTAATATTCCAGGCCTGTTGACATCTGGCCAGCACAGTTCTTATCTCCCGCACGTCCAAGAATGCAAAACAAATTTGGTTCACAGCGCTGAACAATTAGTAACATACACGAACAGCAGATTCATCTAAAGAAAGTAGTCCAAGAAAAAGTAGTCCCATATATCAATCAAATAATCATCTAAATCAGATTTTCTCTTCAGATAAGTTGCCCCTCATCCGTTTTAATCTTTATAGTTTCCAAATTCAGGCCTGCTTTTTGCCATAAAAAGTAAGATAAGCTTTTTAAATTTTCTTTCCTCCTCCTTAATTCCTTGTATAAAAGAGAGAAGTGTAACTCACCCAGGTATCTTAATTGCTGATTCTTAAACAAATCCCTTTTACTGGAGTAATTTAAGTCAAATGATAAGATTAGACAGAAGAAAGCTCGCCCGTTGTGGATCGTTTAAAAGAAATTAAGTAGAGTTTTGTATAGAGAGCTGGGAATTTAATTTGTCTGATTCCTTATGCTCCGCCTTGATTGCTGATGTCTTCTGATGGAGCGCTGTTAGTGGTCCCCACGTGCCCCTGAGGTTCAGCTGGCTTTTACTAGGGGGCCAAGCCTTTCATATGGATGGCCCTGCCCTGTGAAATTCATTGCCAATAAAGGTTCAGCAAAAGCATTCCTACTTGTTTTTAGATGTCCTCTTAAGCTGTAATATTCAGACAGGCCTTTTAAATCTGAGATTCTTTGCCAGCCAGCTCTTACTGATGTGTTTGATGTTTTATTGCAATACAGTGTTTTTAGGCTGTATACTTCTTTGAAGGGATGGAAGGGTAGGCCAGTTTTGGTTCTCTCTGTTTCTCATTTTTGCAGTTTTTCACAGTTCTGCAGCAATGTGCAAATTTTATAAAAATAATACTCATGAAAATCATCAGCATTTTAGTGCGAATATCTCCTAATAAACACAGTTTTGTATGCAGTTTGGACTAATGTATACATTTTTGCAAACAATGTCCCCCAATTGAATGCATTTTCTATGTTATTTTTCGCTAATATATCATTTTAAGCACACTTTCCCCTAACATGTATTTATGTAAACATTATTTGGTTGGAGAACTTCATCACAAAATTCAGATATGTACAGATTACGAATGACGACTGTGTTTTGGCTCTCAAATTGTTTCAGAAAGTGCAGATTTGATCAATTTGCTTTAAAAGGCAAACTGAATCAAATTTCTCCCTCCATACTTACTGCCATGTGATATTTTATATGAAAATATGGTTTATAAATATTTTAAATAGATAAAAGATCATTATTGAAAGAGTGAGTATATAGTGCTGAGATCGAGTGTGGTGTGGTGGTTAGAGTGTCACCTGGGACTGAGAGAATTGAGTTCAAATCCTCAACCTATTTTAATTCATGGGTCAAGCACTGGCTTAATGGCACAGAAGGAGGCAAGCCTGTTATTGCTTTTTGTCTCATTCATTTGCCAACCATAATCCTGTGTGGTCTGTGGCTTCTGAAATGCAGGGCAAAGGCATGTTCACATGAAGTTATATATCAGCTAAACCATATTTAGTCAGTGTAGTGCAATGGTTAGACTGTGACCTGGGAGGCCAGGGTTCAAATCCCCACTCAGCCATGAAGCTCACTGGGTGATCTTGGGCCAATAACTGTCTCTCTGCCTAACCTACCTCACAGGGTTGTTGTGAGGATTAAATCGGAAGGGGGAGAACCATGTACACTTTCCGTGGAGGAAAGTGGGATATAAATGTTAATAATATAATACTACTAATATTTTAATAGTATTGTTAGTATTAGCAGTGCTATTAAAACCAGGTGATATGCACAAGCTTCCCCCGTCCCCCTCTCTAGCATCTCCATAGGAAGATTGGGAGCAATTTGATTAGCTTTTTAACCAACCACAGTTTGCGACTGTTTTTGAACTGGGAGCTATAATTAACGTTAACTATGGTTTATTCAAATGTGACAGGTTCATTAAGAACTAACAGCAGTTAGTTGATTTATACTATAGTTAAAACTAACCAGTTTGTCCCTCTTCAGACATAACAACAAACCATGGTTAGATGAAAACTGTATCAAATGCTCCCAGTCTCTTCAAGGCTGTACCAAAGGGGAAGAGCATAATCACATAACACTAAGCTATGGCTTAGCACTAGCCAGAAGTTTTCTGCCAAAGTCCCTGCACAGACCTGCTTTAGGCATAACCAGCTCTCTCTCTCACACACACTCACATACATGCAGAGAGAAGAAGCTCTGTTAAAGGCTTAAAAAAACCCAAACAGCAACTCTAAAGCTAGTTACATTAGTACCCACCTTTCTTATCAGAAGCTTGCCTGTAGCAAAGGGCTGACCCCAGATTTCCCCTCCTGTCAGCGGATCCACACCTCCAAGCCCTGTCAAAATCCCAACTGCAGCAAAGAGGAACCACTCCTCCTCCTTTCCTCTGAAGCTTCTAAACATACTGTATATACTAATTTCTGGGGCAGATGAATCACTTGCTGTGATTATCAGTGATTACAAGCTGGGGAAACTAATTACTCTTGTTGTCCCTGATGAATGAATACTGATGAAGCGATCGACAAGAAAGAAAGAAAGAAAGAGTGGTGATGGGGAGAAATTCCCCCAGCTTTCATTCATCAGTCCTTTTTTGTTTATCTAACACAGAAAGAACCCATAATGCAGAAGTTATAAAGAATGGCTGTAAAGCGTGGCTGAATGTAGACAGGAGAGGAACAGTACTGGCGTGTTCTGTGGTAGCTGGGGGCTGCTTTGCAAGCAAAATGAAAATAATAAAAAAACGAGCGGATGCAAGAGCCCAAGTGCAACATCACATGAAGCAAGGTCTTCCATAATCTCAGCAGAATAGCCAGTGTAGCAACTCAGGTCATGTAACTGCAGGGATGCCAGTGTGGTGTAGTGGTTAGAGTGTGAGTCTCGGAGCTGAGAGACCAAAGTTCAAATCCCCATTCCTTCACAAACCAGACTGGGTGTTACATTTGGGCAGTCACTGTCTCTCAGCCTAAGCTACCTCACAGGGTTGTTGTGATAAAATGGGGAGGGGGAGAAGAATGTACATCACCTTGAGCTCCTTGGAGGAAAGTTGGGATAGGAATCTCATAAATAAATAGTAATGCAAAGACTTATATGAGTCATATGTAGGCAGGGGAAAGGCCGCAGCTCACTGGCAGAGACCATACTTTGTACATGGAAAGATCCAGGTTCACACCCTGATGTTCTCTGGTGTAAAAAGCCAGATAGCAGGTGATTGGGAAGTCCTCTATCCGAGATCTTAGAGAGCCACTGTCTGTTCAAAACAGGCAATATTGGACTAGTGAACAAACAGTGGACCTGGTACAAAGCAGCTTCCTATGTAATAACAGAGATGGCATCCATTGGCTGGTGCAGCTTTGAAAGCATTCTGTTGACCTATCAGGCAGTATTGATTTGAATTCATTCTTTGTCTGCTCTCCATTGCTTTTACTGGTCTAATTTTTCTTCTCCCTCCAAAAATCAAATTATTGATATTTTGAAAGGAAATATCAGTATTTTGAAAGGAAAAGAGTGATAAATGGAAGGAAATATTGATATGTGAAAGGAATGCTGCTGCATCTCTTCCTCCTCCAATATTATAGGCTATTATAGGCTTGCCCTGCTTCCTCCCTGCTTGGAGCTTAGCTTATTCAAGTGGGAGAGAGAGAGAGAGAGAGAGAGAGAGAGAGAGAGAGAGAGAGAGAGAACACTACTGCTGTGATATGATTAATAAAAAGAATAATATATTGAAGGACTATTCGAGGGGGCGGAATCTGGTGTCAGGGGAAAGTTGCTGAAGTTTGGAGCAAACAGGATCACTCTGCAAAAATGGAGAATATGAAGATCGTTGAAAAATCCAGTGCTAAATCCGAATTCTCTCCCATCCCTCGTAATAACCTTTAATGGTGATTTCAGGGACATTAAGCAAGAAAGTGTAAGCCATAAAACACTGGTTCCTTTACCTGGCTCATTTGTCTTCCCTTCCATTCCCTCCAACCAAGCCAATGTATAGATTTCATATTTCACTGATGTTTAAAGAGTAACACAGAATTGGGTGCACTCTAAGCCAAAGGGCACCAGATCAAAAACCCCTCTAATGCTTATCCATACAATCACAGAGTGGGCATCTAATTCATTTTGATAACATTCCACTGCTTCCAAGGCAAAATTCATCACTCTCTGTGATACCCATCTTACCACTAATTTCCAGATAATGTCCTCATTTTTTGCTGATTTTTTGATCCATGGGGTAAGGATCCTGTTCATAATAGAATCCTTTTTTTCTACTCTTGCTCTTTTTATTGCTCTGCAATGTATGTTTTCATAAGTTATATTAAGGAAGGCTCATTGTGCATTACACAAAAATTAATTGTATTGATTAGGAAGAATTTAAATGAAAACAGAAATGGGGTTGTGGTAGAAATTGCTGACATACATTATTATTTGTCCCATGTCTGGAACAGAAATCAATCCAGCAAATATAACAGGCATTTGTTGTTGTCAGAATGCAGGTTCAACTCCTAAATTCTCATAACAGAATATTAGCTTTGCCACCCTCTCACTTGGTTTCCATAGCTTATGGCTCACCCTTAAATGCTCAAAAGCAAGTTGCCGCTTTACATACACTTGCCAGAGAATTTGATTGAGTTGACTTTCAGTTGTTGTCCACATTACAGTTAAAGCTGTTTGTGTATGGGAGAACTTATTTAACTGACATGTTAACTATCAATTCAAGATTTTCTAGGATGTTATCCATGCTTTAAAACAGATCACCAGAAAGCTAACTATTTAGAGGTAAATACTTTAGCTCCACATAGAATTGCCTTTACAGAGTTAAGGGTTAATGTCATGCCTTCCGCTTTTCTCAATGGTCTCTATAAGAAACTTCCCTTAGAACACTGGTTTTGTATGTTTTGTAAAACAGCTATAGAGGATGTTAATTATATTACCCAGTATATAAAGATCCTCATAAGAAATATCTGTCTTAATTTAGTTGTAGGAAAAAAATTGTTACACCAAGTGAGTTTGTGTGCTTCTTGCTATCGGACAAGGAAAATTATATCTCAATGTGTATTTCCTTATTTGTGCTGGCAGCCAGGAAATTAAGAGCTAATTTTGTGTCTCAACTTTGAACGATCTATGTTTGTAATGGCATACTGCTAAACAAATAAAACAATTACAAACCATTGTGGTAGTTGTTTTCAGTCTACAAACAATAAATAATTTATTACATTTCCCCCCATTTGCATTACATTTCACTTGGATTGAAATGAACAGGGTGGAATATAACGTAATGACAACATAACTTACATAATTTAATTACATAATTTACATGATTTTGCCACTGTGGACAGTGAGACAAATAAGATTTTGACTTTGGTGGAAGACAAAATGCAGGAGAATGGAAACAATGCTGCATGTGATGAATAGAGGGAAGAACAGAAAATGATGCTTTCTTACATCCCTAGTCTTGATCCTACCTGCAGTGAATAACAATGGGTCCTGCTTCAGGAGGTGTAGAAGCCTTCACTCTGCGAATGAATGCCAGGAGTCCAGTTGCATGGTAAGGCACCCCATGTTCTGGCCATGATGTGAAATGGAACTGTTTTACTTCATGCCTTGCTGAATAGCCCCTCTGCAAGAAGTGGAGGAGAAAGAGAGAGAATTAGTCCTACAGATGTTTCCCCTTGGAGATGCAGGTCAAGACTCAGGATTCCTTCTAAATTCTCGACATCCCAATTTCTTCCTTGCACTTTGGGATTCCAAACTGTCTGTCCTTGTGTTTAAAAGTGGGATCTATGCATTACTTTATTTCTTAGAGGAATTTATAGCCCACTCCTCATTTAAAAATAAATCTCAGAGCGGTTTACAAAAAAACTCACCATCACCAAGACCAGCCAATGTTACTTAAAATCTCAGCAACAATACAGCACATTAATGAGATCAGCAGGAAACCCAGCTCCACCTCCAATTAACCATTAGGAGTCTTCACCTTTTTTAAAAAAATTATTAGCGGTTTGTATTGAACTACATCAATTGGTTACTGAATTGCTTGCATTAGCTTCACTTATATGCTGTTGTGTTTGTGGTTATGATTATACTGATGGAAATGGTATTTGCTAATTTTTAATGCTTTCTTATTAACGCAAGCTGCTTTGAGGTCAACACTGTTGTTTGTAAGGTGACATACAAGTATTAAACCAAATCAAAATCAAACCTTTGTTTTTGTTTTGTTTTTAAAAATGTTGTAAGGAGCACTGTGTATGCATGGTTTGCTGCAGGAGTGTGACTATGACTTGATTACAGTTGATGAGTACGTAAGGAAAAAAGAAGTAGCTCCTCACTTACAAAGGGATTTTCACAAGAAAATAGAAGGATGTTTTATAGGATCGAGCAGTTTGGAAGCTGCGACTTCTCAACTTTGGATGAAATAATAAAGTTCACTACAAAAAGATGTTAACCGCTTCAAAAAACCAGCCAACACACCCAAATTAAGATGAGCTTGGATGGTCATCTAATAATGATTATAATTTATTAATTTATTTATATACCACTTACATGTCAAAATGCCTTCTAAGTGGTTTACAAGTATAAAATCAATTATACAATCCATACATAATTAAAATACACAGTAAAAAAAAATCCATTGATACATCCACCATTAACATTTGCAACTAAACAAGTCCATTTAAAAAAGCATAACAATTAAAACAGTTGAATGAGCAATTAAAACAATCAGATCAGGAAGTTCAGGTTCAAGGGAATACTTCTCTAAACAGGTGTGTCTTTAAGAGCAGCGGAATGCCAATGCTGATGGGGCCTCTCGTATTTTGGCAGCTATGCACCCAAGAGCTTCTAAGTGTTGAAGTAGGAGAAACTGTCAGGAATTTTCTGGCTTCAGCTGTGGCATGATACCAAATTGCAAGTAATTACAGATGCTAGAGTTTATCTGTGATGGCAGGCAGCATGAGTTAAGCACATAAACACATTGTTTCTGACACTAAACAGCTGTAATAGTGCGAACGTTTCTGAACAACGTTCCCACTCCAGTGCCATGACTTCACTTTGAGAGATTCATCCCAGAAAATATCTGAGTATTTTCTATACTGCTGCCTTCCCAATGCAATCAGGAGGCTTCTGGGGGTGGCATGGGGCCAATCCTCAGATAGGGAAAGGGGAAGAAATTCAGTCCAGTTTGAATTTTAATGCAAACCACAATACACAAACTGAAACACAGCGATCCTTCAAAATGTATAGTTCTCTGAATGTTGTAATATTGTTCTGCAACCCCCAAGATGTGCATATTGGAGGAAAGTGTGCATAAAAATGCATATATTTGTGAAAATACATACACAATTGCATTATATTAAAGAAACTGATAGTAAAAATGTGTATATTGGGCAAAACTGCATATGTAAGTGTGTATACTAGAAGAGATGCACACTAAAATATTGATTTTTAATGAGGACTTTTTTGGAGGAATTTTTAACAAACAAAATAACAAACTGATGTAGAATAGTGGAGGACTGAATTCATGATGGGAAAACAGGGAAACTAAGAGAAACCAAACAGACAGATTCACCTATGTCTAACTCACAGGATTACTCCATGACTTAAGGGCATCTAGTCTGCCTAAGAGGGCACATGACAGAAGTGCATAAAATGATGCATGGCATGGAGAAAGCGGGCAGAGAGAGGTTTTTCTCCCTTGCTCATAACTCAATGCTCATGGACATCCAATGAAGCTGAATGTTGCAAGATTCCGGACAGAGAGGGGAAAGTACTTCTTCCCACAGCACATGGCTGGACTATCTGCTTCCATGGGAAGTGGTGATGACCGCTGGCTTAAAAGAGACTTATTTTTATTTATTTATTTTAAGACATGCATTAGACAAATTCATGGAGGTTAAGGCTATTAGTGGCTACTAGGCACAATGGTGGTGTCCTCCCTCCACTACTGGAAGCAGCATGCTTCTCTGAATACCAGTTGCTGGAAACTGCAGGAGGGGAGAGTGCTCTTGTGCTCAGCTCCTGCTAATGGGTGTAGTCATCCAAGGTTGGGTGTGTGTGTCATAGACTCATTACTTCTGTAGGAGCAGGAACCTAGCCAGCTCCCTATGTATGAGCCAACCAGCATGAAAAGGGAGTGTGCTAGCCACTGAGAAGAGTCCATGTCCTTTTGTGCTGACTGGACCCAATCAGAGTGAAGGGGGTGAGTCAGCCACTGAGAAGACTTTTTTCAGTAGCTAACACACAGCCTCCCCTTCCATGCTGATTGGCTCCTAGGGACGTCTGTTGTAGTGGAATGTGGACTCACGAGACAACAGGGAGAGCAAGGGAAGTGGAACATGGGATGTGGCTGTGATAGGGTATGGCGTACCTGTTATGAAGGGACCCTGCACTTCTGAATTTGCCACAATACTACTGGTCCTGCTTGTGGGCTTCCCATGGGCATCTGCTTGGCCACAGTGAGAACAGGATGCTGAACTAAATGGGCCACTGGCCTGATCCTGCAGGCTGCTCTTATGTTCTTATGCTCTCCTTTTTGGATTACATCTGTCTTCACCCTAAATTACCCATCATCAATACGATCATGCATCTCTGCTAAGTTTTGCTGAGCTCGTATCATGTTTTAATACATTCAGAACACTGGCTCTGAAATTTCTTCATTAATAGATTCAGTATTTCTTGGTGGAGAAATCCCAGACCCCTGATTAAGGGGCCCTTCTACCAAGGACTGGAGCTGCAGTAAGTGCCTTGGAATGATTTCAGGGCAACTAGATCCCTAAGGCTCTTGGGTACTTCACTTGTAACAAGGCTGTGATTTAACATTCCTCTAGATTAGGGGGGTGAATTACAGTTGTGGATGTCCCAAGACACAGTACAACTGCTCAATAATTGCCATGAAGCTTTCAACTCCTGTCTAGAAGATAGAAATAATTGTCCATTCCCTGTGCAATTACATGGTGCTTAGCCTGAAATTAAACCATCAGGAATGACCACGTAAATAAAAGGCTGCTCTGCAGTATTATTTACTGAGAGAACGTCCTTAGGTGGAATACCTCAAGAGCGTGCATAACCGAGGAAGGCTCAGATGGAGGGATTCTGAACACAGAGTACTGTTTAGCAAAGGAGGATGACAGGGTGGACTTTAGAGAAAAGCAACAGAGGGTTTGGGTGACAGAACAGAAAACCTGAGCCTGGAGTTTACCAGTGCATGGACAACAGTGGTCAGGATATCCCGGTCCAGAAACGGCCGCAGCTGTCTTACCAGCCAAAGCTGGTGAAAGGCACTCCTAGCCACTGAGGACACGTGGGCCTCTAGCGATGAAGTTGGATCCAGGAGCACCCCCAGACTACCGACCTGCTCTTTCAGAGGAAGTATGACCCCATCCAAAGCAGGCAACTGACCAATTATCCGAACTTGGGAACCGCCAATCCACAGTGCCTCCGTCTTGCTAGGATTCAGACTCAGTTTACTGGCCCTCATCCAGCCCACCACCGAGTCCAGGCAAGGGTCGAGAGGACACATTGCTGGCCGCATCATTGCAAGCACCTTGTCTACATCATGAGGCCACATCAACTGAAACCGTTCCCAAGAAGTTGCAGCAGACGTTGCACTGGACACCTCATTGGGGACTACCGTAGATGTAGATGGGGCATCTGGTTGGGGAAGTCTGCTCTAGACAGAGATGTTGTTGGACTACAGTTCCCAACATCCCTGACTATTGGCTATGCTGTGGCTGATGGGAGTTGGGGTCCACAACATCTGGAGGGCCACAGGTTCCTCACCCGAGTGGTACACTTTGCACATGAATGTTTCACTTTTCCCGGGACAAGCATGGACTGAGGGGGTGCAAGTTGAACAAGAGCAAGGACTGAGGGGGTATAAGTTGAGAAGAGAGAGAGGAGCCCCAGCCTCTCTAAAGACATCCTAATATTCAGAATGGCATCTCAGGAGCTGAGTGGTTAGTTACTACAGTTTAGTTTTCTAAGAGCCCTCCTGCAATCCCCCTGTTCTGCTAACATTTTCACTACTAGGGAGGCCTCAGCAAGGGACATCTTTACCATACAAAATCCACCCATTGCTGCAAAAAGATCACAGCCGATGTACCAGTTAGGATTAAGAGTGACATGTTCACCAGACAAAACCATGCTGATCTTTGAAGCATGAAGAGCTTACCCTTTCCAGAGTGAAAGTCCTCACAACATATTCTGCCAACGTCTCTGACTTCACCTGGGTAATTTTAATGTCTCCATACATCTCCGAGTCATCTGGCCAGTACTTGGAGCACTTTACCTGCAACAAGACCATGGTTTGTGTGTCTGTCTGGTGAGGCTGGGAGCCATAAAATAAACCCATCCGGAGCCCACTGGGGGAAGAGAGGAGAACAAGACGGGTCTCTTACCCTTCCCACTTCAACCAGCTTCGTTATCATTACTATGCTGGAACAGTGTTCCTGCCACACCATCCGCCAAAAATCATAGATCATTTCCTGTTTGGGGCCTGAAGCACAGAGACAGACAGAACTGAGAAGCCACAGCAACTGCAACACCTGGTGAAGGGAGTCATGCACAGACATACAGTGGCTATTTATTTAGTTAGCTAATTCAGGGATTTGTCTGCTTTTCACCACAAGATCCCACAGGTGAGTTGCACCAGAATGATAACACAATATTCAACATCTATTAAAAACAAAGTACATTAAAAATACATTAAAAATAGAACTGGTCTTAAAAGTATGTCTTAACTGCTGAAATCCACAGTAAAGAAATGTGTCTTCAGTAAATGATGAAAACTATACAATGGGCATCCAACACCATCATTCATTGGCTTGCATCCAAAGTAGAGCTAAGCCTCTTGTTCCATTAGCACAAGGAATTTATGTTTGTGCAACCAAATTTTCCATCCCACTCCTCTCCCTGTGCATGCCTTGCACCCTCCCCAAATCTGCTCCAAAGGGTTGGGGGGGAAACCCAAAACAGATTTAGGGGGTGAGCATGGGGAGGAGAGGGGGACTTCTGTGCACAAGCATGAATCATTGTGCTATAAAAGAATGGGAAACTTAGAGCTACTTTGGTTACAAGTCAATGATGGTACCAGGTGCATCTCTGTGGAGAGCAAATCCCACAGTTTCAGGGTTGGCACAGACATTGCACTCTCCCAGGCCACCACTACCCTGAACTTCTGAGGGCAGCGGAACTGCCAAGAGCATTCCCTCCAGTGCTCATAACAGCTGGCAGAGTCTGTAGGAAACAGTGGTTTAACAATCAATCCCTCTTCGCAGGGAACTCTGGGAATTGTAGCATTGTGAGGGGAATAGGATCTCCTAACAACTCTTGGCACCCTTCACAAACTGCAGTTCCCAAGATTCTATGGGGAAAAGCCATGACTGTTTAAAGTGGTATCGTACTGCTTTAAATGTATAGTGCAGATTGGGCCTGTGGTGGACAGGAAGTAGATTATAAAATTGATTTACCTTGGGTGGCTATGAAGTGGTTGGATCTGTGGTAACCCTGCGAAGGAATAAAATCATGTGTTATGTTCCTTTTAAAAAAAAATGTTTAAAAAGTAATTTTATTAATCCTTCCTGGCATTACACTTAATAATACATAATGACAACATTCATCTACAGAGATTATTAACAAAACCATAATCTATATATATGAAAAACAAAAATCAAATTAAGAAACAGAAGCATTGGAACATGTACAAATCATTTCCAAGCAAATTTTAAATGTCTCTACTGGGTCTAAGGACCAATATATATCGGGGGGGGGGTTGCAGTAAAAGAAAAGAAAAACCTGGTCTGGATTCCCCTTATTTAATTCCTTATTCATTCTCTCTTTGACCACATGTAATTTAAACAGATCGAAAATACTTTGATCCTCGCCAGACTTCAACATAGACTGGAGAAACTGTTAAGCTCCTATGGAAGAAAAAAAAATGCGGAAAGAATACTTGCATACACATAGAATGCCACCAGCTTCATTTGTCCCAAGGCTAGCTGACTTAAGCAGTCCTCCCTTGCTAGCCCTTAAACCACACATAGCAAAACACAAGCTTTCAACATGGTTAGCACATGTCCAAAGGTCACTTTGCAAGAAAAGCCTCTCAACTGAAAAAAAAAGCCAAAGTCATTCCACAGCCCTTGCATCCCACTTTCCTGCTCAAATCGATGCTTTGGGGGTTTCTTGCCTGGCCCCATCCACCAATGTAGGACTGCGCTGAATTTTACATGTGACATTTTTCCAAGCAAAAATGGCGTTTGGGGGAGCATGCCTTCCTCAGGAAGGGATGGAATGACCTGTCAGTTTTAGTTCTCTCACTTTCTCATTTTTCTAATCTTAGATTTGGTTCCCCACATTTCTGCAACGATTTGCATTAAAAAAAAAAAAATCCTTGTGAAAATTCTCCAGCATTTTAGTGAGAATTTATCCTACTAAACGTATTTTTGTATGCAGTCTTGAATAACGTACACATTTTTGCAAGCCGTTTCTCCTAACAATGCATATTTGAATGTTATTTTCACTAATATGTTCATTTGAATGCACACTTTTCCCTAATATGTGCATTTTTGCAAACATTGCTCAGTTGGAGAACTGCATCGCAACATTTGGGTAAGTGCAAATTTTGAAGGATGGCTGTGATTCGGTTCTCATGTTGTTTCGGAAAGTGCAAATATGATAAATTCGGCTTTAAATGAGAAGTGAATATAATTTCTCCCCCATCCCTATCCCCAGGGAGGGGGAAAACTCTCTCTCTCTCTCTCTCTCTCTCTCTCTCTCTCTCTCTCTCTCTCTCTTTCTCTCTCTCTGTATACACACTTTTTAATTGATTTTCACAAAAAGGCACAAGTTTAAAAACTTGAAAACAGAGGGGTCATTTAATACAAAAGACAAAAAGAAAATCTGATAAATCAGCACCAAAGTTTTTATATAATCTTCTATTATTTTACAGGTAAGGCAATGTATGCAAAAGGTGTTGCTGGTAAAGTCATTGGGCCCAAAGGCATGGATATGCCACTGGGCAGGAGCAGCCATGTTCGTGGTATTAACAAAGTTAATCAAATCAAACCAAGCCAATTCAAAAGTATCTCTCTTTTTTTTTTAGCCCTTGCCACTTTGACCTTCCGGGTGAGTTTTTCCAGTAAGGCCACATGTAGGGATGGGAGATAAATCGATTCAGTTTGCACTTAAAGCTGAATCTATCACATTCACAGTTTCCAAAACAATATGAGAATGAAAACCCAGCCATCCTTCAAAATATGCACTTATCCTAATCATGTGATGCAGTTCTCCAACCGGTCTTTACAAAAATTCATATATTAGGAAAAAGTGTGCATAAAATGATTATATTAATTAAATTAACATACAAAAATGCATTGTTAGGAGAAATTGCTTGCAATAATGTGTACAGTAGTCAAAACTGCATGCAAAAATATATTCATTAGGACAATTTCCAGTGGTGCCACAGCTCAGTATTAATCTTGCTCCCCTCCAGTGTAAAAAAAACAACCCACCACCACCACCAAGAGCTTGCTCCTGCTCACGGCAGTGATCCTAGTCAACAGAGGATCGGGTCATGAGCAAGTTCACAACATAGCATCACACAGCCAATCATATCAGGCTACCTGGTGACATCACAGATGGCAAATACAGCCCTCTCGCTGCCCTCACTCTGAAGGCCAAAGCAACAGGGATACATTGCTTCTTTGAGGAAGGTTATAGCATTCGGGGCTTTTTAGTTTAGAAACAAGGTGAATGAGGAAGAGAACAGAAGTGTATAAAATCATGCGTGGTGTGGAGAAGGTGGTTAGAGAGAAGTTTTCTCTCTTTCTCTCATAATATTAGAATCTGGGGCTATCCAATAAAGCTGAATGTTGGAAGACAAAAGAATGTACTTCTTCACACAGTGCATAGTTAGATTATGGAATTTGGTCCTACAAGAGGTAGCATTGGCCACCAACTTGGTTGGCTTTCAAAAGAGTATTAGCCTTATCCTCCACGAATTTGTCTATCAGTGGTTACTAACTATGGTGGCTATGTTCTCCCTCTGCTGTTGGAGGCATCGTGCCTCTGAATGCCAGTTGCTGGGAATCACGCGTGGGGAGAGGTACTGTTGCGCACAGGTCCTACTTGTGGGCTTCCCCTGGACCACTGTGAGAATAGGATGCTAAGCTAGATGAGTTTTTGGCCAGATCCAGTAACGCTCTTCTTACTTATGCTCTTCCTTTCCTGGTACCAAGACCATCAAAACAGGTGAATACTTTATCCTCCTTTTGAGCATCATTAAAAATCTACCAGAAGTAGGAGGCCCTTTTCACAGGGTGTCAAAATGTTCTCTAGCCATAGCCCTCTTCAGACATTCTCCCTAAAGTGTGTGGGCTAAAAGTGAGGAGGGGGCTGGGGCGCACACAAACGCAGGGCCCACTCCCAACATCCTGATTTCAGACCTTCCCACATTGAGACAGAAGGTCTGAAGGGGGTTTCCAAGCACCTTCAGCTGAACACAACTTGATCTTCCTTATGATCAGGAAGCCCAATAAGGCAGAGTTTATTATCATGTGGGGGGGATGCCACCATTGCCCTTTAGCAGGGGTGAATTTCCCACATTCTCCCCTTTTTTGGGAAAAGACGCAAGTTGGCCTCTCCCTGGAGGAGAGGATCTTGGCAATCTCATAGGCTAGAGTGCCAATTCGAAAGGGGCAACCAGGCTGCTATTTAAGCCTGCTTTGACCCCTCCACTTCCTTCTTCTCTTTTGCAGCAGCCACCCTCTCTCCCTCCAGTGTGGATTTTTACTAGTCACCCTTTCCGGATGCTGAGTAGGAACTTTGGAGGGAGCTTCTGATTTGTGCATGGGACTCTTCTTTTTTGCCTATCAACACTGCAGGGTTTTTTTATTTGCTTTTGATGTATGTACTTCTTTGGTCTATTTGGCATTCAATGCAGGCAGGTAAGAGGATGTTTGAAATTGACATGCACCCTGAAGCACCATTGGGTGAAGGGCACTCTTGAGTCACCTTCCACAACCTTTGGCTTGGAGGTTCCTTGGGGCTGCTCTTGAGGCCTGGCGTGTGAATCTTAGTGAATGCTGAACAGAGGGGCCCAGGTACACATGCTGGGTTCACATACCCAAGGCTCGCTTAGCAGGGAGGATTTTTCCTCAATCCTTGGCTGGGAGCCACGGACTGTGATTGTTTACATGCCCAGGGGAGTGGAGAGATGCTTCCCTCATATATGTTAATTCAACACTCTCCTGTCTGCACTTACAATAATCATAGTAATTGTTTGGCAGAATCTTTTATTGTTATATTTGAATAAATATGACCTTTCCACCATTCCTCTGTCTTGCATGTCTTCTTCCAAGGTGTGTTGGCAGTTCTATGTATGTTAACATGAACACACTTAGATACCAATGTGGGAAGGTCATTGTTGCTGGTGCATTCAGGGATGGTGAAGATACTGGAGGTAGGGCATGCAAGCATGACCCTAACCACTCCCCACTTTTATCCCACATTTTTGTTGCTTTCCACACACATGTCTCAAGGTGATGTACAAAATACAATAAAAGAGCTTTAAAACAGCTTAAAAATAACACAGAAAGCAAGAGGAGATAATTTGAAAAGCAATACAAAGCTGGCATCTGTGGCAGACACCTTTTCATCCAGTTGGAAAAGCTTGTCAGAACATAAATGTCTTCAATTGTTTCCAGGGAGTGCAGATAGTGAGCACCTGTCATATCTCATGAGAAATGTGTTCCACAGAACAGGGGCAGCCACGCTGAAGGCCCTGCTCCAAGTTACTGTGGAGTGGGTTCTGAGATCTTTAGGACTTGCAGGAGAAACTCTCCCACAGACTGCAGTGGGAATATAAGGGATAAGGCAATCTCTCAAGTAACCCAGTTCTGAGCTGTATTCAGCCTTATATGTTAGCACCAAAACCTTGAACTTGGCCTAGTGGCAGATGGGCACCCTCAAGCAAGGTGTTACAGTTTGCCCCCACGTGCAACTTAGCCGCCGTGCTTTGCACCAGCTGCAGCCACAAGTTTTCAGGAAATTGCCTGGAAAGAACTGATGCCCCCCCCCAGCACACACACACCATTGTACTGTGTACCCAAGTCCAGAAAACCAGGATATTGGGATTTATCCTGAACATGGATCACCTGGAGGGCAACAGTAGCATACAAGTGCTTCCCAGTACACACAGGCAACCCTGAGTAATGTCCATAGACAGGGGTGAAATGCGAGGAGCACAAGAGCCCTGCTTGTAGCCTTGCAGTTCACAGAAGCCAGATGGGCTTGAGTAATGGTTTTGAATGCATTCATTCATCCAAGCCACTTACTGCATGCATTAGTAACTCCTAACAGGGAAGCAGCAGCCCAAAGAGTCAAGAAAGATGTAACAAGGCTAATAACCAATAACACAGCAGGAAGGCTGAAAAGTTGAACACAAGGCTTCCTGTGTGGCACGTACTCTCTCGTTCTGCATTTTATGAGAGAAGCCATCAGTTCTGGCAATGCAAAAGCCTGTTTGCGGACATAAGATCCATCCTTGCTCTGTGGTCTAACCAGAAGGGGCTGTTGTCTTAACATCAGCAACACAGAACCACAGAGTTGTATCTAATGCTAATTCTACTCAGAGTTGACCCACTGAAATTAATGGCCATGACTCACCGAGTTCCATTAATTTCATTGGGTCTATTCCAAGTAGAAATTAGTTGGGCACAGCCCATGTCATTTTAGAGTTGGAAGGCACCTCGGAGGTCATCTAGTCCAGCCCCTGCCTAGTTGGGAATCTTGCAGTTACAACGTTCCTGACAGATGGCTGTCCAGCCTCTGCTTGAATATCTCCAGCAAAGAAGAGGCCATGATCTCCTGCAGCCTTCTTCTCTAACTGGAAGGAAATTTCTGTAATGTTTAGCCAAAATCCGCTTCTCTACCATTTCTACACCTGGAGTGACAGAAAACACATCTGCTGCTTCTTTTATGTGATAGCCATTCAGCTGTTTGAAGACAATGTGGATTAGATCAGTGGACCAGACGGTCTTGGCAGACCACACAATGATTTTTCTGCCTGTTGTAGCAAACTGTAATGTGCTATGCTAGATGCTGCATGATTTTTAATTGTATTTTAATAGCTTTTTATTTCTTATATACTGTATTTTATTTTATCCCATAGAATGCAAATTGCACTGCAATAAAATACAATATAAGAAATAAAAGAAGCTATTAAAATACAATGAAAACCCCGTATAAATACTTAATACGATGGATGTGCTCATCTCCTGGCTGTCTTCAATCACAAATCGACAGACATGCCACAGACCACTTGAATGAAGCTCGTGGACCACAGTTTGGGAAGTGCTGCATTAGAGGAAACTACCCTGTTTCGTTCCCCATCCCTGGGTAAACATTTAAGAAGTCATAAATGGAGGAAAGATGGAAGAGGAGAGCGACACAACATATACTTACTTCTCGGTTTATCCGAATCTTAGCAAGCCCAATTGGACACAGGTTCAAGAGAAAAAGAGATCAGAGACAGACAGATTAGTGAGACACAATCTGAGGAAGACCAGACTGTTTAGCAGAGGGAGTACATTAGACAGCAACACAGAGTGAGCAGAGAGGGGGGAGCAGCAAATGACACTGGGACTGGCATGGTTTCTTTCACCTGACTTAACTCATTTGGACAGCCATGAACAGACTAGAGCTGAAATAAACGTTCAGAAACATCGAGAAATTTGGCAAAAATTCCATGTCAGTTGTTTTACCACATTTTGAATCTTAAATTCAAATTTGCATTTTGAACCGGGTGTTTGAAATGTGAGGGCTTTCAACAAACTGGCATCTTCTGATTTAGGCAGGGGTCCCAAAAAAATTAGATAAGCTGTCACTTGTCAAATACGGAGATATCATTGCTTCTTGGCTGTCAAATACCATCAGACATTAACTACCAAAGTTAAATACTGGGTCAAATATTGAAACCAAATGTTAACTGAATGTTAAACATAAGTATCAAAAACCATTGGCAAATCTTCAAATATCCAGAGAATACCCAGTGAATATTTGACATCAAAATTGGCAGGGGGGAAAAGTCTGTGAAGTATTGGGAGCAGTTTTTTTCCAAAGCTTTGCACTTGTGGTGGGATTTGGAGATCGCTTCTGTTGTTATGTTTCGCCTATTCAGTTTTCAGAATCATGTCTTAGTGGATGGTCAGAAAATGAGCACCTTTGTAAATGTGTAGCAGATCAGGCACAAGTTTCCAACAAGCATTTGATAAAGTTTGTACCTTTGCCACTATGTGGACCATTATAGTACATGATTATGCAACTCTATATTGGGTGGTATCCAATGCAGTCTGTAAGGGGAACAGTAAAGGGAAGCAAATTTTGGCAATTCAATCTCACAACCAGAGCCTCACTAGAGACCCTCCAATGCAGGTTTAGTAGGTAGTGTGGCGATATCATTAAAAATTGCCTCCCTCCCTCATTCTGCTGATGGATTCCTTCCAGCAGGGGACAAACAGCATTAGATTTCACCCATGTCTTCCCTTTCTAGTTGTATAGTTATTGACATCACACCATTTCGTATTTATTGTAATGTTCACTTTTACACCACATATTAACAGGGATAATTGGATTCCTTGTTTCTTGATTGTTCCACAACTTTTTCTCTGCACTGCATTCTAGTTTGCCTTAATTTCAGTTTCAATCAGATAATTTATAAAATTAATTTTGAATTGAAATATGTGCAGTTTACTATAGTTTTCAGTTCTTTTGATGCACTGCCATCTTTATGGAGATTGCCTCAGGAGAATTACCAGAGACCAACCGATTTTCTTTTCTTCTGTTTCCTGGAAGAAGTTGAACAATTTCTAAATTAATAATCCAAGGGGAGCTTTGGGAAGCCAGCCCATCTCTAGACACAACTTGGATTGTTTAGACCAGGGATGGTGAATCCATGGTTTTCCTGTGTGTTTTTTTTTGTGGGGGGGGGCTACAATTCTCATCATCCCTAACCATTGGCCATACTGGCTGGTGCTGATGGAAGTTATGGACCTGGAGGGCCATAGATTTCCCTTTCCTGATACAGGCTACATGTAGTCCTGCACGTACATGCAACTGTACCCTGATCTAGTGCTGCACTATAATGTTCCATTCCTGGAGCAAAATGCATTGATGGTTAAAAAAAAAAAAGGAAGGGAACTGTTTGCCCCTGGAATTGACGAGGATTCTGAAAAAGAACAGGAACAGATATAACATCAGGTTGCATGGGGTGTGCAACTTCTAAAGGTGCATGTGTGTGAGAGAGAGAGACAAGGAGAACATGGAAGACACAGATAATTCTAGATCACACAACCAAGAAGGTTTTTAAGAGACAAAAACCATGACTCAGATTTTGCAGAAGAGAAGACAGTTGGTAAGGCAATGGAAACAGGTCAGGGCAATTATGCACTTACATCAATGTAGTTGGCATTGATATAGTCCGAGTTGGGATCACCAAGCAGTGGATGAAGCTTAACTCTATGTCGATCATCTGGAAACAAAATCGGAAATGACCATCAGTTCAGAACCGGCGGAAGAGCCAGAGTAACCTATAATTTCTTGACTGTTCATATCTTAAGTTCAGGATGTTTTGCCATTAAGCTTCCAAGTGCTTACGGGAAAGAAGGTAGATGAGCACCAGACTCCAACAGAGCAATTCAGCCTTGGATTACAAGCCCTCATGTCATTCTGCTGGTACTTTACAATCTTGATATGCAGCACAACACTGTTCTTTCAGTCTTGAACAATCATATTACTTTTCGTTCACTGATCATCAATGGCAAGTTGCAAAAGTGCTAATGAAGCTCTGGTGCACAGTCACAGAGCTGCAGAAATGTCCTATTCTAATCTGTAGCCCACCCACCCCCTATCACTGTGCTAATCTACACCTTAGCCTGCCTGTGGGCTTCAAACTCACTGCAGAATTTATTTTTGATCCAGGCCTTTGGCCTCCCTAACAACACAGAGCAATGTCCTAAGTTTCTCCAATTAGATTCTTCAATCTGTATTGCAAAACTCACAGGATCACTCATGCCTGAGAAGTTCCTCCAGGTTTACCTCAATGTAGCCAAGCCCAATGCTTGGCTTTAAGGTGGAAACCAAGGATAGGCATGCTAGGGCTGCAACATTTAGACAATTAATTGATCAAGCTATTAAAACTCTGTTGAGCTGTTAAAAATCGTCCTCCAAGTAATGAGGTAGAAGTGTTATGGGCAGCAGATGCCTCCTTAGGAGGGGTGTACCTTTTTCCTATCTCTCACAAAGAAGGGAATGCTTCTTTGGAGCTGACCAGTGGGATCTGCAACAAGTTGTTGACCCTAGCCATTTCATAATCATTTCCTGTTGAAGTTCTATAACACTGCTGTTTTCACAATTTTATCTTGTTCCATATTATCCTGTTTTACTCCATTTCATTCTTCTGCATATGTTTGGATAATGTTCTCTTTTGAGTGTCTTTATGTTTTTTGTTTTTTGCTGGTCATTGACCGTAACAAGAAAGATTTGGCTATTGCCGGTAACAGTAGGCAAGACAGCATGGATGGGCAGGATGGAATTGCTCACCTGGCTTCCCAACAGTGGGTGTCCCTGCTGGTTACGAAGAGGGGGAGGTGTGAAGTGGGAGGGGGAGCTCAGTGCAGTGCAGATGTACTGGATTGGCTTCCCCACTGCACCCACCCCATGGCAAGCTCTCCACCACCTCCCTCTCTCGGTAACTGGAAAAGAAACTTGGTGTTGGGAAGCCAGGTGAGCAATGCCAAATTGCTGCCCACACCACCCTGTCAAGCATTACTGGATGTTGCGATGTAGGGTGCTCCTGTTCAGGATTCCAGCCACTCTGATCCATTGCCCCCTCCTTCACTCCCCCATTTTTCATTTTCCCCCCAACAATCAGTAAGTATTCCATACACACTGAATCTGTCAGTACTCAGTGGGTTGTTTTTGAATGAACGCCTAATACATTTTTATAAATGCCAAATGGGTTGTTTTCGAAATCCCTATTCTTGAGGGGAGGGTGTGTGTTTTTCCTTCACTAGGTTTTTTTTTTACTTCAGTAAACCTTGGACTTCTCCCCATTCTGTTGATGTCTCCCTCTTAGATGTTGGAGGTGCCATGCTGGCTACATAAACAGTGACACTCACAGCCTGAACACTGGAAACAGAGGGGGTGTATCAACTGAGACACATGAGTACATCATCCAAAACAAAGAATGCATATTCCCCTTCCAAATTGATGTTTTATGTTCATATCAATATTTATACAGATTGAATTAATCAATTCATTAAGATTTCTTTGATCAGGGGCATCCTCAGTACTCACACCACCAGCCGGCTACACTGAGCATGAATAATTCCCTTCCATCTGCATTAATTCACTCTGCAACATCTACATACTTCACAGCTAGTTAGGGATGGATGAATCTAGGTTCTGTCAGTTTCTCATGATGATGATGAAGATGATGATTTATTAAATTTATATCCCACCCTTCCTCCAGAATTTTAAGTTCAGTTTGTGATTTTTTTTAAAGAAAAGTCCTCAAGAAAATCCTTCAGCATTTTAGTGCATGTATCTCCTAATATACACTGCTAGTATACAATTTTGCCTTGTTTTTGCAAAACAATTTCCCCTTATATAATGCATTTTAGGGCATTATTTTTCACTAATATATGCATTTATTTATGCACACTTTACCCCAGTAGCTGTATTTTTGTGCACTTTACTTTGCTGGAGAGCTGCATTGCAAAATTCGTAGAATTGAGCGTTTTGAAGAATAGCTGTGTTTTGGTTCTTGTATGGTTTCAGAAAGTGCACATTAGGTAGGTTTGCATTTAAATGTGAATTGAACTGATTTTCTCCCTCATCCCTACTGCTAAAGGTAAAGGTGTCCCCGCACTTATAGTGCGAGTCGTTTCCGACTCTTAGGGTGACATCTTGCGACGTTTACTAGGCAGACCGTATATATGGGGTGGGATTGCCAGTTCCTTCCCCTGCCTTTCTTTACCCCCCAGCATATGCCGGGTACTCATTTTACCGACCACGGATGGATGGAAGGCTGAGTGGAGCTCGACCCCTTTTACCGGAGATTTGACTTCCTCCTTCAGTTGGAATCGAACTCCAGCCATGAGCAGAGCTTCGGCTGCGTTACCGCCGCTTACCACTCTGTGCCATGGAGGATCCCTACTGCTAGGTCATAGTTAATTGAGATACGATGGATTAGATGTTGCCGCCCTGGGCTCCTACTGGGAAGAAGGGCGGGATATAAATCTAATAAGTAAATAATGGAGAACATATGCCACCACCCAAAGAGGCAGCTGCTGCAGCACACCAGCTGGTATCACGTAGCAGAGTTGAGAAAAGGGCAGCATTAGAATGAGACAGACAGTTTTGCTCAATCCACAGCAGAAAGTTGAAGCTGCCCCAGTGCAGTGTTAAGACAATGGGCAGCTCACTTCTCAAACCTTCTTCTATAGTCTCTTCTCAGCCATCTTCTGGTGACATCTGGTTGGGGAGGGGGCGGTATCAGCGTTTGGCTCCTACTAAGCTGTTTTGAACAATTTGCACTCATTTTTGTCATCATGTTCACGTGCAATTTCAATTTGCAAAACAGAGGGAGTGGACAGCTATAATTAGAAGTGATAAAAATAGTCAGCGAGGATGCAGCCATCCTCTCAGTTCTTATGGGGATGTTCCCAGTTACTCATCCAACTTTTTCCAAAAGTCTCCTAAACACCAAACTCTACACTTTCCCACAGACACAGACACAGACCTCATTCAGCCATGTGTTAGACTTCTTGGATAGTTCACAAGTGTTGAAATGTTGCTTAGCGTGTAGGGGAATGCTATTACTATCAGGACAACTCCACAGGCAAGTGCCCTTTGGTGTAACCCCTCCTCTATTACTGAGCCCGGATGATGGCGATGGCAGTAAAGAACAATGGCCTATGTCAGTGCACTCTAAACAACTCTACATGAGGGGCATTGTGGGAAATTTGAATTGTGACTAGATCCAGAAATCTAGTGCTGCTCAGAGAACCAAGAACGACATTTAAAAAAGGGAGTCCTAAGGGACGTATCAGCGGTGAGCCTTGGCAGCAGCCCAAGGATGCCAAGTGCTGGTGCTGGCTCTGGTCACACCATAAAGCACATCACAGCAACCTTAGCAATATAATTGAAAGGATTATAGCCATGGGGGAACAGGGCTATGGGTGCCCTTGATATATTCTTGCCCCCTCCTTGAATTTTCATCAGTAAAATAGGCGGATCTCTTTTGATTGTGCAGGCAGAAGGAAAAGCATTCAGGCAGTAAACTACTCAAATGATTCCTAAGAAGCAAAGTTGCTCCTGTCCTTCAGTGTTCTGGCCAATAATGGGAAAAAATGAAATTTAAATGTATTTATATTTTAACACAATTTTCAAAAGCATACTAGGGTACCTGTTCTGCAATTATTCCCCTTACCAATATGTTTATTTATTTATTTATTTATTAAATTTATATACCGCCCGACTAGCAATAGCTCTCTGGGCAGTGAACATAAAACAACATAAAAATACAATAAATAACAAAACAATACTAAAATACAAGCAACAATCCAACACAGTAAACATTTTTAAAATTAAATCAGTATAACTTAAAATGCTTCAGAGAATAGGAAGGTTTTGACCTGGCGCCGGAAGGAGAGCAGAGTCGGCGCCAGGCGTACTTCCTCAGGGAGACTGTTCCATAGTTCGGGGGCCACCACTGAGAAGGCCCTAGATCTTGTCATCACCCTCCGGGCCTCCCTGTGAGTTGGAACCCGGAGGAGGGCCTTCGTAGCAGAACGTAGTGCACGGGCCGGTTCATATCGGAAGAGGCGTTCCGCAAGGTATCGTGGTCCCGCACCGTATAAGGCTTTATAGGTTAATACCAACACTTTGAATCTAGCCCGGAAACATATTGGCAACCAGTGCAAGCTGGCCAGAACAGGTGTTATATGCTCGGACCACTTGGTCCTTGTCAGCAATCTGGCCGCCGCATTTTGCACTAGTTGTAGCTTCCGAACTGTCTTCAAAGGTAGCCCTACGTAAAGCGCATTACAGTAATCCAAACATGAGGTTACCAGAGCATGTACCACTGATGTAAGGTCCTCTTTACTCAAATAGGGACGTAGCTGGGCTACCAACCGAAGTTGGTAAAACGCATTCCTAACCACCGAGGCTACTTGAGCCTCAAGTGAGAGGGAAGAGTCTAAAAAGACTCCCAGACTACGAACTCGGTCCTTTAGGGGGAGTGTAACCCCGTCCAGGACAGGGTATATATCCACCATCTGATCAGAGAACCCGTCCACCAACAGCATCTCAGTCTTGTCTGGATTGAGCTTCAGTTTGTTAACTCTCATCCAGTCCATTGTCGAGGCCAGGCAACGGTTCAGCAAATCGACAGCCTCACCTGAAGAAGATGAAAAGGAGAAGTAGAGCTGCGTGTCATCAGCATACTGATGACAACGCACTCCAAAACTCCTGATGACCTCTCCCAACGGCTTCATGTAGATATTAAAAAGCAGGGGGGACAAAACTGACCCCTGCGGGACCCCATATTGGAGAGCCCGCGGTGTCGAGCAATGTTCCCCAAGCACTACCTTCTGGAGACGACCCGCCAAGTAGGAGCGGAGCCACTGCCAAGCAGTACCTCCAACTCCCAACTCCGCGAGCCTCTCCAGAAGGATACCATGGTCGATGGTATCAAAAGCCGCTGAGAGATCAAGGAGAATCAACAGAGTTACACTCCCTCTGTCTCTTTCCCGACATAGGTCATCGTACAGGGCGACCAAGGCTGTCTCAGTGCCAAAACCGGGCCTAAAACCCGATTGAAATGGATCTAGATAATCGGTTTCATCCAATAGCGCCTGGAGCTGGCCAGCAACCACCCGTTCCAAGACCTTGCCCAGGAATGGAACATTCGCCACTGGCCTGTAGCTGTTAAAATTGTCTGGGTCCAAGGAAGGCTTTTTCAGGAGTGGTCTCACCACTGCCTCTTTCAGACAGCCCGGGACCACTCCCTCTCGTAAAGAGGCATTTATCACTTCCTTGGCCCAGCTACCTGTTCCATTCCTACTAGTTTTTATCAGCCAGGAGGGGCAAGGGTCCAGTACCGAAGTGGTTGCACGTACCTGTCCAAGCACCTTGTCCACATCCTCGAGTTGAACCAACTGAAGCTCATCCAACAAAACAGGACAAGACTGTGCTCCGGACATCTCACTAGGATCTACTGCTATAACTTGAGAATCTAGGTCCTGGCGGATACATGAGATCTTATTCTGGAAGTGATCGGCAAACTGATTACAGCGGGCCTCCGATGATTCCACCCTGTCCGGAGGATTTGAATGGAGAAGCCCCCGGACAACTCGAAAGAGCTCCGCTGGGCGGCAAAGAGATGATTTAATAGTGGCAGCAAAATGATGTTTTTTAGCTGCCTTCACTGCTCCTACATAGAGCTTAGTCGAAGCACTAACCAGCGCATAATTGTATCCGTCGGGAGTTCGTCTCCATTTCCGCTCAAGCCTCCTCCTATCTTGCTTCATCGCTCTCAGCTCCGGAGTATACCATGGAGCTGTATGAGCTCTACACAGGAGAGGGCGTGCAGGAGCGATCGTGTTTACAGCCCGGGTCATCTCCGTATTCCACAGAGCGAACCAGGGCTTCAGCAGGAGCGCCAGTCCTATCAGCCGGAAAATCCCCCAGAGCCCTTTGAAAACCTTCAGGATCCATTAGTCTCCGGGGGCGGACCATTTTAATAAGTCCCCCACCCTTGCAGAGGGAAGAGGTTACTGAAAGTCTAAACTTCAGCAAGCAGTGGTCTGTCCATGACAAAGGGAGTGTTGTAAAACTCCCCACATCCAGATCACTTTCCCCATGCTCAGTAGCAAAAACAAGGTCTAGAGTGTGCCCCGATACATGTGTTGGACCACTAACATATTGAGACAGCCCCATGGCTGTCATGGAAGCCATGAAGTCCTGAGCTGCGCCAGACAAAGTGGTCTCGGCATGAATGTTGAAATCCCCCAGTACTATTAGTCTGGGGGACCTCAACAATATATCCGAGACAACTTCCGCCAGCTCAGTTAGGGAAGCCATTGGGCAGCAAGGTGGGCGGTACACCAAAAGGATTCCCAGCCTGTCCCTCTGGCCCAACACAAGGTGCAAACACTCCAGGCCAGTAACTGAATGAACATGGTGCTTGGTGAGTGAGATGGAACTCTTATAGACGACAGCAACCCCACCTCCCCGACCCTCAGATCTACCATGATGCTGAACCAAGTACCCCGGTGGGCAGAGCTGAGAGAGACCAACTCCTCCCTGCTCACCCACCCAGGTCTCGGTTATACATGCCAGATCGGCTGCCTCATCCACAATCAAATCGTGGACGAGGGTGGTTTTATTATATACCGATCTGGCATTTAATAACAGCAACTGGAGATCTGAGAGTTGGCTGATAGGACTACCAACGACCTTGCGGGTGTGGGAAGGACCGGAACAAGGCACAGCCACAACATGTCTGGACCGCGTTCCCCTTACCTGGCACGTCCTTCTCACAGCGCCATACCTTCCTTTGCCCGTCACTACGGTAATTGGGGCCCCCTCAAGTCTCCCCGCCTGATGGATAAAACTCTCTCCGAAGCACATAATACAACTAAAATATACAACAATTAAACGTATAAAAACAGCCATATATACAGCCATATATACAGCATATAAACATACACACTCACTCAGACATACATTCATATAATCAGGCACCCATTCATCTCAAATTGCATCAACACACCAACAAAAAAGAAAAAGAAAAGAAAGCAGCAGCACAGCAGCAACAGCAGCAACAGCAGCACAGCAGCAACAGCAGCAACAGCAGCAACAGCAGCAACAGCAGCAACAGCAGCAACAGCAGCAACAGCAGCAACAGCAGCAACAGCAGCAACAGCAGCAACAGCAGCAACAGCAGCCTCTCCTTCCCTTGGGGCGATGCTTTCTTTCTCCTGCAGGGCCTGGGTCTCCCAGGCCACCTCAGCCAGCCGGCTTATGTATCCCTCCAAAGAGGGACAGGTGGTAAGAATCAGTCCTGGCTGGCTGGGTACCTGGGGCCTGGTCCTGCCAGGCAGAAGTCCCTCAGGGAAGGGTGGTGGAGATGGTGGTCCCACAGTAGCAGCAGCAGCACAGCAGCAGCAGCCTCTCCTTCCCTTGGGGTGATGCTTTCTTTCTCCTGCAGGGCCTGGGTCTGGCTTTCAGTCTGGTAAGAGTGTTCCATGAGGAGGCAGATGGTGGGCTTTACCTGGCTCAGGTGAACCTTGTTGATCTGTTCCTTCCTTCTATGGAGAGGCAAGAGACAGGTGGCCCCTTTGGTGATGGCAAAAAGTGCCAGGTTCCAAAATCAGGATGTCCTTGCGGCAATGCTCTTTGAGTCACGGTTTATATTAAAAAGCTATTCATAAATGGTTTATATGATGTTCATGAATCATTAGCAGATGTTACAAGCATGTTACCAATATTAGGAGAATGTGTTACAAATGTCTTTTTAAGGCACAGGAAAAAATTGTGTAATATATACGGCGACTCTGTTTCTCCTAAGATATTCTGCACATTTTGTATGCTATTTTGCCTACTATACAGAAATATTTGCAAAACAGTTTGCTAGTCCTCCTCAGAGTAGACCCACTGAAGTTAATAGACAGGACTCATTCATTTCAATGGGTCTACTCTGAGTAAGTTGAATACAACCCAATGCACTTTTGCATGTTATTTTCACTAACATATGCACTTTATTTTCATTAATTATTCACTAATAGGCAAAAAAACCTTGCGGTTTAAGAATGTACCTATAGCCCACAGATAATTCTATCAAACTTTAAAAAGCAGGGAAATTGGGCAGCTATAGTGAATGCACCAGGGGAGCAGGAGACCTGAGGGGAAGCCCCTTTCCAAAAGGAAAACACTGTGAACAGTATCCCACCTTTTTATTCTACAACAGGCACATGTAGACTCCCAACCAAATTTAAACCAAAGCTGTCCCTGGCCACATCCACATCAGACCTTTATTTCACTTTAGACCATCATGGCTCCCCCCAAAGAATTCTGGGAAGTCTAGTTAGTGAAGGCTGCTGAGAGTTGCTGGAGATGCCCTGTTCCCCTCACAGAGCGACTGACTGTTAAACCAATCTGGCCACTGGAGCTCTCTCAGGGGAACAGGAGTCTCCTCTCAGCACCCTTCACAAACTATGCTTCCCAGGATTCTTTGGGGGAAGCCATGACTGTCTCACATGAAATCAAAGCCTGCTGTGGGTGTGGCCCCCTTATTAGGCAAACCCAGCAGCTGTGAGTCTGGCTTTTAGTACACTGACAGTTGGTTCTTACTGAGCATGCTTGACATTATTATTCAGTTCAATTCAAAATTTCTTAAATTAATTAAAAATCAGCCAGGCATTTTTTAAACTTTTAAACTGCAGAAGATGATGGTTAGTGTATGGGGCAAGGTCAGTAATACGATTACAGGTATTCTGTGAGCACGGCTAATTTTTAATTAATTTCAACAGATTATGAGAACTCTGACAGAAAAGGTCCAAAAGGGGACTGGTTTTCTCTCTTTTTACACATTGAACTCTCAATTCTCTTTGTTTTGTGTATCGCTATGAAATTTTAGAGGGTTGTTAAGTGTTTCTGAGTTCAGGACTATACATTTTGTAAGGTTTTGTTTTGAAATGAGCTTATGGGAAGCATCAGAATAGCATGGAAGGTATTTTCAATTTAACATTGTGGAATGCAAAAAAATCCATGCTGGCTATAGTATAGCTGGAGAATTAAATATCGAAATTCAGAGAACGGCAAATTTCAAAGGATGAAATGTGCCTTCAAATATGAACTGAATTGAATTCCTCCCCCATCCCTTTCCCAATGGCAGATATCAGCAGGCTTATGGGTAAACACACACACACATAAGCCAGCTCAATGAAGACTAGCATCCATAATGGCACAGAATGCTGAATTGTTTTCAAGACAGGTGGGGTGAACAGAAGGCCAAAGGGAAGGGAAATGGAATGGAGTAACCTGGAAAAAAGCATGGAGCTGATTTAAATCCTGAATAAGAGCACTCCATGTGGATTGATTTGACTTCCTTACTTGTATACGTATTATTTGCTGTATATGATCCCTCCTTTCCACACTTCCCTTCTATGGAGAGTTCACACCAGAAACCTCTGCACAACTCTTTGCTCTGCACTAGCAAGATCACCTTGTCCTCACCAGGTAAGTAAATAATAATAAGAAGAAAAAAATGCATATTCTGCCCTTTCTCCCATGGAGCCCAGGGCAGCAAACAAGTGATAAAACAATAAAAACATATTTAAAACAATTCCAATACAGATGCAGACTGGGAAAAATCTCTACTTAAAAGGCTTGTTGAAAGAGGAAGATCTTCAGTAGGCACCGAAAAGACAACAGACATGGCCCCTATCTAATATTTAAAGGGAGTGAGTTCCAGAGGATAGGTGTTGCAGCACTAAAGGCCTGATTCCTATATAGTGTGGAAGTGATAAGATAGTATCTGCAGGAGGTCCTCACCTACAGAGCGTAGTGATCAACTCGGTATGTAAGGGATGAGACAATCTTCTAGGTATCCTAGTCCCAAACTGTATAGGGTTGTATGCATCAAAAAATAGCACCTTGAACTTAGCCTGGTAGCTAATTGGCAACTGCTGAGAAAGACAAGAGGCTACAGCGGACAGGGGGGTAACTGTGGCCTAGTTTTGGAGCTCCAATATGTTTTTGTGCTGCTCTCCAATTTCCAATATGGCCATTTCTTGTCTACTGAAGTATTCCCCCATCATTGTGTTTTGAGTAGCCTATCAACCCTATGAAAACTGGACACCTCTGCCTCTATTTACCTTCAGAGGGCACCTCTTCTCCCTCTGGTGTGGCACCATTGCAAGAAGATCTTAGTGCTCAAAAAAGATGAAAGAACGAGGCCTTAATGACTTGGATGAGGAGGTGCAGGGAATGCTTATCAAATTTGCAGATGATACAAAATTGGAAAGGATAGCTAATACCTTGGAAGACAAAAACAAAATTCAAAGTGATCTTGATAGGCTGGAGCATTGGGCTGAAAACAACAGAATGAAATTTAACAGGGACAAGCGCAAAGTTCTACACCTAGGAAAAAGAAACCAAATGCACAGTTATAAGATGGGGGATAGTTGGCTCAGCAATACTACATGCGAGAAGGATCTTGGGATTGTTGTTGATCACAAGCTGAACATGAGCCAACAGTGTGATGTGGCTGCAAAAAGGCAAATGCTATTTTAGGCTGCATTAACAGAAGTATAGTTTCCAAACGGTGTGAAGTATTGGTTTCCCTCTATTCAGCACTGTTTAGGCTTCGTTCTTGAATACTACATCCAGTTCTGGACACCACACTTTAAGAAGGATGCAGACAAACTGGAACAGGTTCAGAGGAGGGCAACAAAGATGATCAGGGGACTGGAAACGAAGCCCTATAAGCAGGTCCAGTCCCAAAGGGCGTCCAGGTTGGGCCCTGGCCAAAGGCTCCTGGAGCCATAGGGGCCTCTCTATAGGGTGGGGGAGGAGTAGCGCCCCTTTTCTGCAATCCACGGCAGAGTAGCTGCCATGGATCGCAGGGAGGGAGCTACTTCCACCCGCCCGTTTGCTGGCTCCACCCACCCATCTCTCTTGTCTTTTGAGGCTCCGCAGACTGAACACACAGGACTGTCATTAACCAAGATGGCGGCTGAGTTTTCCCTAAGGGGCTGAAGCCTCTGCCACCATCTTCATTGATGGCAGCGATATGCATGCGCAGCAGCCCATGCAGCTGCAAAGGAGAGACAGAGCCAGTAAACGGGCAGGCGGAAGAAGCTCCCTCCCTGTGAGAGACAGGAAGGTGCACATGTGCGCACATGTGTGTATGCGTGCACTGGGCCCAGGGGCAAGCTGGAGCCCAAGGACCCCAGCATGTCTGGCGCCGGCCCTGCCTATAAGGAGAGACTGAAAGAACTGGGCACGTTTAGCCTTGAGAAGAGAAGGCTGAGGGGAGATATGATAGCGTTCTTTGAGTACTTGGAAGGTTGCCACATAGAGGAGAGTCAGGATCTCTTCTCACTGATCCCAGAGTGCAGGACACGGAAAAATGGGCTCAAGTTGCAGGAAGCCAGATTTCGGCTGAACCTCAGGAAAAACTTCCTGACTCTTAGAGCGGTACAACAATGGAATCAATGACCTAGGGAGATGGTGAGCTCTTCAACACTGGAGGCCTTCAAGAGGTAGCTGGACAGCTACCTCTCCAGTATGCTTGAAGTTGGATTCCTGCATTGAGCAGGGGGTTGGACTTGGTAGCCTTATAGGCCCCTTTCAACTCTGATTCTAGACCTTTGCACAATGGCACCACACTACAGTGAGAAGAGGTTCCTTTGCAAAGCAAGAAAGCATTTGAATTGATTTGTTTTCTGTTTCCATTACAATGCTGGGGTTGAAAGAGAACCTCATTCCCCAGTGCTGTAATGGGCAGGAAAAATCCTGGACCCTCCCTTACATACACACACACACAAGTCTGGCCTGGCCTGCTCTGCTCGCCTGAACATATATGTATGCAGCCACCTCCCTGCTTGCCTGCTCGTCTCTATGCCCTCTAGCATATTTTACACTAATTGAAGCTTCCAGATCATCTTCAAGGGCAGCCCCATATACAACACATAACAATAATGGTTCTCCTCCCTCCATTTTATCTGCCCAACAACCTTTTGAGAGGTAGGTTAGGCTGAGAGAGAGTGACTAGCTGAAGGTCACCCAGTGAGCTTCATGGCTAAGCGGGGGCCTGAACCCTGGTCTCTCAGGTCTTTGTTTGACACTCTAGCACAGCCTTTCCCAACCAGTATGCCTCCAGATGTTGTTGGACCACAACTCCCATCTTCCTGACCATTGGCAATGCTGGCTGAGGCTGATGGGAGTTGTGGTCCAACAACATCTGGAGGCACACTGTTTGGGAAGGGCTGCTCTAGCAGGTACACCATACTGCTCTCAATAAATAAATGTTGGTTGAGCATCTGTATTCATTCCCTTCAGAATTGTGAGATCGCATTGCAGTCCTGACTCTTTGATCCTGGCATGCAGAATTCTATCCTGCTGTAACCGTCCAGCCCACAAAACCTCTGCTACCAACTTGTGCACTCTGGCAGCATACTTAATTATTTGCAGAAGATGACACATGTTAAACTAAATGGAATCCCCAAGGTGGAAAGATCTGTGGGCTTTAATGAACTGATTGCTTTTGCAAACTGAACTAAGACTGGAGCAAAATCCAACCTCTGTGCATTTGACAGACTGAGTTGCTGGCAAACTGCAAGCCAAATGCATACCTTCCAGGCACTGGAGGGTTTCAGGCCATTCAAACATCTGAAATGAAAGAAAGAGATTGATTTTCCCCCTCTTTGTTTTTAAAAAAGCTTTTGTATCTGACACTTACAGGTTGGCATGTGATCCTGTCTCCCTTTGGTCTTGTCTTTCTTCTTTGAAGCATCCCAGCCTTCAAAGAAACTCTAGGAGGAACAGAAGTCTATTATCTGCATAAAGAACACCTGGGGAACAAGCACACATAATTTCCTATGACAGCACAGATACCTGACATTTCCCTAGGGGTGGGCTCAACCACACTGCCTCAAGACCCACTGCCTCAGTGCAGTGCTCACAGGGGCTTCCCCACTGAATGATCCAAACAGGAGGAAGTGCATATGTCCCTTGGGAATACAAGATGTCCCACATTTTTTAAAAAAAAAGATCCAAAAAGGGGACAGGGAGAACTCCTCTAAGAGCACCTTATCCAACCCAAAAAGGGCCAGAGGGAAATGACAAAAGGGAATCGATATACAGAAGAGGGTAGTGCTGTATGCAATCCTTTAAGGGCCCATAGGTAGGAATGGGTGAATATGTTAATATCGGTTACTCTCAGTTCTTCATCTTACCAATCTTAAAGTCATTTCTCCACATTTACACACTGGTTTGAGATGAACATTCATCAGCATTTTACTGCAAATTTCTCTTAATATACACATTTTATTTGCAATTTTGCTTAATAGACACATTTTTGCAAAGTAACTTCCCCTAACAGAATGCATTTTTGCATGTTCTGTTTTCACTCATTATACATTTATAGGATATGCATTTTTCTACATCTTACTCATTCTGGACAACTGCATTGCAAAATTCGGAAAAGTGTGAAGTTTGAAGGATGCCTGTGATTTGGTTTGCAGTTTATTTCAGAAAGTGTGAACTACGTAAGTTTGCCTTAAATGCAATCTGAATAACATTTCTCCCCCATCCCTATGCACAGCTGATTGCCCAACCGTAATCTGGGGAAGCTGCAGGGGAGTCATCCCCAAAGTCTCAGAATGAAGGGAGAACTGCATCCTCAGTCTAGGGCAGCCTTTCCCAACCACTGCGTCCCTAGATGTTGTTGGACTACAACTCCCATCAGCCCCAGCCAGCATAGCCAATGGTCAGGGATGATGGGAACTGTAGTCCAGCAACATCTGGGGACCCAAAGGTTGGGAAAGGCTGATCTAGGGTGTGTAGAAGGGTGTGTTGAGGGCTCCCCCCCCCAAGTGGGATGACTTCTATGAATCCAAGTGCTCCTTCGGATAACACTGCACATGGATGCAGGGGCCAACTCTGTAATTAGGGCTGCAGTGTTTCATCAGTTAATCAGTTAGATTAATCCATTAAAATATTTGATAACCAGCAGATTTTTAATACATGTACTATAAAAACTACAGGTGCCAAATGCCATCTTAGCATCTAGTTTGCCACTGTGGAAGCATAATGATACACTAGATAGATGTTTGGTGGGATCCTGCAGGGCTCTCTTTATGTTCTTACAAGCATTTCTTTCTGCGCAAGAAAGGTAAATGCCTCTTCAAGATGATGCCTGCTGTAACATACGGGTGGATCATCTAAAAATAAATAAGTAACGCATCCTTTCCCCCCTCATGATTCCCCACTGAAACAGGAGGGATATGTGTCCTTTTGGAATATAAGTTTGCACAAAGACAGTAGCAGATAGATTGCTAATCAATAAAAATAATGAAGATTTAATCAATCAAACCACTAAAACTCATTTGATTAATCAAGAAAGGCTGCAATCCCATGCACACTTGCCTTGGGAGTAAGCTCCAGCAAAAATAACAAGACTTACTTTTGAATATGCATGCATAGGATTTCACTGTTAGCTCCCCCCCCCGTACAATCCAGTACTTGTTTAGAAGTAAGCACTATTGAGTTAAATAGGACTTGATGATTGTACAGAATTGCACCCTTAATAGTGTTGCACCCCTTTTTTCTATGCTTTCTGCTGCAGCGTTAAATTAGGGAGCAAGGTCTATATTTTCAAAAGTCAAGTCCTTGAGCTCCATACATTTGTGAGGAGGGGGCAGGACTGCTGGCTTCCAAACTGTATCCTTCAGGTAGCAGCAGTCATAGTACTGGGAGAATGCTGTATTTACAAACTTTGGAGCTTCAGCTTTTTTTAAAAAAAACTTTGCTATCTAAATTGAGATTTTAATTTGTGTGTTGTGCTGATTATGTTGTGTGTTTATTACTTTTAACTGGTTTAGTGCATATTTTATTGTTATTTTGTTTTTAATTATATTACAAACCACTCTGGGATAATACACACACACACAATGGTAGACTGGAACTATCTTTTCATCGACATCTATTTTCATTAAATGCATTCATTCCCCAAGGGGTGACTTTTAAAGTGGATTCATTGCGCTACATCTGTATCCCCGTTGCCTCTAGAAATTACTCATTTTTTTCCCACTGGATTATGGAATCTTTTTTCCCAGGGTTCTTTTTTTCTCTTTTATTAAGCAGAGCCTCTCTCTGTACGCGTGAAAGAACAGCCACGCTGCTGCTATGAGCAAGAGAGTGAAAGTGGAAGAAAATGATATGTTTCCTTCCTTGTTCCTAATATCCAAGTGCCTTTCAAATAACTGGTTTGGAACATGTACAACAGCTCTTCGAGGGCCCCTAATTATTGTAACTAGCTCGGGATTGTCAAACTCATAATAGTGGAGAGAAGAGAGTTTCAGACATCTGAAACAAGTGAACATGAGATAGTAATGGGGAGGGCAGGGAAAGGAGGGATGTTCAATAGGCAGCTCCTGTGGGACATGTAGACCGTATTGTTATAACACTGCCACAAAGCAGAGGTGCTGGACATGTCCCATTTTGATATGGTGTAATATGGTGTATCATGGTTTAGGGGCAGAATGTCCTTTCAGCAAAAACAAAACAAATCAAAAACAAAAGAGCAAGAAGAAGAAGATAGGAGACAATCTCCATGTGAATTCCCAGGCTGAGCCACAGTCTTATGCGCCATGCCACAGCAACTCAGGAACGCCAGAGAACTAGATCTCTGTTTGGGTGTTCTAATTCCACCCGTCCACACACGATTAGAATTAAATAACAGAAAGTGGGGACCAGCATGCTAGCTCCGCCTCCAGAGGACTGCTATCCTCATTGCCCTCTGTGAATTAAAGGCAAACCTCTGTAATGGGGGTTTGTTCTACTTATCAAGCCTCCCTATGTGAAACAGAACTCTGGAAGATCAGGGTTCTAAATCTCATTGGGAGAAGTAGCATGGTGGTAAAATCATGAGTGCAGAGTCCCTTCATGGTAGTCACAGCCACTTCCCTTCCCCCTTTTTTTGCTGCTGGGTCAAGAATGAGATCCTTGTTAATGACTTTTCGCACAACAGACGTCCCTATGAGCCAATAAGCATGAAAGGGGGAGTGTTAGATATTGAATAGTGTCTTCTCATTGGTCAGCTCACCTCCTTTCACTCTGAATGATTCCAATCATCAGGAAAGGACAAAGAAGCATGATAGAAGACTATTCTCAGTGGCTAGCATATTTCCCTTTCATGCTGATTGGCTCATAGAGACACAGGGAACCTGCTGGAACCTGCTCCCCCAAAAGTAAGGGGTCTTAGACCCCCCAAGACCCAAGATGATTACACTGCTGAGTGGGACCCTACCTTACTACAAAAGGCTTCCTGCTTTAGACGTCATCCCTCCAACACATGGAGATAGATGGCAATGGGGTGCTTGTGGAGCTAGCAAACGTGCCCTCAATCTCCCTCATTGCACAAGGGATTACAGTGCCTAACTAGGGCTTTGGTCTCCAGCCCTTCTGAACTCAGCAGAGCAGAGCATAAAAGAAAGGTGAGCACTTCTTCATGCAAGGGCTGGTGACAGGAAGATTATCTTCACTCAACAAAGAATTAGTTTATGGAGCTCACTGCAACAAGACAGGTTTGAAAGAAGATTAAATCCATTGGTCACACCCACACTATAAATTTAAAGCACATGGCTTCCCTCCAAGAATTCTGGGAACTGTAGTTTATCCCTCACTGAGCTACCATTCCCAACACCTTAACAAACAGTTTCCAGGATTCTTTTGGGGAAGCCGTGTGCTTTAAACATGCTTTAAAAGTCGATGCGACCATTGATGGAGAATGCTAGGTCTATCAATGGCTATTAGTCACGTTCAGAGATTCTCAGACACTGAATCAACTTCCTGTCGGGGGAAGGGGGCTTCAAGGATGATTTTTGGTTATCAATGAATATGCTGTGGCAATGGCACACTCCCTCTCCACCAGCCCAGCATACACCCCATGGCATTAGAACATAAAATCAGTCCTGGCTTGCTCAGACCAAAGTTCCATCTAGTCCAGCATCCTGTTTTCTGCAGTGGCCAACCAGCTGCTTCTGGGAAGCCCACAAGCAGACCAGTGAGACAATCGCTCTTTTCTGCTGTTGCTCCCCAGACTGGTACACAAGAGAGCCATGTAATCTGTGAACCTGGCGGTTGCATATTAGAAACAGTTCAGTCACCACAGATTAGAGAGCTTTGTAATTTCTTGACTGTTAATACAAACTTCAGCAAGGTGTAATGCTTACAACATGACCCACCCCCCTCCAGAAGTGTTCAATGGCATACAATCTCTGAACATGGCTAATAGCCATTGATAGATCTAGCATTCCCCATCATCAACATTTAAAGCACATGGCTTACCCCAAAGAATCCTGGGAACTATAGTTTGTTAAGGGTGCTGGGAACTGTAGCTCTGTGAAGGGCTCTGGCTTGGATTTCATTCCATTGTTAGTGAACAACCAGATGAATGAGCAATCGGGCAGAGAGGACACTGGAGATGGATGGGTGAATAGGGGAATGGCAGTGGAGGTTGGTCCACCAGGGCGGATAGGGCACTGCCCCATCAGTCTCAGTCTGCTCTTAGCTAGGTTCTATATGCCTGCCGTCTTACTTACAAACAGTCGAGGGGGGGTTCCTGAATATCTGCTTCCTCGTCCTCTCATTTTTGCCCATGTAGAACTCAGCCGGGAGGAGGATGGGGACAAAACTAGCATTAGTTGTCTTTGCCCGTCATTGCCTCTGGCTCCACCTACTGTTTGGGCTCTCTGCCTTCCACCCTTCCAGTCCCAATGGGCATCAGACACCACTGAGAATGGGAAGCAAGTTTCTGCGTGGGAAGGCATTTGGAGATTCATGGGAGCTTGGGAAGAAGGATCAGGTGGAGTCCAGTTGGATTGGTTCAGGACAATCTGGTCTATTTCCCAGTTTTTTTGGGGGGAATAGTTCAGTTTATTCAAAGCTAATCTGAAGAGTGGGATGGGCTTTGCACATCACTAGCATGGACTATAAATTAGGCACAACCTGGGACCAAGTTCTCACCTCATATTCTTGCTTGAAGCCATAGCCTTCTGCCGTCTTCATCTGGTTGATGTGCTGGAGAAGATCAGCCACTCGGACAGCAGGGTGAAGCTGCCCGGTGTGATAGGGGGAGCCTTTGCGCCCACATTGCCGTCGAGGGGAGCCCCCTAACAAGCTGCTGGATTCATTGACAACGCTGCTGCGCTGGTCACCTGGGAATGATAGAAGAAGATGTGATACAGTGGCAGGAAAGGGATTCCAAAAACAACAGGAACTGACAAAGCTCCCTGTGTGAAGCTCTGTTGGTCTAGATCAGCCTTTCCCAACCAGTGTGCCTCCAGATGTTGTTGGACTACAACTCCCATCAGCCTCAGCCAGCATTGCCAATGGTCAGGAAAGATGGGAATTGTGGTCCAACAACATCTGGAGGCACACTGGTTGGGAAAGGCTGCTCTAGATACACCCAGTGCTTCAATGGAAGCCAAGTTGGGAACGCTGTAACAACTGCCAGTCTGAGCTTCCTATAGGAACACTGAATACAAATGTAGGAACTAAACATAGGGCCTAAGCCAGGTATAGGAAGCCTTTGGCCCTCCAGATATTGCTGAACTGCAACTTCCATTAGCCCCAGCCAGCAAGGCCAATGGCCAGGGCTAGTGGAAGTTGTAGTTCAGCAACATTTGGAGGGCCAAAGATTCCCCACACCTGGCCTAAAATGTCTAACACTCTCACTGCATTCAGTCCCTTTGCTACAGATAGTCATGACCCCCCCCCCCACACACACACACAATTTGGATCATGACATAGATGAGAGCACAGCCATATTTTAAGCATCAGTGGCAAAGGTCACAGTAGAGCTGGCCCAAATACTGGCCCCTGACAGGATCTATAGTGTGCTCACTGTTCAAGCTATGCGCTATACCAACTGGTGATTTAAAACCAGTGCTTTTCTACCAGTCCTACTCACACTACCTGATACATTTTGAAAAGAAGCTACCTGAAAAGTACTGTTTTTAAGTATGTGAGGAGAAAACTGCTGAAAAGAACCAAGAGCCCCACAAAGAAACTCCAACTGGTTTGTCACCTTTCTCCAATGGGCAACCCAAAACAACTTGCAGAAATGTTTACATTGGTAAAATAGCATTTTAATATACAGTAGTGGGTTTTTAAAGAAAATGAATGAAGATGCTCACAAATGCAATTTCTTCTTGGGGATCAAGCACCGATCTCTCCGATAATGGTAATGTGATGCCACTGATGTCAATGTCCACTCATCTTGAATGGAATTAACTCAGCTTCTACACAGACACACACGGTACACCAGGGCTTTTAAGTCAATTATACAGAAATGGGATATCACTAGGGAGAAAGCTCTCCATAAGCCACACATGTACACTGGTTCGGTATTACCCCAAATTACAATTAGAGAAGGGCAAGCTGCCCTCAGAGTAATTCAGAAATGAGGGAAAGAAAAATAGGTTGAATGGGAAAATACTAAAAAAAAAGAGGAGGGATCTTTTTCAAGAGTTCTAAATTGGAGAACAATTACTGCACATGTGCAGTTCCTTTCCAGGACTCGTGCACGTTCTTGCAATGCCTCTTCAGAAGCGTAGCTCAGTAGCAGGGAAAACCATTGTTGTAAATGAGGCAAGGCTCCCATACACTGCCCTGTTCAGAGCGGGATTCACGAGGCTGAGACGAGGGTGCAATCAATTCTTGTTTAATTAAAGTAATCGATACATCAAAGGCAGCGCACCTCATAGGAAACCCTATGCTAACTCACTACAATTTCCTAACTACACTCTAGACATGCTCTGCAACGTGTGGAAGGAGTTGATTCAGCGCCCAATTCTGAACATGGCAGACTTAAATAGGGAAGGTCTTCGAGCATAACCTAACTCCTGCACACACACGCCCTCTGCCCCGTCCGCTTTTTCAGACATCGTGTGCGCGGTGAAGGGGGGTGAACATCCAAAGCCTCATCAGACAGAACAGGTTCCTTATTGGCAGGTTGGGGAGCAGCGGGCGGGAAAGTGTCGGGCTTCTCTAGGACCCTGCTTGTTGAAGGAGGAGTTACTGCTTTCTCAGGAGCATCCCTTAATGGTCCCAGGGGTGTGCTTGGAGGCTGAGGGCTCTCTCCTCAGAGGGCAGGGCTATCCGTGGGAACTGATGGGGCGGCAAGCTCACTCTCCTCCTCAAGGTCGGAACTACCCTCAACAACAACTGGAATGTCCATGCTTTCTAACTGCTGTGGCACCTGAAACTCATGCCTTCCCCCTCCCCGCTCCTCATGAGAGGGCCTGGGCTCAACATCCACATACACACAAATGGACACTCACATTGTGCATGCCTTATTCTTGGAGTATACTGGGGGGGTTCCAACTTGGACATTCTTGACCAAATTCATTGCTTAGGTTAGGACTAGGGAGCCAGGGTTTTTTGTTCTGTAAATTATATACAAGGGTGTGCAACTGCTTGGTGCTGGGGCCAAAAATGAGGTGAATTGGGTGATTTGGGGTGATTTGACCCCTTCCAGAGTTGAACCACAAAGTCAGCAAAAACACCGAGTTGGATCAGGGCCCCTGCAAAGTCTCATGTCACTCTCATTCTATTTTATTTTTGTACTATCTACTTTAATGTGCACTATCTATATATTTTTCTATTTCTCTATGTTTCTTTTCTCTATGTCCATGGGCTTTGCAAGAATGCTACCTAAGTGCTGCCAGTAGAGCACTAAAAAATTCCAGATTTTTTTTTCTTAAAGCAGAGCAACAGATGATTTTTTAAAAAGTCAAAAGCTTAATTTAGCTTTTTAAATAAAAAAATGTCAAATTAAAAAACAAACAAACTTCTCCGGAACTCTTCAGCACTCCACATGCAGTATTAGGGGCAGCCTCATCTTGTAATGATGATTGGAGGACATCCTCCCCCTGACAACAAATAAGCCCAGGGAAAGCTAACCAGCCAGCGTGAAGCTAATATTTTTTAAATATATATATATATATGGAAGCAAGAATACACACCACACAGCAGCCTTTTAATTATTTTAAAGTAAGAAAGAACGAGACAAGCCCATGCTCTCCCCACCCAATATGAAACTAATATAGATTTTGGAGTTTCAGCTGGCCTAATAAAGGTATTGCACTGATAAGTAATCATGACAAGAATTACTGAGAAAAGTGAACCCCTTACACTTCCCCCACAAAAACCTCTGGACCTGCAATTTGGCAGGCTTAATCCACACTGGAGTGGCTCCTCTGCTTGCAAATTTCATCTACTTCTGCCAAAATTTTAAAAAAGCTATAGCCATTTTTAGATGCCCCATAAAAGTGAACAGGGACAACAGCTTCATTTTATAGAGTATAAAATCTGAAACATAGATCAAAATGGACAGAGTGTGACTAAGAAACAGATCAGATTTTTTTAAAAAAAACACAGATACAAGGTGAATCCTGGAATCCATGCACAACACTATTCTATATCCATATATATGTTCAGTCTATTTTGGTAATCACTACTTCTGCATTTCTGAGCACCTAGAATAAGGGCTGTATACAGCGCAAGTGCAAATCAGGCACAAATGTTCATTGATATGTTTTATTTAAATTATGAGCCATAGATCATTTCCATCAAGGCAGGAGAGCTATTCTTGAAATACAGTGTGTACTGTGTATTTTTGTCTTCAGAGCCCCCAAAATTCATAACTTTGTATTTAGAGCCTGATATTTTTGATCTTCTGCAGCATCGCTGATTAGAATCCCCGCTTTACCTGTGGCCACCCACTTAAAGTATAACTGGAAATTCATCCTCATGTTTTAAGTTTGGTAAATTAGTTGAGGAACATCCATGGTAGCTAATGTGTATTAAAGTGATCCTGTGAATGCATCCTAATATTGCTAAATGCTCTTGATTTTTGCCCTCCTCCTTTATTCTAATGTTCTCTTCATCTTGCTTAGTATTTTTCTCTCTGTGTGTGTCTAACACACACACACACACTCTTTCTAAGCATCTCCTTGTATGGAAAGCTCTGCTTGCCAACTGCAGAGTTGTAACTCCTCTGCATGACAGTTCTGGAAATGGTTGCTCAAACAACATTTCAGAATAATAATCCTTTTGGGCTCAAACATAACGCTCCAGCATCTATTCATCTTCTGGGAAATGCCACCACATAGCTTCATTCCCAGCCCTTTTGCTTGTGGTTTCCAGAAGGCAACATATGCACTGGTAATTAAAAGCCCACAGAGTCAAATTAGACAAATGTGTAAAGAGTGATATGCACAAAGGGGCTCAGATAGCATGCAGAAACCACTACCACAACCAGAGAACCCAGGAACATTAACCTTTCCCAATCTTTGGGAATGAGCTGTTCAGAGCTTCCCTGGGGATGGAATACATCCATGTTGTGTCTATGAAAGCAGCTTAGCTTAGATGTCCATTTCCAGGCAAATAGTTTATTGCTGCTTAGAACAGACAGACAGACAGACAGACAGACAGACAGACAGACAGACAGACAGACAGACAGACAGACAGACAGACAGACAGACAGACAGACAGACAGACAGACAGACAGACAGATAGATAGATAGATAGATAGATAGATAGATAGATAGATAGATAGATAGATAGATAGATAGATAGATAGATAGATAGATAGATAGATAGATAGATAGACAGATAGATAGATAGATATGGAGTGGTGGTGGAGCTGCTTTTAGGTTGAAATCCTATACATCAGGGGTTCCCAGGCTTCATTCAGATGATCCACAACATATGTGTCGATTCATGATTGAAGATGGGAGATGGCAGATTCACTGTGTTAAAGGGCTTATCCACACAGGAGCATACCTTCATACTAAAAATGCTGCTTTTACCATTGTGATAGATGTGCAAGGTCCACACTTGGTAGCTTCAAATCCACTGTTTTCCATTTACACTAGCAGGCATTCTTCTCTGAGGGATCAGTATCACTGTTTCCTTGTGGCTCCGCCCTCTAATTTTACATGTTTACTTCCTCCAGTTCAAGGTTGAAGCCGGAGAGCGGGTTGGTGTGAAATTGACAAGAACGAATGAAACTGACAAGCCCCCGTCTCCATTGTCCCAGCCCAGATGTATGGGGGAGGGGGAGTGAATGAAAAGGCAAAGTAGGGAGCGGCTGCAGCAACTTTTGCAGGCGGCAGAGAGAGAGGGAGTGGGCGATGGGGCATTAAAAGAGAGCCCGCCCACTACAAAAAAATGAAAGCAACATTTTCGCATTATAATTGGATTGGGTTAATACGAATTTAAAGGGGAAAATTGCATTACAGCTTCTCCTTGCCTGCAACGTCATGTGAATTACAAGGGAATGCAAGTAGCAACAGACACACACTAAATTGGCATGTGGATGGGCCCAAAGACTCATATTGATTTTTAAGTGTATTTTAATTAGTTCTTTTATTTTTATAGTGATTTTAATGTATTACAATCTGAATTCTATGGAATACAATAAAATACAAGAGATACAAGAGATATAAGAAATACAAGAAGCAATCAAAATACCATTAAAAAGTATGTATCACCTAGCACGGTGTGCTACAATTGCTACAAGAAACACAAAAATCATTAAGTAGTTTGCCAAGACCTTCAGCCATTTTCAAGTGGTCCATGGGGGGGAGGAATTTGGGAATCACTGCTACATACATTTACCTGGGAGGAATTAAACCAGACTTACTTCTGAGTAAACACATACTATATAACAGTGGTGGGGAAGCTGTGCCCCTCCCTATATTGCTGGACTACAGCTCCCATCATCTCTGACCATTAGTCATGTTGGCCAAGACAGAAAGGAATTGGGAGTCCAACAGCATCTGTACAGTCAGAGGTTCCACACTGCTAGCATGTAGGATGGTGCTGTTAGTAGACCCCTTTCTCTGAATGGACCCCCTTACCTCTTGCTACTGTTGTCACTGCTCATTGCCTTGGCCTCTAGGCCGGTGGTGGGGATGCTGTGGGCCTGCAGATGTTGTTGGACTCTTAACTTCATCAGCCCCACGCAGGATGGCCAAAGGTCAGGGATGATGGGAGTTACAGTCCAGAAGCAACTGGAGGATGCAGCTTCCCCACCCCTGCTCCAGGCCTAACCTACAAGGCCACTCAGAGGGAGGAGGAGAGGCATGTGGAGGTGGCTGCTCCTTCAGCCATTGCTTGTTCATTCAGAAGAGAAGAGGTGGCAACAGCAAGGAGGAGGAGCAAGGCCAGGGGACTCTAGTGACTGACAATGGTCCCCTGCTGAGGCATGAGCTTCGGTAGGTGCCTATTAATGCTGATCCTTGGTGCCAACCCTGGATTAGAATAATAGGCTGCTCTGTTGGGCATAATAAACTGAGGTTTGATTATTGTGTGCAGCATTAAGCAAAATAGGAAGCTGATAATAATGATTGGCTGGAAATATAAATAACTATTTGTTTATATCTGATTGTAGACTAGGATATGCCTTAGATCTAATGAGGGATGTGGCATTTATCCATCACGCTTGATTTAGGGAGTGAGGGTTGTACCCAATGTGTGTACCGCATTGTGTGTATCTGAGTAGACCCATTGAAATTAGTAGGCATGACTATCTAAATTAATTTCATTAGGTCCATTAATCTCAGTGGGTCTACTCCAGGAAGAGCTTAGTTGGATACGCCCCAAATGATGCAAGTCTACTGATGCCGAAGATTATCCCAAATTCACCTTCTAACAAATTCTCTTTGAGTTACTTTTGCAGGATGGATGTGCAAACACTTATGCAAATTATTCAGGAGCTTGAGAACAGGGCTGCATATCCAAATGTGCATATCCCACTGTAAGCAAAAGACAGCATCCATATTTGAATGCACATCCAATTAAAATAATAAAGTGGCACCGACAGCTGAATACAGATTCAAATGTGAATTTATGCAAGTCTCTAAAAGCAAAGCTTTACGAAACTCTCTGGGGACTTTCCATGGATATCCGGGACCATCTACTGGAAAACTCTACAGAAATAAAGGGAATGTTTTATTGCATATCCTTATTTCTAATTACTTCCCAGACACGTGTTGAAGACCCAGTTGAGGCCCTGCTTCATTTGTCTACAGGTTGCAATAGGGTGGTGATGGTGAAAGAAAGATGAGGTGTAACTATAACAGATATACATATCCATGTGCAACTACTCTCATCTAAGAGGTAGGAGGCAAAGAAAACTGAAATTAGCTTAGGTGTAGCTCTGACATATTTACAGTGTAATCCCGTGCATGTCTATTCAGAAGTATGCCCCACTAAGTCCAAAGGGGCTTACTCCCAGGAAAGGGAGCACAGGATTTCAGCCTTATTCATTCAAAACAGTGTGGGAGCAAATGTGACCCTTCAGGCCTTGCCATCTGACTCTCAGAACTCTCCCCAAGCCATACCCCTCAACTGCTTGACTGGAATGCGTCCTTGAATGCTGCCTCTTCCTTGCCTGGATGGGGGGACAGGAGTGTGTGTGTGCGTGTGTGTGTGACTACTAATGTACTGCACAAAGGTGAAATGTACACTCATTGCTCCACCCACTTTTGTTTCTGGTCCCACCGACCACTGGCCAGAAGGGAATGCAGCCCTTGGGCAGAAAAAGCTTCCTCACCCATGATTTAAAAGATTTCTATGGGCTCATCTACACAGTGATTTACTGTGTGTTTGGTGCTACTCACATCCCCTTTTAATTCGCATGGTTCACATGACATTACTGGCAAACAGAAGGTATCACACAATTTCCCCTGTTCAAATCCAGACTAACCCAATCTCTGATAATACGAAAAGGGAAGGTCTTCACTCTGTGTCTCTAGTGCTTGCAGACACTGTGTTCCGATGCTTTTAGGTGGGTGTGTCAATCGTTCCCCTCTCCACGCCCACCCCCTCCTCCTCCCTTCTTTCATTTCATTTCCTGTGGGCTGAAGAGCAGCTTCCGGCTGCTCTCTCCCATTTCGCTGGCATTTTTATGTTGCTGCAAACTGTGCCTTATTTTCTTTCCCCCTTAACTTGTGTGCAAAAGCATCAAACTGCTCAAACAAAGATTTGTATTTTAGTGGTACTGTACCAGTGAAAACACAAATAATCACACTTCTGGGTTGTTGGTTTTTTTAAATGAAGCTAACTGGTAGAACAAACTGAGCATGCTTGGTTGCCAGAAAACCAAAGGGACTGGAAATGTAAAATTAGAGGGCATGGTCATTAGGAAACAGTGCGATTGATCCTTCCCCTCAGTATGAATAGAAAACACCGTGTTTGCAGCTTGCATTGAGCAGTTACTGTGGACGGTGCCAATAGAAAACGTAGGTAAAAACAGCTTAGTATGAAGTAATGCTCCCATGTGGATAAGCCCTATATCAGTCTTCTATGGAGCTTCCATGGCAATCTGTGCGTGAATTACCGCCTTTGTCCCAAGTCTTCATTGCTGCATTTAAACATAGATCATCAGGTGTCGGGGGCTGAATTCTCCTTCTAATTTAATGCAGGTGTCTGATTAGGAACAAGCCTCTGGTTTTCCACCCAGCGCATGTGGAAAGAGGCTGCAGCTCCTCGGGCAAGTGCTTTGGAAAACTTGCATTTCCATGAGCCTCCCAAGAACAAGGTTAAATCTGCTGGCAGTCAAAGCAGGTGACATCGTGCTGCCTTCAATACATGTAAAGTAACAGCAACAAATTTGGGCTGAAAGCTCTTTCAGATGCTCATGGAAGACAAAATGTTCAAAGAAACTGGTCTTGTTAAGAGCATTCTAAGAAACCGCAATGGTGCAGTAACTAAAATAAAATAATAGTCCTGCAGAGATATATAACAGAGGGAAATGCTTGCCCTCTGGGCTTCTATTGTCTGCGAGACAATGGTACGAACCATATTAATCTTGAAAGTCTGCTGAGGGAAGATGTGAGCCAGGCAGCATCTTGAAGTTCCAATAACAGATGTTATTAGCATATGGCTGAAACTGGGGCACCAAAAGAATTACTTTACAACTAAATCAGCATAGAAATCCATTCACCAGTGTGAAATTATCAGTCTTGGCCTAATGAGGAAGCTAAAAAAAAATGTAAATGTGCTGCCTTCAAGTCGATTCTGACTTATGGCGACCCTATGAAGAGGGTTTTCATGAGGCTGAAAGGCAGTGACTGGACCAAGGTCGCCCAGTGAGGTTCATGGCTGTGTGGAGATTTGAACCCTGGTCTCCCAGGACGTAGTCCAACACCTTAACCACTACACCACGCTGGCTCTCTATGAGGAAGCTAAGCTAAGCTAAGTTAACTTTTCAAGGTTTGCAACACCTCAGGCACAATCAGAAGTCAACTACGGGGGGGGGAAGCTCACCAAAAATATGTGAAAATACAAGGAGTCCATGTTTATTTGTTAGTTGCTACATCCATACATACATCACCATACATCCATACATTGCCATTCAAAGCCCCCCAGAGACCGCAGGTCTCGGAAGAGGTTCAACATTACTCAGGCCCTCTGTCGCAAGTACAGCGCCCTCCGAGGCCACCCGCTCCCAGACAGACAGCCCATCAAAGCCTGCCATCCGCCCAGCTCCGCCCCCCCTCCCGCAGCCTTGCACAGCAGTTGTTGGTGTACAACAGCAGCAGCTTAAGCCTCAACAGTCTGAGGTGAGGCCTCTTGTGGGGCACGTCTTCCGAGCGTCACCTGCGCTGAAAAAGGCAGAGGTCATCTGGAGCAGTGGAGGTGGGCTCGTGAGGGCAAATGGGGCACCGCCCCAGCAACCTCCTTCTTGGTTCCTCCAAGCCCACCTGCCTGCCTTTCTGCTGGCAACCAGCCCACCAGATGGGCCCAAAATGAGTTGGCTCTGAAATGAGTTGGCTCCTGCTCATCTGCTGTTGGGGCTTCCTGCAATATATACTGATTTTCTACCAAAGCACTTTGCTGTTGGATTTATTAAATATTCCATATATTGGGGGTGGGTGGCAGAGGGATGAGCATGTTAGCTCCATGCCCCTTGTGCCAACCCTAGCATCTACCATTCGTTGAAGGGCAACTAAGGACAGAAAGCCTCCTGTAGTCATGGTGTTGCCTGATGTACAATCCCAGAAAATTGAGGTGCCCAAAGATGGGAAAGGACGCAAAGTGTACCACAAGAGCACCTGCAGGCCTGTTGTGGCACTGCTCATGAGAGGTGCTGCAAGAAAAAGGACATCCTCAGCTATCTGTGCCAAAGACCAGTTTTTCATTAGCTCCTAAGAATTGCAGGTGGGGTTGTGCTGTCTGCCCATCCCACAGCTCCAGCTCTAACAATGGGTTGCCTTGCACTTAGAGATGAGATGCTAAAGACTAGAGGCAGGAGGCCAAGCACACTCATTATGGTTTCTGAATACACTCGGTCATATTCAGGATAGGAACAATGCTTTTCTGTTGCTCTGAATGTCTCTTTCTGGGAGGTAATTAGGAATCAAGTTTGTGATACATCTATGGGTTAAGACCAGTAGCCAAATTCGTTAACTGGCCTCAGCCTCAATGCAAAGTAGATTTTTTGAAGGCAAAGAGAAAGCCAAAGCTTAACCCAGGGGGATGGGGAACCTCTGGCCCTCTTGATTCCCAAAGACATCTGGCTCGTGGCCACTTTGACTAGATAGGCTTTGGGACTGATCCAGCAGGGCTCTTCCCATGCTCTTAGATGTTGTTGGACTACAACTCCCATCATCCTTGATGGAGCTGATGAGAGTTGGAAGACACAGGTTCCCCATCCCTGATTTAGGTCAAGCTACAGCCAAATGCAAGCTAGTGAGAACACAGAATCCTACTCCTATGAAACGGAAGGGGACCCTAAAGACCCTGTTCTTGGACCTAGGCAAACATTAAAAAAAAGATTACTACATAAAAATGTCAAAATATCCTATCACCATCAAATCAAATTGTAGTGCTACAAATGGAAAGCACATGGAACAGAAGTAAACCAGCGCCAAGCATGTCCAAGGGACAGAAAGCACGTATTGTTATGTGTAGCAAAGATCTACCCAGCGCAAGTTGCATGGAATGCTTCAGAAAGAAGATAAACATTATTATTGTTGTTGTTGTTGTTGTTGTTGTTTATTTTTACCCCGCCTTTTGGCCAAAAGGCCCTCAAGGCGGCTTACAAAAAATAAACACAAGTATAAAAAAAAAACATGCAGTGCAGTCTGTTCTTAATCCCATTAGTCCAATCAATTATTTGTCCCCAAGATTGTAAAACAAGACCTTGGAATAAAATTGTGCAGGGCATTTCAAAACTAGTACTACTGCAGATATCTTTTGAGATCTAAACACTGCCGTATGAGCCCACTTCAAAGCCTACTTAAAATCCACATCAGGTGTGCTGTTAGTTACATGCCATGGAACAACAATAATTAATTTTCTTTGTGTTTACGCTTATGGGAGAAAATAACTGCAATGGACCTAAATACAAATTGTACAAACAATCATGCTTTCTCCCTTCCATTTAGCAGGACTTTGCTCAATCCTTCTTTGTCCATATGCATATACACAAGGTAAACTGTTATCTCTGTGGATATAGGTCTGGAACGTCTTGTATGTGATGCTCCACTGGTCCCAGGCAGATATTAAAATCCAGAGATAGCTACAAGGGCTTCCCTGGAATCTCAAAGCATTTATAAACTGGCTTGGATTACTTGACATGAAGGTGAAATCATGATAGTATGGGCATACTGTGTTTGGGATGATGTACCCTGTGGAAAACTCTGACACATGAAGTCACAGAGCTCAAGGGCTATAGAACCTGTTATAAAAATATGAAACTTGCTGGATGTCTTCAAGCAATCTTTCAAAGCATAATCTGAAGGGTTGTGAATAAACCAGGGCCTTAAACACTTCCTTCTATTCTGAAAATATCTCAGAGGGGGACAAACACCTACATGACATGTGGCTACAGCCCTCCCCCATCTTTTTTTTAATAAACTTAGAATGGATTTGCTGCAGCCTAAAAGAGAGAGCCCATGTAAGAATATATGCTGGATTAGACCAGTGCCCTGTCTAGTCCAGCATCCTGTTTCTCCCAAGGGTCAAACAAGAGAATATTCTGCATCATGTGTGAAAATGCTTGCAGCAAGGTTCTCTTGGCTGAATCATTTATTTTATTTATTATTTATTTCCAAAACCTATAGGCTTTCACCATGGATGGCAATAACATGATTTCCCCAATCCATCCATTAAAGTAATGCAGCGTTTAAAACAAACAAAAACTACAGGTACAGCTTACTTCCTTTTTATTCTTGTGCATAAGTTCCATTGCCTTATCATCCTGAGCAGAACTGAACGCCAACTCACTCTCTGTAGTTGCTTGCTGAAGACTTACCTCTGTTACTGTAGTTGTGTGTGTCCATGAAGGACAAGCCCAGCCTCTCGTCTTCTTGCAGGGTACTTTGGTCTGTAAAGCTCCGATCAATGGCACTCATCATGTGCGTCTTCTCGTTGCGGTAGTTTATTGTAGCTTTGGCCATGTTGACCGGTTTCCTGGTGTAAAATGACAAAGAAGGAAAGCAGGCACACGTTATATTAAGGAATCCACTCAGGCACTGCCCTAGATTTCAGGAGGATGAAAAGAGACACATATATATCTAGCAGATGAAACTTCTTATATTGCCAGGGGCTAGGGAATGAAAGGTCTGTCTGTTTCAGTTCTCTCAGTTTCTCATTTTTCCAAGTTAAACTCAGTTCTCTACATTTCTACAACTATCTGTGATTTCTTTTTAAAAAAATTCTCATGAAAATTCTCCACTGTTTTGTTGTGAATTTCTCCAAATAAACACATTTTTGTAGGCAGTTTTGACAAACGTACACATTTTTGCAAGCCATTTCTCATCATTTCATGCCTTTTGCATGTTATTTTCACTCATCTATTCATTTTTATGCACTCTTTCCCCTAATATATGCATTTTTGTAAATGTAGGTTGGTTGGCGAACTGCATCCCAAAATTCTAATAAATGCTGATTTTGAAGGATGGCTGTGTTTCAGTTCTCATACTGTTTTGGAAATTGCAAATCTGATAAATTCTGCTTGAAATATGAACTGAATCGAAATTCTCACTCATCCCTACCAGGGGCATACATCTTATAGTAATCAATACATCTAGCTCCCTGATTGCTCACATATTATACCAATGTAATTAGAGCTGAGACAACATTTCTCAGAAGAATTTTTTTTTTCCTTGAGAGAATTCCTGGGATTTGTCTTTTTCCATCCTGCTAGAAAAAAAATTTTTGTTTGCAGAATTTTCTCCAAATACTCCATATGTATGTTATGTGTTTGTGTGTGATGGCCACCATTTCCACCACTACCACCACAATGCTAGGTCTTGGGCCAGTAGCAGTCAGTGGGGCAAGGCTGCATCACTTACCTGGCTTCCCTAAATTGGAGAGCAGGCTCACTGCTGGTTACTGAGAGAGGAACGGGTGAGGTGACAGGGAGGTCAGTGCAGTTTGGGCACAGCAGTGGAGCCAATCCAACATCCTGCTGCTGCACTCACACTGACGTCCCTGCCGCCTCCCCTCTTCCCCTCTCTGTAACTGGCAGGGAGCATTTAAGAAATCAGGTAAGCAGCATAGCCCCATCTTGCCCCTTGTGAAGGATGCAGAATGGTGGTCAGGCTGCCAACACAGTTGCTAACAATGATGTCATTTGCAGCGTCAGCATCAGCACAAAACAGTAGGAAACTGTTGGAGAATTCCTTTGAATTTGGTGAAACGATCTTCTCAATTTTTCTGCCATGGCTGATTTTAAGAGGCCATTCAAGGGCGGCTCAAAGAAAAATAGCTCCACAGTTAACCTAGCTTCCACGCAACACCCCTTCAATGTCATATTCTCATGCACAATCAAACCAAGGAGGATCAGGTCCAGGGGTTCTTGTTGGTGGGCCCTCCCTCCTTCGGTGTGGGTCCTCAGCAACTGGCCAACCATGCAGACCCTTGATGCCAACCCAGAGGAAGTGTCATCCCAGGAAACCTGCTCTCTTCCAATAACCTGCTTGTTGTTTTCCAACCACAAATCTGCCCCACTGCCTCCCTAAAGTTCCAGAATGGTTCCAAAGCATCCAAAGTAGCTTTCTCTGATGAATGAGTTTCCAATGTGCTGAGAGGCTCTTCTGAGTGGGGGAAGAGGAAGAAGGGACTATTAAGCAAGCATTCCACTGTGTGCAATCTATGGATGGTAGAGTCTCATGCAGGACTACACCACATGCTTACATGAACCTCAGGCTATCAATGTCAAGAGAGGAGACAGTGTGCCAAAGTCCTTGGATGGAGGACTATTATTAGAAATCATGCATGCATTTACAAAGCAACGACTTCAATGGAAGATAGCTTACACGTTCTGCTCCAAGTTATCAACTGCTAAGTAATCAAGTGATAAGAAATAAAGTGATGAGCACATGTGAGCAAAGGTAGATTGGCCCTTTGCTTCTATATAAACAGACATAAAAAACAGATCCAACATAGCACCGCTGGCTACCAAGTGAGGAGCAAATGACACGATACACTATCGTGAAGCGTGCTAACTGGCTTTGCATTTAAAGAAGCTGGATATATGCTGAAGCAGCTCTGACTGCTTCAGTTTATGACCTGCTTTAAGCTTAGAGATCCAGTGTGGTGTAGTGATTAGAGTGCCAGACTAGGACTCAGGAGACCAGGGTTTAAATCCTCACTCAGCCATGAAGCTCACTGGGTGACTTTGGTCCAATCACTATCTCTTCAGCCTAGCCCACCTGACATGGTTGTTGTGAGGATGAAATAAGGACAGGAAAAACCATGCATACCACCTTGAGCTCCTTGGAAGAAAACCAGCACACAAATGTAATCAAGATGTGAATAATAAGCATAACCTGCATTCACTAGGCCTTCCCCAATCTACTTTTGCAACCTTGGCAGTGATAATAAGAGTAGGGCAACTATGACAACTTCTTCAGCTCACAACCAAGATGTATGTGTGTGAGACCCAGTGTGGTGTAATGGTTAGAGTGCTGGACTATGACCTGGGACGCCAGGGTTCAAATCCCCACTCAGCCATGACGCTTGCTGGGTGACCCTGGCCCAGTCGCTGTCTCTCAGTCTAACCTACCTCACAGGATTGTTGTGAGGATGAAATGGAGAGGGGGAGAGCCATGTACACCACGTTGAGCTCCTTGGAGGAGAGGTGGGATAAAAAAATAAAATAAAAATGTGTGTGTGTATGCGTCACACATACACGATAAATGTTACAAAATTAAAATTTTATTAAGAGGTATACACACACACATACATCTTAATAAAAAATTACTTTGTAACATTTACAAGTAAGGGCCTAGGGTGAGAGCTACGTTATACTCAGAGTAGATTCATTGAAATTAATATATGCATGTCTATTTTGGCTCCTCTGCATGACTCCACACCTCTTTGTTCTCACAAAATTTCTGGCTACTGGCCTGCTTCTTGTCATAAGGAATCAGCATGTAGAACCACTCAAAAATGTTTCTGTTCCACAGAAAATGCAGTTATTTTGAGATTATTAGCCTCCCCACGCCCATCCTATTTATCCTTCCTTATAGTATCCCTCCCCTGGCAGATTTATCAGATGTTGTTCTCTTTGGTAGAGATCAATTGGAAGTGAAACTCCCCCATGGAAAATTATGTTGACAGTGACCTTTCCTGAACAGAAACTTAATTTCTGATGAAACATCATTCCGCTCTCATTCTTAATTGGCATTTTGGCAGAACTACTATTAACAAGTGTGAAGGTTTAAAGTTCCTCTCTCAATTTTTTTTTTAGCAACTCTCCCAGCCAGTGCAGGAAAATTACTGCAATACCCCCCCCTCACTCCCTTGGTCTTTTAGGTACACTCAGCCAACAGACACCTCTTCGCAAACAAAGCAAAATCTATAGCACTGTCTATCTTTGTGATGCTGCACTTACATCTGATCAATACTATTGATCAGTCCCCCAATGTGATTTTAAGTGTAGGACTTTTAGTTGTTCAGCTATGTGCCATCACAGAGACAATGCCACATAATTTACCTTTAATTGCTCCTAACAACAATAGTTAGGGCAGGGGGAAGCTTTTTGTTCCAGTTCTCAGGACAAAAGCACTGCAGGCTGAAGATATCAAGTGGAAAGTCAAAATACTGTATGAGCACACAGGAATGCATGCTGATAAAACACAGTTGGAGATTAAGGCTAAAGATGAGAGAAATTTCCCTAATCCCTTGTTTTACTGGCTGTCTGCTTCTCCGTTCTGCATTCCACTCCTTGTGGAATTTTGTTTATTCTGAAAATGGGTATGCTGTGACTTTCAGTTCCTCTGGCTGATTTGCATCTTCCCTTCCACTTCCCATGTTACCCATGTGCCAATCCATGTTCATAAAACACTGCAAAAAAGCAATCATAGTATGATTGCATCACATTACTTTTTTTTGTTGTACAGTGTTTTACACTTTAACACAGGCATGGGGAACCCCTGAACTACAAGCCAGATCAAGCCCAGCAGGGGTCCTAATTTGGCTTGCAAGGGCATTTTCCCCAAGTCACACCCACTTGCCCCACACCTGATGTCACATATGAAGTCAGGAAGAAAGCAGCTGTAAAGAAACACTCAGGGACCTTAAAGTTCACACCCAAATGATTCTTGGGAAATGAAGGTTGCATTCAACACCCTTTAAATTTGGCACTAAATGCAAGCGCCATTAGGATTGGCTAAGCTTCTGAGTTCCTGACTGGGAACTCCAGAGTGCAGCCAATCCCTGTCAAATGTAGAGCTTGAAGTAACTGCCAATCAAACCCCACTGAGTTTCTTTGCAGGAATAATTTGAATTCAACCTGTACCTGCAAAAGAGCTATTTTGCCTTTGCAGTGTGGCTTCAGTTTTAGCTACTCTGCAAAGGAAAAATGAGTCACCTGACATTCACTCGTAAAAACTGCCCACACAGAGTAGAGGGAGCTCAGGATCTGGCCGACCAACCGTATCCTGTTCCCCACTCTTGCTTTAACACATGTACCCTTACCCTTCCCCACATGTACCCTGATAAACACTGCACAAAATGCATCTCAGTATAACTGTATGTAAAATCATATTGTTTTTGTGCTGTACACACAACTGAATGTAGACATCAGACACCACACAAAAAAGAATCTTGATGCAGCGTATGTTCACATCAAGTCACTCTCTCTTTCTGGTGTTTTATCAATGCCTAAGTGTGCTTTTGGAAAGTTTGGAAGAGGAAAATTTTGGATGCTTAATTCACAGATGGGCATTCATTTTATGAATTACTAGTATGATTACGATGCAGTTTTAGCAAATGTAGTGAATTGGTTTGTATCCAAAGAGCCATGAGTAGCATTTTGCTCATACCAAAGAGGCTTTCCTGACCCTTTTCCCCCTGCAGTCTCTTGTTCCTGCTGACAAGCCATTCCTGAAAATGGGGGACTCTCCAGGATGGACTGCAAAGAAGAACAGGGGGAATAGTGAGAGGGGGGAGAAAACTGGCAAAGTTCCCCTTGCATTAGCAAAGTATCTTCCAGTTACACTAAGGCTCTTTGGTTACAAGCCATAAATTTTTGCTCTTTGGTTTCATGATGTTTAATCGTGGAATTGGAAACGATGTCAAATGTCATCTAGCCCAACTTCCTGCTGATGTAGGGAATCAGATGCTACAACATCCTTGATGGGTTGCCATCCAACTCCTGCTTAAAAATGGAAAGTCCACAAGCTTTGAAGGCAGTCTGTGCCCTATTGAACAGCTTCTGCCAACAGGAAATTCCTCCAAACATTTAGTCTAAATCCTTTTTCTTATCATTTGATTTTGTGGTCCACTACACTGACCAACTTTTTTAAAAAAATAAAGTTTAGAAACATTGTAAGCAAATCAATGAGATGAACAACCTGAGATCTTTGTTTAAAAAGGGGTTGTATTGTTATTTACAAAACTTGTAGACCATACATTTTAAAACCTTCTTCCTAAAACTGGGACATATTTTTACACCTGTCAAATCATTATGTAGGGCAGGATTCCCAAATGGATTTGAAATGGTTCCACTTTTTAATGAATACATTTTTATTAATTTCCATGTATTAAACATGACACCATATATGAACAATTCATAGAAATAAGAATGGAACACAAATTTAAATAATTCATTTCATTTTTTTTTTAAAAAAAATTCTTCTGACAGCACATCATAAAATGTTATCAGGATCAGTCTTGGTCTGATAAGCATCTTACTAATGATTTAAATAAGGACTGAATAATTAAATAGAGAAAGGATATGCTGGTGCTTACTGACAATTGCTTTATTAGTTTCTGTGTATGCTAGAAAAGGCTTCACTATTAGAATGTACAAGGTCCACTGTTTCTATGATTCAGTAAAAGCAGAAGTGAGTTTTTCAAGTCCCTGAACACTTCTCTGGCTTGGAATAAAATCCAAGGCAGAAAAGAAAAGCTGGCTTCCTTTTCCCCTATACGCCCTCATAGCCAGCCCCTGAAAGCTCCCTCCCCCTTCCTTTCCCTAGCAAGAAGCAGCAGGGGGAGCAGCAGCAGTAACAGTGATGTACAGTTAAAAGAGAGGAGAAAAGAGGTCCATGATGGCTGGGGCTGATGGAGTCCAACAACATCCAGAGGGCCACAGGTTCCGCATCCCTGCAGTAATGGCCCAGGGGAATATGGGGAATGTTGTTCCCTCAAGGGCTGATGCAACTGCAGCAGACTGGCTGTAAAAATTTCTTCCTCTTTCAGAACAGATCTGAGCTAATTTCTGAGCTAATCAGAGGCAAACTTGGGAAAGTTCCCTACTATCTACACCGGCGGTGGGACCTCAGGCCTAGGGGCCGAATGCAGCCCTCCAGGCCTCTTTATCTGGCTATCGGGACTCTCTCTAGGCCACACCCACTCTCCCCTAGCCACACCCACTCTCCCCAGATCACACACCCCACCTGCCCTGCTTTCCACCCTCCTTGAGTGTTTTGTCTGTCTGGAAGGGGTCCTTGGACTCTGACAATGCCTCTTGCTTTCCTGGATGGAGGGTAACAGAAGGGTGTGTGCAGAACCAAGCTTGCTGTGCAATGGTAAAATTTACATTAGCTGCTCCACCCTCTTTTGCCACTGACCCTCCCATCTCCAGCATATGACCGCTGGAAGACTGCCCAGAGGGGTACAAAGCCCTCCAGCTAAACATGATCCCCACCCATGATCAACATGAACTCAGATGGTTCTAGTAAAAGGGCAGGGGTCAAAGGGCAGATTTCAAGAAGTGCATAATGGAAGTTGAGTAGGTTGTTTACTTTGGATGAATCCAACCACTCTAAAGGGTATCTCAGGTCCTGATCCCCTCAAGCAGCAAACTCCTTCCCCACCCCCTTTTGTTTTGGAGTCTCTACATTTTATTTTAGCACCCCCCCCCCAAAAAAAGGTACTTTTAACACTGACGCGACAAGGAACAGGAACAAGTTGGGAGCAGGGTGCAGTGGAGCGAGCACGAGTGAATGAGAATTACTTACGGGTAATAGGAATAGGAATAGTAGTTCCTCCTGGCAAGCGTGCAAACAAAGAGAAACAGCAGAGATTGCATAAGCAGCTTTTCTCGGCAAATAAGGAAGGAGAAGATGGGGTGTTTAGAGCCTCAAATAACAACAGACCAGAGGCCAATCCATTGTCCATGCAAAGGAAGGGGGTTGGAGACAGAGAGGGAAGGAAGAGCAGGGAGACGGAGAAAGCGGTCAGCTAGAAATGGGAAGCAGCTTTCGTACATGCTCCTCCCTGCTGGTCTGAGGACAAGCAAGGTCACCTGCCAACCCAAAGGTTTAGGGAAGGCAAGGATGCCAGAGGAGAATGCCTCTTCCTCCTCTCTCTAGTGTACACTCTGAAGAAAACAGCACATCTAATTTCAGATAGCCTGGAACCCACACACTGGCAACTGAGGATCAGCTCATTTGGACTGCTACATATATTGTTTGGGACTGAAGTCTGGGGTAGCTCCACGTGACCCGGGAAGCAGATACTCTCTGTGGCATTTGTTGAACAAGTTTGCTCTTGCCAAGTTTAAAACAAGGAGCTGGTTAATAAGGATGTGCATGGAGACAACGGTGGATGCAAGAGACATTTGAACTCAAAATCCAAGATCATGCCCTCAGGGTAGGGACTGTTAACTGGCAGCCATTCCTATTAACTGTTAACCAAACCCATTCCCCGGGCTGGTAACTGGGAGGTGAAACAAGTGTTTATAGGAAGAGGTGGTAACTGTGGCTATGTGACTCCCTCACAAGTCCATTTAAGGAAGCTCCCCAACCTTTCGCCTCTTCCTCAAAGAGCTACTCCACTCAAGAGTCGGTGGATAGGATTACAAAGAATGACACCAGGGAAGAGCATTTAACTGTAGGAATGTATGGATGGTATTCAACTATGTTTTACTCAGAGCAGATCTACTAAAATTAACGGACCTATCTTAGTCATATTGATTTGTTTCAATTTTATTTATTAAATTTGTATCCCACCCTTCCTCCTAGTAAGAGCCCAGGGCGGCAAACAAAAACACTAAAAGCAGTTGAAAACACCTTGAAAACAAATCGTCTTAAAAACAATCTTAAACAAAAATGGGTCTACTCTGAGTAAAAGTTAGTTGACTACCACCCTATATCTCGAAATCAGATCCGAAAATAACTCTTGTGAACAAGAGTATAGAAGTATGCACTTTCACTGATTATAATGTATGTGCTCAGGGCTTTGTTGTTGCTGTTGTAATAGCACTCACCAGTACAGAGTACCGACAACTCTTTTGTTGCTGCCTCAGCAGCCATTTTGTGCTGGCGCCTGCCGCACTTTTATCAAGATAGATGTACGGACACCTCATTGTTTCACTGAAAAAGGAATGCATGCTCCAGGATTGTAGGGATGGGGGACCTACATTTTTGTGGAATAAACAGCAATGAAAACATGCTCCTACTCCTGCTCATAGGTCGGGCATGTTCATGGACATCTCTTCATACAACAATGGCTGAACAAAACAATACATAGAAATGAAGCCAACCATACAACCTAAGTATGAAATAGCCCCTTGACACGAGGACCTATTTCTCAATGTGCCAAGTACCAAGGAGCACACTATACCTGACTGAGGAACTGGCCAACACAAAGGGGAAATAAGAGGGAGAGCGTCCAAGATGATACACATTTCATAATTGGGGATCAACCATTGCCAAAGTCTCTGTAATTCTGAAATCTTTAACAGCATTTCCTTGGCTCCCAGCTTCTGCTCTAGATTCTTTTAATTGGTATAGCACAGTGTAAATGACAAAAGAGAGAGAAAAAGATAAGCTGCCCATGCCTATTGTGTACACCAGAAATGGGGAGCCTGTGGCCCTCCAGATGCTGTTGGACTACAGCTCCCATCATTCCTGAGTTCTGGCCATGCTGGCTGAGGCTGATGGGAGTAAGAGTCCAATAACATCTGGAGAGCCACATGTTTCCTATACCTGGTGTAGACAAGTCCCTCGACCAGACATATGTACAGAAGGCGGAGACACTGGACCACCACTTGTAATGAACCCACTCACTGCAGAAGGACCCACATTTTCCACAGCAACATTATATTATTGGTTTGTGGCAGAAGTAGAGCAGAGTGCCCTCCAGATGCTGCTAGACTACAATATCTCTCATCATCCTTGACCGTTGGCCATACTGGCTGGGGCTGGTGGAAACTGAAGTCCAATAATATCTGGAAAACACCATACTTGCTACCCTTGTTTGAGTGGTGAGGAAATGTTTTTTCAAACTGAACAACTACTGTGAGGGAGAAGGTATAGGTCTGATAGAAAACCAGTGAGCAATGGTTGTACTATAAACAGATAATTTAGATCAGGGTTAGAGAACCTGTTGTTGGTCTACACTCCCATCATCCCTGACCATAGTCTATGCTGGCTTGGGCTGATAGGAGTTGTAGTTTAACAACAACTAGAGGGCTGCAAGTTCTCCATCCCTGATCTAGAGAGATCCTAAGAGTGAAGGAAGTGTGCTCTGAAACCTTTTTTAGTATACATCAACAGGACTTCACTAAAACTTTAATGATCTGACCTATTTAGATTTGGTTCAGATTCATCCAGGAGCTAAAATACTTTTGGAATCAAATAAAGACATTCAGGTAATGATGCTCCAGTGATTTAGTCCAGTTGAGATTCCATGCCATGCTGGACAGCTAAATTACTTACGTTTCTGTTTAGTATTTGAAGCAGATATTTTTAATGATATCCCCAAGGTAACTATCATTTCAAAGTTCTCACACTAAAATGAAGGCACTTGGAGAATAGAAAACTGTGTGTTTACCATAAAAACAATGAGCTTGCACAGATATATATCCACAGTGAATGAACCCCCATTAGCCTGCATATGCTTTACCAGATCTCTAGATGTTGCTGGACTCCCTTCTGATCATTCCTGACCCATTGACCATGCTGGCTAGGAGTGGGGAGACCCCTTCATTTGGTAAAGCTAGGCTAGGCAAGGCAAAACTCCAGAAGAAGGTGCCAAATCCCAATCTGCATCTGTATTAGAACTGTTTTAAAGATGTTTTATTGTTTTATCGTTTGTTTTCCACCCTGGGCTCCTTTTTGGAGGAAGAACGGTATATACATTTGAATAAATAAATATAAATAAATAAAATCTTAAAATGTAAAGAGAGAATCAAAGGGGCAGGTTGTTGTTGTTTTGCATTTGGGTTGAGAGATTTAATCCACATCACCACCACCCTCCGTGCAAAACATAAATACTTTCTATTAGTCTCCTCTCCATTCATGAAACAGCAAGCACAGCAGGCTCTTCATCTAACTGGCAAGGTGCCATCCCCTGCCCACCAGGCCCAGGAACATGGGAAGAAGCTTTCTATCAGGTCCAGCTATTTAACCATCTAGCCCAGTATTATCTTCTCTAAGGGGCAGAGGGTCTCCAATGTAGCATGCAGAGGTCTCTCCCATCCCTGACCCTTCCAACTCGCCTGTTGCAAGTGCCTACTATATCTGAAGCCCGACTGGTGAATACTCTCAACAGAGCCTTCCCTGTTGTGACTCTAGACTATGGAATGCTCTCTTCTGTGAAGTAAGATCAGCCCCCTCTCTTCCCATTTTTAGATGGCTGCTGAATACCCATCTTTTCATACAAGTATTTGACTAAATTTTCACCCCTGTGTTTTGACTTTTTTTAAGAATTTTAAGGAGTTTATGGATTTGTTTCTGTATGGTTTCTTTGTACGTTTTTGTATTTTTAAATTTCTGTATGGTTTTTATGTGTGCTTTGCAATTTTAAATCTTTTTAATACGTCTCAGGACGTGCATTCCAGGTGAGAGGCAGACAACAAAAATAAGTTGTTGTTGTTGTTAACTAGAGATGCCAAGGATTGAACTGAGAAGTCTTGTGTGCAAAGCATGTGTTTTACCACTAAGCTATGGCCCTACTGATAAAGGAACTATGGCACCCCTCAGCTCTGCCTCATCTCACCACACTTCACCCTTGATCTTCCACCCCTTAGCTCCCAGGCATTCCCTCCCTGTGTCTTTGCAACCCTAATTCTGCCAAATTGCATGCACTCCCTGGATGCTAATGCAATATAGAAACGAGGGGTTATTCTGGAGGCCTCCAACAGAGCTGCCTTTTCACCAGGAGTGTAGTCATCCAGGGTCTCAGGTGGATCTTAGTCCCCTACCTTTTGGGGAGCAGGGTCCCACCAGGGCCCCTGTGTCTCCAGCATCCTACAAACTGGGCTCCTGCTGGGAGGAAGGGTAGGATATAAATTAAATAATAAATAAACCAATCAGCATGAAAAGGGAGTGTGTTAGTCATTGAGAAGCATCTTCTAATCTTCTTCTTTGTCCTTTCCTACAGATTGGAGCTGGTCAGAGTGAAAGGAAGAGAGTCAGCCACTGAGAAGACTCTTTTCAGTAGCTAACAATCCCCCCTTTCATGTTGATTGGCTCCTAGAGACGTCTGTTGTTGTGGGAGAAGGCATTAGCCAGGATCTCATTCTCAACCCAGGAGCAAAAAAGGGTGTGTGTAGCTCTGACTATCATGAAGGGACCCTGCATTTCTGAATTTGCCACTACACCACTGCTTTTCAAATAGATGTCACAGATTCCATGACTGGAGGTATTTAAGGAAAGGTTGGGCAGGCATCTATAAGGACTTGGACTAGATGGCTAGCTGGGCTGGGGCATGGACAGCAGTCTGGAATAAGCTAGGCACCAGGAATCCGATTCCAAGAGCATTCAGGGTTGGAGGGCAAACCAGTGGCAGGAATGAAGAACAAGCACACAGAGAGATGCAAACAGTGAACAAGCCAGAAGTCAGGACCCATGGAGAGATCAGAATCGCAGAGACACACCAGAGCTCAGGTAGACCTTGTTGCTCAAGCAAGGCTCAGCTTGGAAAGGAAGCCCTTTATATTGCTTCCTGACCAGGAAGATACAATGGTCAGTTTGGATGAGTGGAATGGATCCACAAGCCTCTCTCCCGCGACAGCTGCCACTTGAAGTTTAGCAGTTAACCATACAGGTCAGACACAGACAAATTCTACTAGCTCCTGCTACTAGATCAGTGTTCTTCAACCTTGTGTCCCCAGATTTTGTTGGACTACAACTCCCATCAGCCCTAGCCAACTTAGGCAACGGATAGTGGTTGTAATCCAACAACATCTGGCAACTGGAGGTTGAAGAACAATGTACTAGATGACCCTTAATGTCCCTTCCCACCCTACGGTTCCCCTGACTTTGAGACAGCCCAAAGGGATGAATAAGATACAGATTTTCCAGGCCAGGGGGAGGGAGTTACTAGAGGAGCTACAGTCTCTTATAGGGTAGCCCAGTTTCAAGTAAGGGCAAATTGGAAGCAACAGTCCAGGCCTGCAAGGCATCCTGTGAGGAAAAGATAGCCCTCAGCCACAGACTGTATGGAATGGCACTCCTCAAACCGACTTGCTGTATACTCATAGCGATGTGACGCTGACTCTCGTGCTAGGCTTTATCCGCAATCAGATATTAAATCCGGAGAATAAGATTTGCCAGGAAGCTTGTCCGAACAAAACAATGGTTTGATTAGCAGGATGGTTTCCCGGTTCCCAGCAAACATCCAATGCAACTGAATGTTGGAAGATTCAGGACAGACAAAAGAAAGTACTTCTTCACACAGTGCATAGATAAACTATGAAATTCACTCCCTCATCGCAAGAGGCAGGGACGGCCACCAACCTGGATGGCTTTAAAAGAGAATTAGACAAATGCATGAAGGATACAGCTATCAATGGCTACTAGCCAGGATGGCTATGTTCTTCCTCCACGGTCGGAGACAATATGCTTCTGAATATCAGTTGCTGGAAACCACAGAAGGGGGGAGTGCTGTTGCACCCAGGTGCTGCTCACGGGCTTCCTATAGGTATCTGGTTGGCCACTGTGAGTACAGAACGCTGGACCAGATGGGTCACGCTCTTATCCAGCAGGCTGTCCTTATGTTTCACTCAAATCCCACAGCCACAGCAGATTGTGAAGGACAAATCTCATCATTATTTGTGGACTTTTAATGTGTTTATATTTAACCCTTCTATCCCTCCCCCAATGGCAATATTTGAATTCATGTGGAATCAAAGATAAGCCAACATCTTTACCTTCATATATCTGAGTTGCCCCAGTTATAACTGGGGTTCTTTGGGCAATGTAGATAATAGATCAGGGGTTCCCAAAGATTTTGGGGCTTGGTAGGGCCAGCACCAGTGGGCAGCCAGGTTGGGCACTGACCAATGGTCCCTCTTTAGGCTAGGAGTGTGGAGCTCCCACTCTGTGACCCACACTGGTATGAGGTCATGGGGTAAATCATACCCAGTGACCCGATGCTACCATGGATCATGGAGCAGGATCTCCACCTTCCTAGGCAACACCTCCTGCCAATGCAAGTGGCATGGGCTTAAATAGGACCACCCGCCCCATCTACCTCCCACATCAGCACACTGCATGTGCACACCTACCATCACTCAATATGGCAGCAGGGCATGAACCCCTTAGGGATGCCCCCGCTGCCCTCTTGGGTAACGGCAGGCATGTGTGTGCCATGTGCTGATGCAGTAATGTGGCAACGCAGGAGGTAGGTGGGGGCAGGGGGCCTATTTAAGCCTGCACCACCAGCACTGGGATGGAATGTGGGGGATAATGATGATCCATGTCAATGGCAGTCTGGTGCCCAAGGGCCCAATCATGCCTGGTGCTGGCCCTGGGCCTGGGGGCACATTTGGGTATCCAAGAAACTGTCATGGGCACTATAAAATATTCATTTCACAGAAGAAAAACTGGTGATGCTCAGAGACACACCCAACAAATAAAATACCAACAAAAAGCTGACAACAGACCCCCCAACCAACCAGCCACCCCCAATTCAATTTAAACAAGGAAATAAAATTGGGAAGGGCAAGGGAGCACCAAGGGGTACGTCTGAGGGTGCTGCAGTGGCCATGAATTTTGGCCATGGAGTTCCTGAGATCAGACGGTCAGAGATACAAATGGCGTATTTTTCATAGGAGTTATAGTCCAAAGCATCTGGAAGGCACACAGATGGCAAAAGAATCCTAGGCAGCAGACTAAATATTGCACCTCTCACAGCCAATGTGTTTTCTGATATCCTTCCCAACAGTTCTATTCTTCCTGTGACAGTTAAACCTGCAGGGATGCAACAGGTATTGCTCATCAGTCTGGGAAGAAGCACCTATAGTCCTAGCCAGAAACAGCTGGCTATTTTTCAGGCAATTTGTTTGCTTCCATTAGCTTTCTATTGTCAACTTCACCACATGAGAAGTATAGCAAAGCAATGCATGAGGCCTCCCTGAATCTAGCACAACTTCTAGCAATGTGGCTCCTGTACGTTTAATAGTGTTGTGCACAAAACAGGTGGGGCCTGCAACAAAATGTTGCAGTGTGGAGTGCTCCTCTTCAGTGGTCCAGACAGACAGACATGCCACTCTTACAGGTTACTCCATTCCATGTCTTCTACTCCCCCCTATTCACCCCTCCCTTCCCACACTCAGCATTCTGTGGCTGTAAAGCAGTGGTGGCTGGTGTCCATTGGGACTGGAAGGGTGGAAGGCAGAGAGGCAACAGTAGAGGAAACTGACAGGTAGTGCCACCACCTGGACTGATTGTAAGTAAGAAGGCAGGCAGGTGGGGGCTGGCAGAGGGGCAAACTGAGGTTGGGGGGGTGCAGTGCCGCATTCCTCCTAAAGGACAAGCCTCCACTGCTGTAAACCTTGGGGTTCCCCAAAGCAATCTGATACCTTCCCCATGTTTCTCGGGGGTCCTGTTTTGGTGACAGTCCTGTCATCACTTACCACATGAGTTTGCTATTAGAGGGAGTGATTTCAGCAGATGCAGCTTATCTGAGGTTGCCATATTCCAGTTCCACAAATCCAGGCAGGTTAATTTGCATATTATGCACATTTTGCTAATTATGCAAATTAAACATAATAATGGTTGCATTGTCCAGTTATTTTGTTTTTGTGCCTAGTAATTACCATCCAAAACTGGGGGAGGACGTGAGGAATTAAAAAAAAAAACCTTACATTTCCAGCCTTAAATGCCTAGACTCTAGTTTCCAACACTATGGAATATTTATTTATTTAAGAGGATTTATATCCTGCCCTTCCATAGTTAAAACCAAAGCTCAGGGCAGCTTACAAACATAATAAAAACAATAAAAATACACAATCAATATAAAAACATAATAAAAACACAAAATAGAAACAAGCATAAAACAAGTCAATGCAGCAGTATAAAAAGCCAGCATAAAACAAAAAAGCCAGCAAAGCATTAATTAAAAGCAATATTGTGACTGATAGTTTGTCTGCACCAACAATTAGCAACTGTGAAATGAACACACCACTACAACTTGTAACACAGATAAAAATTAAGATTTCAATATTATAAGATCAGTCAACCATCTTACCTAAAGGGAGTAGTCTCTGAACATGTGAGAAGTGTCTTTGGTACACTGATTCTCACATACCAGATCAGGGAGAGAGGAAACACAGCCTTCTATGATAAAGGCTGGAACTTGATGGGAGATTTGAGTGCTGGCACCTCTTTTTTAATAAAATAAAACAAAACATACAATGAATTATAGAGCCCTGGCAAGCTGTGCTAGTATTAGTCAGGGCAGCCGTTTCATTTCTATTGATCTTAAGGGGGGAAAGGTTATATCTCCCCACTGCACTGAATATAGATAGACAGAGTCTCTCTGTGTGTATGTATATATGCACATGTGTGCACACACACACTCATCCATCCCTGAGGAGGAAATGATCTTTGATGAGGAGATGCCTGACAGGCATTTTGAACAAGGATATGTGTCAAAAATACTTTTAGCCTTTTCTGAGTTGCTGAACAGAGGCTCTGCCAGGCAACAGGGTGTGGCTGCATTCCAATGCAGCTTTACTTGGGAGTAAGCACCATTTAACAGGGTGGGGGCATGGCCAAAAAATGCAAATGCTAATACAAGCAGCCTTTTCTACAGAGAGATTTGCTTTTATATCTTGTATTTGTTCAGGGCATTTGGTGGATTCATAGACCTTTATTCCATCCTCCATGATGGCAGGCAGACACTTCTATTGCGCCTAGCTGAAATACTCCACACTAACACACACTAAAGCCACTGTCTCTTTGCCTCAGTTCCCAGACTGTAAATTGGGGATCAAAATGATATTTATGAATGTTAAGGCAATAGTATCAAATATTAATTTGCCAAATTTAATGGGTTGTATCTAACTAAGAATAGTTCAATTGAAATTAATGGGCTTAAGTTTTGTCTCCCTCTCAAGGATGCACACCTTAACATGGTGAGGGGGCTTGAGAGTGTTGAAGAAGCTGAGAGCAATGCCGTCAGGAGTCTAGACCAAGAGGATAGACTCCTAGCAGGGGCACCCAAGGCAGAATGGTCAAAGCTGAGACACCAGACTAAGATGCATCCAAACTCAGAGGAAGGCAATGATAAGCCACCTCTGAATACCTCTTACCACAAAAATCCTATGAACAGAGTATCCAAAATGCAACACAAGATAGTGCTGGAAGATGAGACCCCCTAGGTCAGAAGGCACTCACGGAGCTACTCACGGAGACCCAGGGCCTGCAGGAGGAAGAGACCATTGCCCAAGGGAAGGAGAGGCTGCTGCTGCTGCTGCTGCTGCTGCTGCTGCTGCGGGACCACCACCTCCACCACCCTTCCCTGAGGGACTTCTGCCTGGCAGGACCAGGCCCCAGGTACCCAGCCAGCCAGGACTGATTCTTACCATCTGTCCCTCTCTGGAGGGATACATAAGCCGGCTGGCTGAGGTGGCCTGGGAGACCCAGGGCCTGCAGCAGGAAGAGACCATCGCCCAAGGGCAGGAGAGGCTGCTGCTGCTGCTTTCTTTCTGGGTGCTTATATGAATGCATGTTGTGAGAGTGTGTATTTTATGTATTTGAGTTTTTTGTATTTTTCTTTTTGTATTTATAGTTTATAATGTGCCTGGGGAAGAGATCTTTCCATCTAGCAGGGAGACATGAGGGGGCCCCAATTGCCGTAGTGACGGGCAGAGGGAGGTATGGTGTTATGAGAAGGACGTGCCAGGTAAGGGGAACGCGGCCCAGACATGTTGTGGCTGTGCCTTGTTCCGGTCCTTCTCATACCCGCAGGGTTGTTGGTTGTCCTCTCAGCCAACTCTCAGATCTCCAGCTGCTGCTTTTTAATGCCAGATCAGTTCATAATAAAAAAACCCTCGTCCATGATTTGATTATGGACGAGGCAGCCGATCTGGCATGCATAACTGAGACCTGGGTGGGCAAACAGGGAGGAGTTAGTCTCTCCCAGATTTGCCCACCGGGGTATTTCGTTCAGCATCATGGTAGATCTGAGGGTCGGGGAGGTGGGGTTGCTGTGGTCTATAAGAGTTCCATCTCACTCACCAAGCACCATGTCCATACAACTACTGGTCTGGAATGTTTGCACCTTGTGTTGGGCCAGAGGGACAGACTAGGAATCCTTTTGGTGTACCGCCCACCTTGCTGCCCAGTGGCTTCCTTAACTGAGTTGACAGAAGTGGTCTCGGAGGTATTGTTGAGATCCCCTAGACTATTAGTACTGGGGGATGTCAACATTCATGCCGAGGCTACTTTGTCTGGGGCGGCTCAGGACTTCATGGACTCCATGACAACCATGGGACTGTCCCAATATGTTAGTGGCCCAACACATATATTGGGGCATACACTCGACCTTATTTTTGTTACTGGACATGGGGATAGTGATCTGGATGTGGGGAGTTTTACATCTCTCCCTTTGTCATGGACAGATCACTGCTTGCTGAAGTTTAGACTTTCAGCGACCTTTTCCCTCCGCAAGGGTGGGGGACCTATTAAATTGGTCCGCCCCCGGAGACTAATGAATCCTGAAGGTTTTCAAAGGGCTCTGGGGGATTTTCCGGCTGATAGGACCGGCGCGCCTGTTGAAGCCATGGTTAATCTGTGGAATGCGGAGATGGCCCGGGCTGTCGACACGATCGCTCCTGCGCGCCCTCTCCTTTGCAGAGCTCATTCAGCTCCTTGGTATACTCCAGAGTTGAGGGCGATGAAGCAAGATAGGAGGCGGCTTGAGCGGAGATGGAGACGAACTCCTGATGAATGCAACTATACGCTGGTTTGTGCTTTCACCAAGCGGTATATAGGAGCGGTGAGGGCAGCGAAAAAACAATATTTCGCCGCCACTATTAAGGCATCTCTCTCCCGCCCAGCGGAGCTTTTTAGAGTTGTCCGAGGGCTACTCCATCTAGGCCTTCAGGACACTGTAGATACTTCGGTGGCCCACTGCAATGAGTTTGCTGAGCACTTCCAACATAAGATCTTACGCATTCGTCGGGACCTAGACTCTCATTTTATAGCAGTTAACCCTAGTGAGGTGTCTGGTGCACAGTCTTATCATGTTTTGTTGGATGAGTTTCAGTCGGTTCAGTTTGAGGACGTGGACAAGGTGCTTGGACAGGTACGTGCAACCACTTAGGTACTAGATCCTTGCCCCTCTTGGCTAATAAAAACTGGCAAGGAGGGAACAGTTGGCTGGGCCAGGGAAGTGATAAATGCCTCCTTGCGAGAGGGAGTGGTCCCTGGCTGTCTGAAGGAGGCAGCAGTGAGACCACTCCTGAAAAAGCCTTCCCTGGTCCAAGAGGATTTCAGCAGCTACAGACCAGTGGCAAATGTTCCATATCTCGGCAAGATCTTGGAACGAGTGGTTGCTGACCAGCTCCAGGCGCTATTGGATGAAACCGATTATCTAGATCCATTTCAGTCGGGTTTCAGGCCCGGTTTCGGCACTGAGACGGCCTTGGTCGCCCTGTTTGATGATCTATGTCGGGAGAGAGACAGAGGGAGTGTAACTCTGTTGATTCTCCTTGATCTCTCAGCGGCTTTTGATACCATCGACCATGGTATCCTTCTGGAGAGGCTTGCGGAGTTGGGAGTTGGAGGCACTGCGTGGCAGTGGTTCCGCTCCTACTTGGCAGGCCGTCTCCAGAAGATAGTGCTTGGGGAACATTGCTCGACACCGTGGGTACTCCAATGTGGGGTCCCGCAGGGTTCGGTTTTGTCTCCCATGCTTTTTAACATCTATATGAAGCCGTTGGGTGCGGTCATCAGGAGTTTTGGAGTGCGTTGTCACCAGTATGCTGATGACACGCAGCTCTACTTCTCCTTTTCATCTTCCTCAGGTGAGGCGGTCAATGTGCTGAACCGTTGCCTGGACGCGACAATGGACTGGATGAGAACTAACAAACTGAGACTCAATCCTGATAAGACTGAGATGCTGTTGGTGGATGGTTTTTCCAATCAGATGGTGGATACATATCCTGTCCTGGATGGGGTTACACTCTCCCTAAAGGAACAGGTTCGTAGTCTGGGAGTCGTTCTAGACTCTTCCCTGTCACTTGAGGCTCATGTAGCCTCGGTGGCACGGAATGCGTTCTACCAACTTCGATTGGTAGCCCAGCTACGTCCCTACCTGAGTAAGGAGGATCTTACATCAGTAGTTCATGCTCTGGTAACCTCACGTTTGGATTACTGTAATGCGCTCTATGTAGGGCTACCTCTGAAGACGGTTCGGAAGCTACAGCTGGTGCAAAATGCGGCGGCCAGACTGCTAACAAGAACGAAGCGGTCTGACCATATAACACCTGTTTTGGCCCACTTGCACTGGCTTCCAATACGCTTCCGGGCCAAATTCAAAGTGTTGGTATTAACCTATAAAGCCTTATACGGCACGGGACCTCAATATCTGTCGGAACGCCTCTCCCGCTATGAACCGGCTCGTACACTACGGTCTGCTACGAAGGCCCTCCTCCGGGTCCCGACTCATAGGGAGGCCCGGAGGGCAGTGACAAGATCAAGGGCCTTCTCAGTGGTGGCCCCCGAACTATGGAATAGTCTCCCCGAGGAGGTTCGCCTGGCGCCGACACTATCATCCTTTCGGCGCCAGGTTAAAACCTTTCTCTACTCCGAGGCATTTTAATTTTTTTGTTAATGATTGTAATGTTTGTAATTTGATTTTAGCCTTTGCTGTTTTTTGATTGTGAAATTTGATTTTAGACTGATGTTTTTGTATTATATTGTATTTTATTGTATCTATGTTCACCGCCCAGAGAGCTATTGCTAGTCGGGCGGTATATAAGTTTTAATAAATAAATAAATAATAAATACTGGGGAAGAACAAAGGACAAGTATGAGTCGCGCAGTGACTAATGACACAGCTCATCAAAGTTGAAAGGAAGCCTAAAGGCTGATGTGCACAGATGCGAAAGGAGTGTCCGGAGTTGTACAACACACACAATAAGAACATGGAATGTGAGAAGCATGACCCAGGGAAATTTAGAAATTGTCAAGCAAGAAATGGAACGTATCAACATTACAGTACTTGGTGTGAGTGAATTAAAATGGACAGGAATGGGACATTTTCAATCAGGCAACTACAAAATATTTTATGCAGGAAATGAGAAATTAAGGAGAAATGGTGTTGCTTTAATAGTGAGAAGTGATGTAGCAAAAGCAATCAGGAGCTACAATGCAAGGTCTGAGCGAGCGATATCAATTAGATTAAATGGGAAACTTATCAACATAACCATCATCCAAGTCTGCTCCAACAGCAAACACAGAAGAAGAGGGATTGGAGAGATTTTACGCAGAACTACAGGAAGAAACTGATCACGCACCAAAACAAGATGTGCTGATAATCATGGGGGACTGGAATGCAAATGTAGGGAACAGAGAAGAACTAGGAATTGTGGGGAAATGGGAGCTTAGGAGACAGAAATGAAGCAGGAGAAAGACCTACTGAATTCTGTGAAGACAGCAAAGCCTTTGACTGTGTAGATCATGAAAAGCTATGGAATGCTTTGAAAGAAATGCGGGTGCCACAGCATCTGATTGTCCTGATGCGCAACCTATACTCTGGACAAGAGGCTACTGTAAGGACAGAATATGGAGAAACTGATTGGTTCCCAATCGGAAAGGGTATGAGACAGGGGTGTATTTTATCACCCTATTTGTTTAATCTGTACACAGAACATATCATACGGAAAGCGGGTGAAAATTGGAGGGAGAAATATCAATAATTTAGGATATGCAGATGATACCATACTCTTAGCAGAAACCAGTAATGATTCGAAATGAGTGCTGATTAAAGAACAAAGCACAAAAGCAGGACTATAGCTGAATGTTAAAAAGACTAAAGCAATGACAACAGAAGATTTATATAACTTTAAAATTCACAATGAGGACGTTGAACTTGTTAAGGATTATCAATACCTTGGCACAGTCATTAACCAAAAGAGATACAATAGTCAAGAAATCAGAAGAAGGCTAGGACTGGGGAGGGCAGCTATCAGAGAATTAGAAAAGATCCTCAAATGCAAAGATGTATCACTGAACACCAAAGTCTGGATCAGTCAGATCATGATATTCCCGATCTCTATGTATGGATGTGAAAGTGGAAAAAGCGGGTAAAAGAAAAATCAACTCATTTGAAATGTGGTGTTGGAGGAGAGCTTTGCACATACCAAGGACCACAAAAAAGACAAATAATTGGGTGTTAGAACAAAGTAAACCAGAACTATCACTAGAAGCTAAAATGGTGAAACTGAGGTTATCATACTTTGGACACATCATGAGAAGACATGATTCACTAGAAAAGACAATAATGCTGGGAAAAACAGAAAGGAGTAGAAAAAGAAAAAGGCCAAACAAGAGATGGATTGATTCCACAAAGGAAGCCACAGACCTGAACTTACAAGATCTGAACAGGGTGGTTCATGACAGATGCTATTGGAGGTCACTGATTCAAAAGGTTGACATAAGTCGTAATCGACTTGAAGGCACATAACAACAACAACAACCACAACCAAAAGTTATGTCTATTAATTTCAATGGATGTACTCTGAGTAGGACTAACATTTCCTACAACCTATTAATTTCACACCTTTCCTTTTCAAAAGTTCTGTTTCAGGTTATTTGCAGATGCATGGAGACGAGGAAGCAAAGTGAGGTAATAAAATCCTTAAGTAGCAGAGTGGCTTGTACCATTTCAGACTGCAGGTGGAATAATATTATTTTTCAATGCTACCCCACATAGAAACCAAGCAAGTGAAAAGCTCCCTGCAAAAAGAAAATTAGCTCAGCGGGGAATGAGTTGGGCTAGAACCTGTAGGAGCATTCAACAATGTGATCTCAATCTACAGTTTGAAGAGGTAAAATTCATAAACAAATACAGTTCCCAGGACTCTTTGCGGGAAGCTATGACAGTTTTAAAGTGGTATAACACTCCTTTAAATGCATAGTGCAGGTGGGGCCTCAAAGAATCAAGCATCTTTCCAGACCCAGCCACTGTCTTCAGGGCTGCCATTAGGGAAGGCACCAGGGGACTCCTTCCTGGGTGGGGGGAGTTTCACACCTGGAGCCAGCCCTGAGAAAAGTCCAATAACGGACCAAATATGGAATTTCTGGGTGGAAAAGAAACACCGTTTGGGGTCTCCGACAATTTCTTTGTAGCACAAACAGCAACCATCTGCAGCTTATTTACACTCTGAATCCAGGGAGGGGCTGACCACAGTTTTGTGAGGAATTGCAAGTGAAAGGATTTAATCAACCATGACATTTAAAATTGGATCAGCCAAACACCTTGATTCAAGCAAAGAGATGGATGTCTAAATGATTCTGAACCTGTGGAGGATAGGCTGCAACAGTCAAAGTAACACTGACAGCAGATCTACTCCATGCAGAGATTGTGAATGAGGATATTCCTGTATAGCCCTTAATGCTATAAGGAAATCTACCCCATTTCATTCCTCTCCAATATTCCACATGATCATAGCTCAGTGGTAGAACATCTGCTTTGCATGCAGAAGGCCCCAGCTTCAATCCCCGGCATGTTCATGAACCTTATTAGGTGACTTTGAGAGTTACATGATCTTACATTTTCATTTCCTCACAATCCTCCATAGTGACTGATTAGTGTTGCTCTATGACGTTATGGAAATTAAAGTAGCTGCCCATCTCTGATGACACTAGGCAGGCCCATGACTGGGTACCAATTAGCTCTAGTGGGCTCTTACTAGGGATGGAAAGATCTGTCAATTTCGGTTCTCTCAGTTTCTCACTTTTCTAACTTTAAATTCAGTTCTGTACATTTCTGCAGCAATCTGCGATTTTTTTAAAAAAAATCCTCATGAAAATTCTCCACCATTTTAGTGTAAATTTCTCCAAATAAACACATTTTTGTAGGCAGTTTTGACAAAGGCACACATTTTTGCAAGCCGTTTCTCATCATTTCATGCCTTTTTGCATGTTATTTTCACTCATGTATTCCTTTTTATGCACACTTTCCCTTAATATATGCATTTTTATAAATATTGTTTATTTGGCGAACTGCATCTCAACATTCTAATAAATGTGGATTTTGAAGGATGGCTGTGCTTCGTTTCTCATATTGTTTCAGAAAGTGAGAATTTGATAAATTCTGCTTGAAATGCGAACTGAATCAAAATTCTCACCCATCCCTAGCTCTGACAGGGCACAGGCATCCCAGTAGCTGCGTAAAGGTCCTGGGTGCTAATACCAGGCCTGTCCCTAATTGTGTTGTATTCATTATCTGCAACATTGTACATTATCAATTCATATATTTTTTTAACAATTGTGTTGTACTCTGTGATGTTCCTATATATTAGTGTATATATGGTAAGTGCTGGTTGTTTAGAGTATACATGGTAAGTAGTGAAAGAGGAGGGGGAGTGAATGGGCAATAGAATGCTTGATGATTGGCTGAATGTTTAAAATGGCTGACAGTATAAATGAAAGGATGACAGGTAAATCTGGGTGAATGTGAGGTGGTAAATTGTGGAATCTGGGGGGAGAAGAGAAAGAGTGGATTGCTTGGTGGGGTTTGAGAGAGTTGTTTGCCAGGAGAGAGTGAAGAAGGAGGGGGGTGGAGTTCAGATTAGTATTGAGTAAAACCATATGCTTATGTGCCTTAAGAAGAAATCTTGTTAATCTTGTTAGCTTTGTTATCTTTAATAAATACTTAATTTGGTTTACCAAAGGCCTGATCCTTGGCTGGAGTTTCACAGACCAGAAGGGAGGGTAAGGTAATGACCAAGGCTGAAGGGGAACTGTAACAAATGGTGGCAGCGGTGAAGAGAGTAACAATACCAGTATTCAGAGTCTCTGGGAATACTAGTATTGGGACGTTACTGGTGGTTGCCTAGCAGGGGGATCTGTTGAGATCTGTGCTAGAGCGGATAGGTAAACCATAAGAGAGTGCGGTCCGGACTGGTGGAGTCCCTGGTGGTGCCTAGAGACAGGCAGTAACCACGAGCAGGTAGGAACCTGACAGGGAGAGCCAGGGAAGGACGCATCACATACTCCATCAGTGTTTTTCAACCTTGCTTCCCCAGACATTAATGGACTACAATTCCCATCAACCCCAACCAGCTTACCCAATGGTCAAGGTAGTCCAACAGCATCCAAGGAACGAAAGCTGAAGAACACTGTATTAGATAACTAATATTAAAAAAAAAAATCTGTAAAGGAATTGAAGTCTCCTTGGTTGATATGCATATCCCTGTGGAGCTGCCATCTCATCTCTGCTGCCACATCAGCTAGCACAGCACAGAGCCCCAGTTAAAGAAAACAAACTCCCCCTTCTTTACCCATATAAGAGTAAAGAAATCCACTCCAAACTCTGTTCTGTTAAAACTCAACACTGCTTCATGAGTTACTCCTTTCAGATCTGTTTAGGTAAGGCTACACACACACACTAGAGATGGAAGGATCTGTCATTCTTTTTGTTTTTCTGTTTCTCATTTTATTTTTATTATATCCCACCCTTCCGCGCAGAAGGAGCCCAGAGCGACAAACAAAACACTAAAAACATTCTAAAACATGTTAAAAACAGACTTTAAAATATATTAAAACCAAACATCTTTAAAAACATTAAAACAAAATATGTTAAATATATATATATATATATTTAAAAACTTTTAAAAAATCTTAAAAAGCAATTCCAGCACAGGCACAGACTGGGATAAGGTCCGTATGTAAAAGGCTTGTTGAAAGAGGAAGGTCTTCAGTAGGCGCCGAAAAGATAACAGAGATAAATTCATTTCTCCATATTTCTGCAGCAATTTGTGATTTTTTTAAAAAAATCCTTGTGAAGATTCTTCAGCATTGTAGTGCAAATTTCTCGCAATAAGCACATTTTTATGCAGTTTGGATGAATGTACATATTTTTTGCAAGCAATTTCTCCTAATATAATTCATTTTGTATGTTACTTTCCCTAATATATGTATTTTTGTAAACATTGCTTGTTTGGAAAACTGCATTACACAATTCAGGTAAGTATGAATTCCAAAGGATGGCTGTGTTTCAATTCTCATGTTGTTTCAGAAAGTGCAGATTTGAGAGATTCAGCTTTAAATGCAAACGGAATTGAATTTCTCCCCCTTCCCCATCATACATTTAAAGCATATTCCTGTCCCCTAAAGAATCCTGGGAACTGTAGTTTGTTAAGAATGCTGGGGATTGCAACTTTGTGAGAGGTAAACTACCATTCCCAGGATTCTTGGGGGAGGATTGCTTTAAATGTATGGTGTGTAATAGTTAAATAGTGGCACAATTCTGGAAACTGCAAGAGGGTACAACATATTTAACAAGAAGTTGGCAGAAGATCCCAACACTTTTCCAGCTGTTTGGTCTTAACTGGCTTTTGTCAGGAGAAACAAACCAGAACTCCCTCCATTGCAAGAAATACCATCTGGGATTGTACCTCTCTGTATAATCCAGGGGTCTGCACTGCAGAAGGCAGCCCAGAATCTGAGCTTTCATTTTTTTAAAAAAAATAATTATCTAGCCCTCCTAGAAAGAAAGTTATGGAGCAAAATGTGCAAGTACCCTTCTAAGTAGTTTATGTCAAATGAGCCAACCTGGCTGCTCCTGTCTGTCAGTGTTATTAGATTATACTGAAACAGATTGTACCAGCAGTCAGCAGTCTCTTTGGACCAGAAGGCACATTTTAAATTTTGAGAGAGTGCTGGGGAAAACAGTCAAAAATGGGCAAAGCATAACACAAAATGGCTGACATGGGGGGAACAGCATAATACAAAGTTAGAAAGTAATCATGGTGAAACTTTCCCCACCATTGTATTTCCACACTAGAAGAGGCTTGACCTGTTGTATTTCTGCCTGCCATACAGCTGTTAAAGGCACCAGAACCATGTTTTTCCCCAATGCCAAACCTGAGCCAAAGCCGTGGCTGCCAAACAACTCACTTATCAATCATAGCTCTAACTTCACTCTTCAGCTAATAACACCGACAAGAGCCAGACTGGCTCATTTTACATAAATCACTTAGAAGAGTACCTGCACATTTTGCTCCATAACTTTCTCTCTAGGAGGGCTAGAGAATTACTTCAAACAACAAAAAGGCTCACATTCTGAGCTAGCTGCTGGGGGCACCACTGATAGCCTTCACAAGAGCTGTGGTGCCCATGGATAACAAGTTGGTGACCTCCGACACTAGACTGGTCTCTGCATGGTAAACTGCATTTAACCACAAACTAGCATGTATGTTTGCAACAAAAGAATGAGGACTGTGATAATATTATCCCTAATCCTGCCACTGGGAAGTCATGTGATCATTGGCTCAACTCTCCAATTCACATTTCTGTTCCTCACTTTTCTTTCTCTTCTTGGAAAATGCCAAGAAACTGTTTAGAAGGAAAACAGTTTCATGGCAGTTCACAATTTCATCTCCTTCAAAGCCATGGAGGACTGTCAGGCAGTGAACACAGAGTGGCCACAAAAACACAAGATACATGGGATGGAAAACATGAAGCCAGCCCACAAGAGACTCATGCTTATGTGACTCTACCTAACCTCAGCAGCCCCTGCTATACTTCCTGCTGGCCTTACCTGTTGTGCCTTGCTGACTCTTGCCATTCCCTGGTGGGCTGCTTGGGGGGGGGGACAGCTCCTTTGACTGGGACTTAGTGTTCCTTAAAGAGCAGAAGGCTCACACCTGTCCAGGTAGAATGGTAACTAATGAAATAGAGATGGAAGATGAAGCTGGCATTGCTGATCTATTTCCCTGTCCCCCTGCTAGCCTTAACTCTGAAGTTAAGGACAGAGAGAACCTCGCTTCAGTAGTTCATGCGCTGGTAACCTCGAAATTAGATTACTGCAATGCGCTCTACGTGGGGCTGCCTTTGAAGACGGTTCGGAAACTGCAGCTTGTGCAGAATGCAGCAGCCAGATTGTTAACGGGGACCAGACGGTCCGACTATATAACACCAATTCTGGCCCGCTTGCATTGGCTGCCTATATGTTTCCGGGCCCGGTTCAAAGTGCTGGTTTTAACCTACAAAGCCTTACACGGCACAGGACCACAATACCTGTTGGAACGCCTCCCCCGATATGAAACTGCCCGTACACTACGCTCAACATCGAAGACCCTCCTCCAAGTGCCTACTCATAGGGAAGCTCGGAGGGCGGCAACACGAAAAAGGGCTTTTTCAGTGGTGGCCCCTGAATTGTGGAACACCCTCCCAGAGGAGATACGCCTGGCGCCAACGTTACTATCTTTTCAGTGCCAGGTTAAAACTTTCCTCTTCGCCCAGGCATTTTAATTATTTTAATCATGTTGCATTTATTGGAAGTGTTTTAATTCTTAATATTTTGTACTTTTAAATCATGTTTTTATATTGTATATGCTTATGTATTTTTAATGTTGTTTTTTTCTTGTGAACCGCCCAGAGAGCTTTGGCTATGGGGCGGTCTATAAGTTTAATGAAGTAAAATGAAATAAGTTCAGAGTACTCTGAGGGACCCGTGCCAAGAAGCTGTCCAGTCCATTAGCAACCTGGATTGTATCAATGACAGCATGATGGTGCCACTGGAAATCATCCTGAGGATAGATCTGGTGTGTGAATGCAAAAGCTCACACTGGTCTCTCTCTGCTACACACAGTTCCAAACTTCTGAACTGACTGATTGATTGACATTTATTAGGACTGTTGATGACCCAATACAATCCAGGGCCTGATTCTGCACTTTGGATTGGCCCCAATCAAACCCAGGATGATCCGTGGCCCTGAATCAATTTGGGGGTAGCCCTAATGTTTAATTAAGCAGTCGGAGGGGGGGGGAGATACAGTGCTCAATCCTGCTGGGTCCTGCTTCACCAAAATGTTCCTTGTAGGAAACCTGTGGGTGCAGCAGCCCCCTGCAGAGAGCAGAATTGAACCTTCCACTCACCAAAGCCCAAATTGGCCCAAATCATGTTGATTTGACTCAGAATCCAGGCTTTGGAAGGATCCAGTGCACAGTCCTAGCATTTATAGCCCATCCTTCACCATGAGGTCCCAGGGCAGTTTACATACAGCTCAATACAATTAAATCATGCAAGATCTTCCACTCCCAAAGGCCTGTGCAAAAAGGTGCGTTTTGGCCTGATGTCAAAATCTATCCAGCAATGATGAGGCTAGATGCACCTTGGAGGGGAGGACATTCCACAGTCTGGGAGCTACCACAGAAAAGGCCCTCTCATGCACTGTGAACATCAGATCTCAATGCCCAGGCAGGTTTATATGGGAGGAGGCACTACTTCAGATATTTTGATTGATCAACAAGCTTTCCTTCTTACATCACTCAGAAACTCAACACGCTGAGCCGAACTGTGCCTTAAGTGAAATCACTATCAGATGCATTTGAAGGAAGAGATGTAAAAGAAATATGGACTTTCTTTCTAAATCATTAATGCCCAGCTTCTGGCCACCAGTTGTTAAGGAACACATGGATTCGTCCTTTAATCCCTGTGAAGGGACTATGCAGATGAACTCACCCTTAGTCCCTGCTGAAAGCAGTCCTGCCTAGCCATCTAAACGTAGGACCCATCAGGCCCTAAAAGATTTATGGTAGGGGTGAGGAACCTCTTTTTTTCTGTCAAGGGCCTCATTCCTTCAGTGGTAATCTGTTGTAGGCCACATGCCGGCAGTCGGTGGGGACAGAGCTAAAAATAGGTGGGGCTGCTTTGTTCTTCCCCCCTTCCTCCCCACACAGAGTGGGCTGTCAGGGAGGGACAGATCAGTTGGAAGTGTTGGGATGCAACTCACCTTGATGGGAGTTTGCAGGGGAAAGGGTAGCTAGAGAGGGGAATCTCCATGCTTCCTAGACTGTTCTTCTGGCCTAACCTGTGCTGACCTTTCTTAAGGTGCTAGACTGATACTTTTGAGGTTGCTGACCTCATTTCCAGCTCCTCCCTTCTCCTTCTTCGCACCTTGGGAAAGAAGGCCTGCAGAAAGCAGACTTGAGCAAGCATCTCCAATGTTAGTGAGCTAGAACTAGGATCTTTCCTGTCCAGTATGTATTTCCTACAATAAATGTAAGTAAGCTTTCTTGGTTTTCTAAGCCCAGAGTCTCAGTTGTAATTATATCCAGTGTAAAGTGTGCTCCTTCAATAGGGACTCTGTTACAGTTCAGCTTTCAGCTTCTGCCAGCATCCAGTTCAAATGCTATAAAATCACTCTTGCCAAAAGTCTAAACTGATCGCTTGCTGAGGGCCTTTGAGACTGGGCAAAAGGCCAGTGGTTGCCCACACCAGATATTAGGCTATTTGTTCTGTCTGTGCTGCCGGGATCCCCTCTACTTGCTTTTATGCCCTCTCACCAGCACAGGTTATGCACCTGGAGGAGGGAGAAGATTCCTCCAGGTTAGAATAAAAGGCTCATTAGGACTATGGATGCAGAAGGAGAGAACAGTAGCTACTAACCCTGATGGCTATGTTCTATCTCCACTGTTGGAGGCAGCATGCTTCTGAATACCTGTTGCTGGAAACTGCTGGAGGAGAGAGTGCTCTTGCGGGCTTCCCATGGACATCTGGTTGGCCACTGTAAGAACAGGAGATTGGACTAGCCAGGCACTGGCATGATCCAGCAGGGCTCTTCTTACATTCTTAAAAATGGCCTATGACTCCAGCTATTGCTGACGGCCTAGATTTCCTTCCTCTTAGCCATTTCTCTTCATCCACCAGAGCAATGCAACCAGGCTCCAAATGAGGTGAAATGGACTTTGTAGCAGGAGAAGGGGGTCTGTGGGAGGGCAGAGGGTTTGCAACCCAGCCAGAAGCAACAGCAAATGCAATTTTTAAAAGTTTCCTTACCCTTTCCGAATGACAACAATGATGGCCCCCAGGAGGATGATCAGCACCACCAGTCCTCCGGCACAAATGCCCAGGATGAGGCCCATCTCCTCTGAGTGCTGGGACACTTCTAGAGGACGCTTGCTCTCTTTGCAGGCAGCTGCAGGGGATAAACACAGAACAGGTGGGCTAAAAATAAAAATAGCTCTGGCCTGACATAGTGGTATAAGTAGAATCATCTCCTTCCCCCTGCATATCAAAGAAAGTGCAGACAAAAAACAGACAACTCCTTTACTCCTATTTAAACTATGGAATTCACTCCCACCAGAGAGAGTGACCAACTTGGACGGATTTAAAAGAAGATTAGACAAATACATGGAGGATAAGACTATCAATAGCTACTAGCCATGATGGCTATGCTCTGCCTCCACAGTCGGAAGTGGTATGTTTCTCAATACCAGTTGCAGGAAACCGCAGGAGGGGAGAGTGCTCTTGCGCTCAGGTCCTGCTTGTGGGCTTCCCACAGGCATCTGGTTGGCCACAATGAGATCAGGATGCTGGACTACATGGGTCACTGGTAGGGTTGCCAGGTTCAATCCCTGAGACTAATCCTGTATCTTTAGGAGAAGAGAAAGTCAGCCAAGTGCAGGTGTTCTGGCAACCCTGTAATAGGAAAAACCACAAGGTGGAATTCTCCCTCCCCCCTCCACAAGTTTTAAACAGGGCTGTGGAGTCAGAGTCGGAGTCGTGGAGTCGGAGTCGCAAGCAATTTTGGGTGGAGTCGGTAGAAATGTACCGACTCCAACTTCAAAATAAATTTTGATTGACAATTTTTTTAAAATATAAATTCAAAATATCAAAGAAGCTTCCCATGAAGTCAGCTGTAGTTGAGCGTTTCACCATAACTCAAGATGGAAAACATTTTGTGTGTCAGTGTATGACACAGGACCCAGATGAAGACAAATGCTGTGATGCCAAGATCAGCGCATATTCAGGCAGCGATAAAAATGCTCCTATGAGAGCTTCCAATTTAAAAAGACATCTACAGCCCTTTCCAGGGCTGTGCTGTTGGAAGCAATTTTGGGTGGAGTGGGTGTCGGAGTCGGACAGTAGAAAAATAGAGGAATTAGAGTCGGAGTCGAAGGTTTGGCGTACCGACTCCACAGCCCTGCTTTTAACGATATAGAAGAACTCTTGGTTGCCAGGCCCAGCCTCCAAGAGGTCTTTTGTATCTTTAAAAGTTGTGTAGGGGGCAGAGAGAATTCCACCTTGTGGTTTTTCCCATTACAGGGTTGCAAGAACACCTGCACTTGGCTGACTTTCTTTTCTCCTAAAGATACAGGATCAGTCTCAGGGATTGAACCTGGCAACCCTAGACACTGGCCTGATTCAGGAGACTCTTCTTATGTTTTTATGTACCAATCATGTACATCAGGTGGGAAAGCTTCAGTCCTTAACTGACAATGTTTCTGCTCAACCAACAGACTCTTTCCACAAATATTTTAATAGTTGCTGAATAAAATGCTATTAAATTCCAAAATATTACACATACACACTTCCTTTCCCATAGCTCTACCATAGCTCTAAAACCTGGAGCCAGTCATCCAAACAGTGACTGACAATAGATTTAAGGTGGTCAAAAAGAAAGTGTGTCATTGAACACTAGTCCTACGCACAGTAGACTCACTTTAGTTAAGGGACATGACTAACTTAGGTTCATTAATTTCAGCTGAGTAAGACTTAGTTGAATACAAACCAATGTGTAATTAATTTATAGAATTCACTGCCACTGGTGGATGGCCTGGGATACTATCTTACATGGGTTTTGTTATTCATTATGTTAAAGACTTTTAATGTATTCTATGCCATCTTGAGGCAACTTACAAAGTAAATTACAATGCAGTCACAATCTCAAAATACATAATAAAAACTTTCAGTACTTAAAGATGTCCCTACAGTCCTCAAGCTACAAAAAGACCAATGCAAATACAATCCAGAACCATCAGCAATAACAAAAAGCAATGACCGAGAAACAAAATCATGGGGAAAACAAAACAAACAACCCAGCGAAAACAAATAGGTCTTTCTGGCTCTGCTAAAGCCCTGCCATGACCTCTGCTGCCAATGAATTCCACAGGTGTGGGGCCACTACAGAAAAGACACTGTCCCTGGTGCCTGTTAACCTGACTGCTCTTAAAAGAAGATTAGACCAAAGTGATGGAAGACAGGCCAATCAGTAGCTGTTGGGCATGGCAATGAAAACTAGAACCTTCTATGATCAGCTGCACAATGCCAGTGAATACCTGTTGCTGAGGAAAGAGAACAACAACAGCCCTGCTGGCTCACGACATAGAATAGCCACACATGGAGGCAAGACTTTGTAGATCTAGACCCAATGTCCCTCGACTAAGGATGGGCAAATCTGTCAATTTCGGTTCTCCACATTTCTCATTTTCCCAATCTTAAATTCACTTCTTCACACTTCTGCAACAAATCCTCATGAAAATTCACCAGCATTTTAGTGCAAATTTATTTATCCTAATAAACATGCACACTTTGACTAATATACACATTTTTGCAAGCAATTTCCACTAACAGAATGCATTTTTGTATGTTATTTTTCACGAATATAGGCATTTTTATGTGCACTTTCCCCTAATATAGGCATTACTTGGCTAGAGGGCCACACTGCAAAATTCGGAGAGCTGCGAATTTTGAAGGATGGCTGTGTTTCGGTTCACATATTGTTTTGAAAAGTGCAGATTTGATACGTTTGCCTTTAATTCAAACTGAATCAATTTCATCCCCTATCCCTACTCCTGAGAAAGCATGACACAAGCTAAAAAGAAGAAGGGCAATCTGTTAAGATTTGGGACAGAAGCTTAGAAACTGTTAGGAAGGGACTTTAGCTCGTTGATGGGACGCCTGCTTTGCATGCAGGTTCAGTCCCTGAAATTTTCAGTTTTGTATTATTTTCCTTAATTTAGAATCAGCTAGTAGATGATGGGAAAGAACTCTTCCTGAAAGCTCTGGAGAGCTGCTGCCAGTCAGAGTAGACAATACTGAGCTAGAAGGAGAAATAGTACTGATATTTCTTCTTTATTATATTTAGAAATATTCAGTCCAAAAGAAAAAAAATATGGTAATGTAAAATAGCTGGTATAAGGCCGTTTCCTACATTTAGTATAGGAATGATGTCTTCATGCACTGATGTGGGTTTACAACACAATGACTGACATCCCTACTCAATAGTTGGGAACGGATCCTTGACATCTTGAACTGCCCTTGTGGAAATCTGACAGTCCCATCTGTCTGTGTGGCCTTTGCAATTAAAAGCAAGACAAAAATCCAATCAGTTGTTGCCCCCTGGGCAGACGTTAGGCCAGCCACGCCCTGCAGTATGCTTGTTACCCAGCTGAGTGCAACGTGAGCTAGGCCAAGCCACAAAGAGGCATGTGTGTCATTCCTACAGCTCAGTCTGGAAAAGGCTGGACAGAGTTTCATGGCCATTCAAAGCACATTCTCAGCCAAGCATACCCAATGCCTGTTTAATGTTCTAGCAAACAATCCAATCTAATTCCACATTAAAAAAAGAGTCTTCTGCATATCCTGAATTAAATAAAAATAATCCAATCAAACATACACAAAATACAAGTTCTCTACCCCAAAAATACCTGGTCTTCCGTTCACCAAAGAATGGGCCACGTTGTGACAAGGAGAAATCCCCTGTGCTAGCTCTGTTACACAAATATTAAGTGGCCCTTACATGAAGAAATAAGAATCCAGACGCCCAAGAGTATATTCCGGTGGGTGAGGCAGAAAAATGAAAAAAACAAACCTTGTTTTACAACGGGATAGGGGATATTTTTCAGCCTGAGGGTGACATTACTTTGTGAGTAACCATCAGGGGCTGCACGCTGGTGGAGAGGGGGCCAGAGGCAAAAGAGGGTGTGGACAGAGGACAAAAGTGGGTGCAGCAACGGATGTGACTCTTAGTCTTGTACAGCAGGCTGCATTTCAGCCACATAAATCAGAGTACACACACACACTTCCAACCAGGCAAGCAAGAGGCATTGACACAATTCAAGGGCATATTCCGGCCAGGCAAAACAACTTGGGCAGACTGCAAATCAGGGATGTCAGAGAATTCGATTGGAAATGGAAACGGGGGTGGTTTGTCCAAGGTGAAGAACGGAAATCATACAAGCAAATACAAGGGGCAATAGTCACCACTGTGGGGTGTTTTTTTTGTCTGCAAATGTTACATAAATCATATTATTTTCTACATTATTTCTCATGTTCCATTTAGGGATGTAGTTGTCCAGCGGTTGCACACCCTTTACTTTTTTAGGAGCAGGATCCCAGCTGGATCCCAATGCCTCCAGCAGCCTACGCACCAATCAGTATGAAAGGAGAATGTGTTAACTGCTGAAAAGAGTCTTCTAGAAGCTATCATGTTCTTCTTGCTGAACCTCAAAAAGGCATACCCTCATCCTGCATTCTTCGGTCAACAGAACTCCCAACAAAGAGACCGAAAGCTCATTTTATTGTATAGTCTTAGAAAGTTCTATAACCTTAGAAGTGGGTGTGACTGGGAGGGGGCATGCCGTGGCTATCAGGAAGGGACCATGCACTTCTGAATCTGCCACTACACTACTGCTTCCATTGCAGTTAATTATGTAATTCATTATGCAGTTAATTACATTTGTTTCAGCCATGCCAAATAGTGAGACGAATAACATGGGTTTTGGTGGAAACTGAACTTCAGCAGAATGGAAACAGCACAGATCACGATGAACGCAGGACAGAACAGAAACCGCTGCCTCCTTATACCCCTAGTGTGGAGCAGTGCTGGTGAGAGGTGTGGCCTGTGGAGAGACATGGGCAGTAGGGGGAGCTGGATAGGGGAGCCCAGAGAACTTCATTAGGCCCCCGGGCTTGAGGTTCCCCTGTTTTAAAATGGCAAGCAATCATTGCACAAAAAAACCACTACAAAACATGCTTTGGGTTCTGGCAGTGCTCGTTCCATTCCCTGATGCTCTGTCTGCACCGATATAACTGTGGGCCTTGGCAGCTTTCAGCTCTGCGTTAAAATCCTGTCACTCCTGCTCATCCCCTGTCCTTACCTACATAGTTTAACTTCAGTGACAAGTGACCTTCCCCCAATCAGGCTTGAGAACAATGCACACACATGTGGACACGCACACACACATAAATATTCTCCCCCAAATCAGAAAATAGCTCTCCCCCCCCAATGCCAATTCCAACCTAGTCCAGATGCTGGTGTGCCCACAATGCACTGGCTGCCAATTCATTTCTGGGCCCAATTCAAAGTTCTCATGTTATGTCTAAAGCCCTAAATGGCTTAGGTCCCAAATATCTGAAAGACCGCCTCCTTCCCTACAGACACTCTCAGACATTGAGATCAACAGAGGAGCCCTTTTGGTAGGTCCGCCACTCTCAGAAGCTTGAAGGGTGGTGGCCCAGGAGAGGGCATTCTCTTTGGTAGTCCCTAAGTTGTGGAACTCCCTCCACATCAAGGTGTGTCTGGCAAGTTCACTACTGTATACAGTTTTCAGCGAATGCTGAAGACGCATCTCCTGAACTGACCTCTGACACCTGAGATGTATATTTTGAAGACCCACCTTATTTTTTGCGATGTGATTTTAAGTTGTTTTTAAATCTTGTTAATTATGTATTTTAAAACTGTGTAGTAATAATAATAATAATAATAATAATAATGATAATAATAATAATAGAAACAGTATCATCCAATCCCCCCTGCAAACCCTCTTTGAAAGTCCCCAGAATCCTCACTTTCACCCACCTGCCTGCCTCCCCTTACCCCTGTACCCCCAGTACACACCTGCCTTTCTTGCTGTTCCTGTTATGCTGGCATGCTGTTTTGGCTGCATGTCAAGCACAAGGAACACCAACAGGAGTTGTTTTCTCATTGCTATTAACGCATGTCAGTAGCACTGGGAAAATGACAGTTCCCAGTGCTCCCTGCCAGTGACATTGTTCGGGGAAGCCATCAGAGTCAGAGCTTTCAGTGTTCTTTGCCAGGCCCTAGATCTTCTGCTGCTTCTCTCTTTCAATAATAATAATGAGAAGAAGAAGGAGTTGGAGGAAGAAGGGGAGGAGAGCTTGTTTGTGACAGAACTCACCAGTATGGAGTACATCACCTCTTTTTTTTTTTGTGCCAATGGCAACCGCTTTATGCTGGCACCCATGGCCCTTTTATCAAGATATTAGTAACAACACTTCTTTTTTTTACCAAAAAGCACTAATAATATTACCATTATCAATATCATCTTGCAAATTGTTTGGGAGCACCACAAGGCTCAGTGCTGGTGAAAAAACTAACCACCCACCATCTTCATTTGCCCAGAAGCCCTTGTATGAGTTTTAATCTGTACATAAGCAGCAATTCTTACCAACAGATTATGGGTGGAGTGGAGGGTACAGTTCGCACACAGTGAACTGCATCCAATATTCCCTGCCAATTAGCACAAGTGCTCTTCCGCTAGCAGACAAGTGAGTTTTAATGCTGCACAACAGGGGAATCCAACACAATAGCTGCACTGGCGGAAACTCACTGCACAATAGATTTTGCCATCTATTGTGCAATGAAGTTACCAGCAACCAGTTTAGGCATTCCCTTATCCTTTGGCTGGTCCATGACCGAAATAAATTCATTCATTCCCTTATGCAACAATATTCTGCTGGAGCAAAACATTTAAAGTGACTTTAACTTAGAACAACACTGAATATAACACAGTGTACTGGGGCCAGAAAATCCTCTTGGCATTCCATAGCTCTGAATAAGCCCTGAGAGCCAGAGTTTGTTTCCCCCCCCCTCTAAAAGTCAGCCTAAATTTGCATCTATAACTATAACTTAGCATATGCAAATTTGTGGTGGGCTCTGTGCCCTCAGTCTTTTATGTGCCTAGCAATGCCCCTGTCCTGGCACCTGACACACAGCCGTGGCAGCATGCCAAGCATCAAAGAGGAGAGAGGGAGCAGGAATAGAAACATTCCTCCGTTCCTTTGCCACCACTGGACCAGCATGAAAGGAATAGCTGAAGCAAAGGGGCTTGAAGGTAGGTGGTCAGAAGGCAGGGTAGAAGGGCGTCACAATCTGAGCCAGGGAACAATATTTTGAGGTGATAATACTTGCCATGCACTTTGGCAAGCATTATGAACTAGCTACATTCCATTTTCAAAGTATGCTCAGATAATATTCAGCAGCATCACTTGTTGACATCCAGCACAGGAGTGTGCTTTGATTCTGTGGAATCAATGGAAACCAACCTGGGGGATCTCATGGTGACACAGGACTGTATCTCATGCTAGTTCTACTCAGAGTAGACCCACTGAAATTAACAAATCTAAGTTAACTTCATTTAGTCTACCCTGAGAAAGACTAGCATTGGACATCAACCATCTCTGACCCTACAATCAACAGGCGAGGCCTTGGTGGTGGTGGTGCCACTGGGGGCTTCCCAGTTGGTGCTGATCCGTACGGCCTTGTCAGTGGTGTCTTGATAGGGCTTTGTCAGTAGTGGCTCCCTGTTTGTGGAATGCCCTCCCCAATGAGGTGTGCCTGTCTCCATCACTACTGACTTTCAGGAGGAAGTTAAGAACATTGCTGTCTACTCAGGCATTTGATGGCTAAAGGGTACTCCTCTTGGCAACCTGGAGATCCCTGGATGGAAAGATGTATTTAAACTGTAACTGTGTTTTAGAATGTTTTTCAGCCATTTTTAGAATGCTTTTTGTTGCTGTTAAATTGTTTTGTTATGTTTGCTTACCTGGGCTCCTTCGGGGGGAAGGGTGGGATATAAATTTAATTAATAATAAAATAAGCCTACACTATCCAGGCCCAGAAACTTGAAGAGGGAGTTTTCATAGAGATTCAAGCCATCAATTTAGGATGTGTTTTTAATTTGTTTTTTTTAAGTGTTTTTAAATTTGTATATTTGTTTTTAATGTTTTTAATTGTTGTAAACAACCCAGAGAGCTTTGGCTATGGGGCGGTATACAAATGTAATAAATCATCATCATCATCAGTCTGTCTCTGGATTTACTGTTGCTTTACACTGTATTTTGCAGCATGTTGTTGTTTTTCCCATGTCAGTCGCTGCAGGAAGAAACAGAGCCTTCTTGGCTGACCAATAAACTAAACTGAAACTAACACTGTGTGCAAGTGTGACTTCCACAATACGTTTGCTCCCAGCAAGTCTCCTGCCAGCTTGATTCATGTGCATAACTCCAGACAGCTCCAGTTCTGCTTTCCAGAGAATGCCATCCCATACTTCCTGCCCCCCTCCCACACACACCATTTACTCAGTTGAAAAGGGACACTTTGCAATCCCTATTTAACAGACCAATGGATAGGACATGCCAGGATTACAGACAAACATGAAAAGAGGTGTGGAAGACCACCCAATCCTCCAGAGCCACCCATCTGCTCTGCTACTGGCTGGAAAAGTATATAAAAAAATTAAGAACAGGGCTGCTATCTTCAAGCACCACACTTGGCATGCTTATCAGTTCTGATGTGGCTCGCCGTTGACAACAGATTCATTTAAAATGCAGGATAAAATGAGATACATTTCCCAACACAATAAAACAATAACAATAGTTTAAAAAGAAAGGCAGGGTGGCAGCTGGGTAGGGAGGATGGACATTTTAAAAGTTATTATTTCTGAAATATATGATAATGATGATGATGAAAAATTATCCTGGGTTATTTTCAACATAGTACTAATGAGATTGTTCAGTCAGTCCAAGCATTTCTACTTGCCCGACTGAACAATATCTCCACTCCTCCCCTTGTGCGCTGTTCCAGGGATTCTCCTGACCCTCTGGAGTAGATCTGGTGAGGATGCAGGGGCACGGGGAGGAAGAGAAGGGGGAAAGTCCCATTGCACAAGTGGGAAGCCTTGCACTGGCTTCCACTAGCACACCAACTTAGTTGAATTCAGCCCCCTGCAACCCTTTGTGGTTTCTTCTCTTTCTTTTTTTTGGAAACACTCTTCATCAATTGATGAGAAACATTCAACAATTATTGAAGTGGAGTCAACATTTCATTAAAGTTCTCATGGGTGGGGTACATTTTTTTTGCTGCATTTACCTTTTTCTTGAGGTGTAAAAGGGATGCATGCAAGTGTCGTTTCTTTCATTCAGCAAATCATCTCACCAGTGGTCTGCATTCTGCAGCCTACCCAGGTGCGTGTGCTTCAATCACAGCCCAGGGGAAGATGTCATGAGTTAACTACTCCCATGGGGCCTTATCGGGTCAGGATGGGGGCAGTTGGGGAGGCTGCAGAGTGCTGGGGACATGCTTACTGGAAAGAAACACACACACACAAAGCACAGCACCCTCAGCTATCTCACAGCAATCAAGTGAGCTCAAAACCCGACACCCACCAAAATTCAGATGAAATTCTAAAGTGCCCTGAGAATGAGGCAGAAAAAAATGGAAACCTCTTTTACTCAATAATTCATTCATTAAATTTATATCCTACCCTTCCTCTGAGAGGGAGCCCAGGGTGTTAAACAAAAACACTTTAAAACAACCTAAAAACAAGACTTTAAAACATATCAAAACAAAACACCTTAAAAAAATAATAACATCTTAAAAAGCAATTCCTGCACAGATGCAGACTGGGTCTCACCAACTCTCCCCTCTTGCGGTTACCAGCAAGTGCTATTCAGACTTCACAATGCAATAATGCTAATACCCTACCTCCAAGAGCAGGGGGCCTTAGTGAGCATTAAGAAGGATGTCTGAGGGTGCCAACTCTAACTGGTGGGAAAATCCTGATAATTGTGGCTTATTTCTAGCACATACCATTGTGTCAGGTACCATTTTATCACAAGATAAACAAATTCCAGCCTAAAGCGGCACACAGCCTGTTGAGACAGCACTGCTTCGGAATGCGTATTGGAGATTGATTGTGCTGAACAAAGAAAGAAAGAGAAACACTCCCTGAACTTAGAAAACTTTGCATATCAAGGAGAAAGGAATATCATCTGAAGCAGCACAGTCCCAACTGGTTGGAGCTTTGAGCTGAAATGCATCATAGAATAGAAGTGTAGGAAGCATAAACAAGCCATAATAATCAGGATATGCTCACCTGTGACTTGCTTAGTTTTGCATAAACTTACCCAATCGGCATCTCTGGTACCGGAAAGGCCATTTTAGGATTGTTGGGGCTGCTGGTTGATCACTTACCAGTACATCCCAATATCCCTTCTGCTCACCTCTGCTATAAACACTTGCCTCACTGAGACCCATTGAATTCAGTGGGACTTGTTTCCAAGTACACACGCATAGGATGGCACTGTAAACCTGGCACTGTCCCTTCAAATTCTCACTGCTTAAGGAAATGGGGCTGCGTAACATGAGTGTCACCCCTACAACGAAAAAGGAGTCTCTCCATCTACTGCTTTCTTTTTGCTACAAGTCCCTAGAAAACGACTGCATGTAGGGGAGAGGAGAAATTTGATTCAGTTTGCATTTAAAGCCGAATCCTATCAAATCTGCACTTTCCAAAACAGTATGAGAACCAGTCCAACATCTCTGCTCCACTCTCTCCTCAACTGTGAGACATGGCCATCCTTTGAAATCCACACTTATCCAAATTTTGTGATGCAATTCACCAACCAACCAATGTTTACAGAAATGCACCTATTAGGGGAAAGTGTGCTTGAAAGGAATACATTAGTGAAAATAACATACAAAAATGCATTATGGTAGGAGAAATTGCTTGCAAAGATAAAGTGCATACAAACATGTTTATTAGGGCAAATTTGCACTAAAATGCTGAATAATTTTCATGAGATTTTTTTCCAAAAGAAACATTGCTGCAGAAATGTGGAGAACTGAATTTAAGACTGGAACCTGAGAGAAGAGATATTGACAAATTTCCATTTCCATCCCTGATCACAAGGTTTTGAATCCCCATTGTCTTTTGATATTCTACAATATCTTTGTAGCTTTATAGCTTTGTACTTACACAGTTATGCCTATTTTTCACTTCTCACTGAGCTGCAATTTTTAAACTTGCTTTATTATGGGTTTATCCCAATCCTCTCCCCATTCCTGAATCCAAAAGGGAGCAAAATATATTAGCCAAGCACAATGAATTTTATTAAATGCACGGGGCCCTTGAAGTTTAATCTCCCTGAAAAATGGAGCATTTTGTTATTTGTTGAAATTCCAGGAGCCAGAGAGAGAAAGAGAGAGAGAGAAATCTCCTTGATAAATTTTACTCAGAGGAGTCACTCGTGGTGATGGCCAGCAACACAATTGCTCTGGCTGATATTGCCAGCCGCTGGTATAAAATGCCAAACATGTCCAGAATTCATGGCAGACCAAATCAATTGTTTGCGTTGCCAGGTACTAACATATGTCAGCAAGGTTAAAAAAAAAAGCCCCCCAAATATGACATGGCTTTAGAAAACAGAAATTTGTTCTCCTACAAGAACCACATTATTCTTTATTTGGCGGTGCTATTTTTAGCCCAAAACAAATGTTTCAGTTCTGCAGCAGCAAAGGACAATGGATTATCCAGGTGCCTGGGAAGAATTCATTTCTTATTTAAGCCTTGAGCATGTTGCTATGGTACAAAAACATCTACACAAAAAACTCAATTTGAGGAGCATCTACATTTCTGTTTGTTTTAGAGCTCATATATTTTAGGCTTAGACTGCAGACACACTAGTCACTTCAAAAGCAGCCAGACCATTTTCTCTGGCTGCATTTTGAAATGACTCTGCCCAAGACTGGAAATATCTCCCTTCCCCACTGCTGATTAGGACTGCCCACAGCAAAGGGTGGGGCTGATTGTTGTGTCTGCCTGAGCCTACAGCAAAGCATTTTCATTAGAAGGACCTGGAGTGGCAATGGGGTTGATGGCCAATCTTTTTTGAAGTCTATGTGAAGCTGATTTCAAAGCAAAATGCACTCAAGCTGCAACTTCTGAAGTTTTGGAGTAAAAAGAGGCAGAGTTTTACTAGCATTGTGTGTTTCCGCATTCAGAAAATGGAGGTGGAGAGTCACTGAGGTTAGATAGACCAGTGGGTCTGACTTCCTATGTACGTGCATTTACCCTGTATCACATTTTCTCTTCTCCATCATCCAACGATCCGGGCGGGTAGGGGGAGCTACAATGGGTGAGCAAAGAGAGAAGTCATACTCTCATTCTCACTCCCTACCATGGATACTGAGTGCCTGGAGAAAGTATCATCTGATCTGGCCCATTCAAGTCACCTGGAAGTGTTAGTCTTTGATACTAGCACATCCCTCAACTTGGGTACACAGATGCTGTTGAACTACAACTCCCATCATCCCCAGTCAGCGTAGCCAACGGCCAGAGAAAATGGCAGCTGATGTCTACAACATCCTGGAGGGCCACAGGCTCCAGAAGACTGTGTTAGGGTATGTGTAGATTCTTATTGCCCAATCCTCCACTTCTCTCCATGCCCCTTCCATTTCTGGAAAGAGCTTCATGCAGTGGCTGACCTGATGGCCAGAGATAACCTTGGTAAATAACTCGGTAGGACTTAACCACCATTCTCAGGTTCAGACACCAAGCAAATCGAACAGAGACGGGAAGGGCACGGCTCTACAGCTCAGGGCCAGCCCTGCCATTATGCAGCATGGGATGGCTCCAGTGGAGGCTGGTAGCTCTAATGCCAGCGGTGTAGTGAATCCCCTCCAGGGTTTAGTCCAAACTTCCAAAGAGCTGTCTACGGTGCAGGAACTTCACTGCCCCACTGACATCAGAGCCACTAGCCTCCAGTGGATGGCTGCTTTGGGCACCCTAATTCAGATCTCATGAAAGGGCCAGGAAATGGTTGTTTGATTTATCGCTGTGTTTTTACTCCCAGGGAAGACAAGAGGTGTTTGTGGGATTTTTTTCTCAGGTGTTTTTCTAGATACAAAGCTGCATAAAATTTACATATGCTAACATATATGTAAATTTAGGTTGACTTCCAGAGTGGGGGGAAGACAAGGGCTGGATCCAATGCCCACATTCTACAAGCACAAAGAATTATGCTTGTGCAATAGAACTGTTCCCCTCCTTCCTTGCATACAACCTACACCCTCTCCAAAACTGCTCTGGAGGGTTGGGGGGAAACCCTGAACAGATTTAGGGGGCACGGGGGGGAGAAAGGGGGGAGAAAATCCCATTGTGCAAGCATAAATCCTTGCACTAACAGAATGAGAGGCTGAGCACTACTTTGGATAGAAGCCAACAGGTTCTATCCAACTAAGTTCTATTCAGAGCAGACCCACTGAAGTTAACCAATGTGATGAACCAAGGTCTATAAATTTCAATGTGTCTGCTCTTAGCTGGCTACAACCCAAATGCTGGCTGTCAGGGCTTACTCTACGCTATGGCGTGTCAACTGGGTGTATGTGGATTGGGCCTCAACCCCACTGCAATATCTTGGTAAGAACTGCTGCTTACATCCATACTGTTTTAAAGCTCACACAAGTGCATCTGGGCAAACTAAGACTGCTGGTGGACGGGGTGTCACTGGCATTTATACCTTGTAGGGCACCAAGTCACCATATAAACAAAGTGTTTTTTTTTAATTAAAAAAAAAGTTGTTTTAAAAAAAGAGGTAAGGAGTAGGAAAAGCAATGCCAAGCACAGAAGACCAAAGGCTTGGGCTGTCTGAACTAGGGATGGGAAGAAGTTCCATTCAGTATGCATTTAAAGGGTGGGGGGGAGTTGCACTTTCTGAAAAAATATGCAAACCTAAACACAGCCATCCTGCGAAATTCGCACTACTCTGACTTTTGCAATGCAGCTCTCCAGCCCAGTAATGCATACCAAAATGCATATACCAGGAGAACACGCGCATAAAAATGCATTTGCTATGTCTCTGAATGTTTGGTTTTTAAATGTCACTGTCTGATTTAAACTTCAGACCATAATTTGGAACCTCTGGCCTAGCCTATGGAAATGAAAACTAATGCGTGTTATTCAGCAAGAGAGCATGAATCAGAAAGGCCAGCTGGCAACAGAGAAAAATACACAAAGCATACTAAGAAGAACATTTACCTTTCCGGGCTATTCGGATGCAATTCAGTCTTGTTTCCTATGAGAGAAGAGAAGAGAGGCAGATCTTACTGGTCCATGAAGCCAAATTGTTTCTTCTACCAACTCTGCTTCATAAGAGGGAAGGGAGGACAAAACCCAGTGAAAACTTACTCAGTATTTTTACAATGGGAATTTTCTGCCCATTTGCATGCCGTCATAGCAGTCTCATGCCAAAAATTTCAAAAACCAAACATTCAAATATCCCATCACACCTTCTCAATTGATCAATATGAATGCTCAAAAAATTCCAATTTATTTGCAAGGTGAAGAGTAGGTGTGAACAGAATCCCTACCACTAAGGACTGTGGTCCTTAAAGCAACTCTCTGTATACAGAGGTGGATTCACATGTAACACAAATATGTGCTTTGTTTAGCTTAACTGTGGCTTGTTTGGTAAAGGCACGCCAGCCAACTAACTAAGGTTTGTCTGTGGTCAATAAACCAGAATAAGAAATCATGGTTTGAAGTTGGTTTTGGAATCTCAAGTTGGGTTAATAATGGTTTCCCATTATGTCTGAATATGTTACCCTGGCTTAATCCTGGTTTGTTTTGGCTCCCTGTCCCAGGTGCTCACCTGGCTACCGAGATGTAAGACAATAGTGCATAGGAAATTATGGTTAGAGTAAGCCATGGTTGTATGTGTGAATGCCTCTAGCCTTGTCAACTGCTTATCATTGGCCCAGAAGTTAGGAAAGGAGCCATCATTCAACAAGAGACTATGCACTTAGAATATAGAACAGGTATGGGGAACCTTCAGCTCTCTAGATGTTGCTGAACTACATCTCCCATCATCCCTAGCCATTGGCCATACTTACTGGGGTTGATGGGAATTGTTGTTCAGCAGGATCTGGAAGACCAAAGGTTCCCCATACAGAAGTTCACAGATATGCACACATACAAAAGCATATCAAGTCATAGAACTGATAAGAACTTTGCCCACTACTCCAGAGACTCACTGCCAATCCTGTGTTAGATGGACCAATGATCCAGCTCAGTATAAGGCAGCCTCACCTATTCATTTGTGCCATGTGCATATGCATACATGCACGTATGCACACACACACACACTGCATCCCACAGAAATTGATTTAAATCAGGGATGAGGAATCTGTGACCCTCCAAATATTGTTGGACTATAAACTCCTATCACCTGGCCATTGGGGGTGCTGATTTGGGGCTGATGGAAGCTGGCAGCCCCACAACATATGCAACATCAGAAGTTCCCCATCGCTGATTTAAAAGCTAGCTCTTCAACTGTAATGCTGCCATTGGCAATCACAACTGTTTACAGAAGAATCTGCTGCTTGGCACCGAATCCCTGCAGAGTTAAGCCTTATGGATTGAGAAGAATCTCACCTACCAGGTTGGCAGAGTCCCCTCCCTGGCCAGTCCTGAGAAACAGACAGGCTGTAGGCTCGGCAGTGCCTCAAGCGCAAGAGTCTAGGGAGTTCGAGTCATCTCTCTTGCCAAGCCAAGCGACTGTTTTGTCATTCACTTTCTTCCCTGCCCTGTCCACCTCCTCCCTCTTAGTCTCCTCTGCCCAAGGGATCCCCAAAAGCGTTCCCCTGCATTGTCTGCACACCTGCCAAAATGACATGCTAACAATGCAAGCGCTGCAGATGGGGGAATGAAGATGAAACAAATGGGCATCATTCTCCTTAATGTGCATGGTATCTACTTATGATGTTCAGATTCCTTGTTGTGCCATTTGGAACATTTGGACGCCGAGCGCACAGAATCAGACTGCATCAATAAGGCAGAGGATGGAAAGAATCCCAGCCAGCGCAGAAAAGCTTTCCAAGACACCCCCTCTCCCTGCAGCTGTTCCAGCCTCCCTGCAGCTGGACCGTGAAATCAACAGCCTCTCTCAAACATTACCATCCTGGGCTCATGAGAGACTGAGGCCCCATCTGCACTATACATTTAAAGCACTACTATAGCATTTAAACAGGCATGGCTTTCCCCAAAGAATATGGGAAACTGCCGTGTGTTAAGGGTGTCAAGAGTTGCTCGGAAAGTTGTTAGGAGTTGTTGGGGAAGAGCCATAACTCAATGACAGAGCATCTGCTTTGGATGCAGCAGATCCCAACATCTCCAAGTAGGGCTGGGAGAGGCTCGTGCCTGAAACCCTAGAGAGCTGCTGCCAGCCAGTGTTAGTGCTCAGCTAGATGGACCAATGGTCTGGCTCAGTATAAATCAGCTTCCTGTGTTCCTATTCCCCTCACAGAGCTCCAGTTTGCAGGGCTCCCCAGGAAGAGGGACTGACTGTTAAACCACTCTAGAAATTGTAGCTCTGTGAGAATTCAGGTCTCCTAACAACTCTTAGCACCCTTAACAAACTACAGTCCCCAGGATGCTTTGGGGGGAGGAAGCCATGACTGTTTAAAGTGGCATGATCCTGCTTGAAATGTATAGTGCAGATGGGGCCTTAGTGAGTCCTAAGAATTAGACTGACTACTCACATATGACAGCTTTCTGCTTCCTACACTGGCTAGTCAGATGCATCCTGCCACAAAATGTTGCAGAGTATCCTCATCTCCCAGACAGACTGTTCCTGCTCAGAGTTCGAGCCAGCTAACCTTGCTCTCCACTAGGATGCTATTAACTGTAAGGAGCTCTTCCACTCCTACGTCCACCACTTTTCCATTTCTCTTTTCCAACCAGCATTCAAGGTTTAGGGGTTAGTGAGCATGCTCAATAGAGGGGGGAGGGTTAGTTTTCTTTTTGTTTGTTTAAAGGGATTTTTAAAAAAACATTCTGGATATTCTGGGGTTCTCCATCAGCATGCCAATAGTTTCCTCTAGTTTCACGGTGGCCCCATTTGGCTCCATTCCTGTTGGCACTCACCACCCAAGTTTGCTATTAGATGAACTGACACTACCTTTGAACCTGGAGGTCTCATTCACCTATCATGGCCAATAGTCTTTAATTGAATTATTCTCCATGCATTTGTCTAACCCCATTTTTCAGCTATCTAGGCTTGTGGCTGCTGCCGCCACCACTTTTTGCAATACTGATAATTATGCATGGTGTGAGAAAGTATTTTCTCTTGTCTGTCCTGAAATCTACTGTCCAACCGTGTAACTGGGTGACCCCAAGTTCAAGTGCATACACACCGTACATTTTAAGGTCATGGCTTCCCCTAAAGAATCCTAGGAACTGCAGTTTACCCCTCACAGAGCGACAATTCCCAGCCCCTTTAACAAACTACAGTTCCCAGGATTCTTTGGAGAAAGCCATGTCTTTTAAACCTATGGTCTGTATGCAGCCTTCTTGCGTTATGGATCAGGTAGGGGGGAACACATCTCTCTCATCCCCTTTCTCTACACCATGCATAATTTTAGAAACCTCTATCATGTACACACACACCCCAGTTGTCTTTTTTCCCAAGCTAAACAGCCCCAAATGCTTTTCGGGCGGTTTTCCTCAAAGAGAAAGTGCTTCAGTCACATAAACATTTTGCTTGCCATGTTCTGCTCCTTTTCCAGCTCTACAATCTACTTTTCGAAACATGGTGAAGGAATCACAACTGTACATAGTATTCCAACCCAATCTAAGGTCACACCAGAGTTGTATAAAGATAACATTATAAATCTGGCAGCAGTGGTCAGAAACGAAGGCTGTCCCATCGACGAGGGTGAAGACTTGCTCTCTGATGCTCCAAAGGATATAGGAACGTAGGAAGCTGCCTTATACTGAGTTAGACCATTGATCAATCTAAATCAGTACTATCTACGCCAGGTCTATCATCATCATCATCATCCCACCCTTCCTCCCAGAAGGAGCCCAGGGTGGCAAACAAACAACAAAACACTAAAAAAAACTATAAAATTTCATAAAAACAAAACCCCTTTTTTTTTAAAAAAAAAAGGTAAAAACATATTAAAAACAGTTTCAACACAAATGCAGACTGGGATAAGGTCTCTACTTAAAAGGCTTATTGAAAGAGGAAGGTGTTCAGCAGCTGCCAAAACGGAAACAAAGACAACGCCTGTTTAATATTTAAAGAGAGGGAATTCGAAAGAGGAGGTGCCACAACACTAGAGGCCTGATTCCTCTTGTGCAGAATGAACCTCCTTATGAAATGGTATCTGCAAGAGGTCCTCACCTGCATTGCACAGTGATAGACTGGGCATATAAGGGGTAAGAGGATCTTTCAGGTATCCTGGTCTCAAGCGATAAACAACTTTATGCACCCAAACCAATACCTTGAACATAGCCCAGTAGCTAATATGCAGCAGGGTAACATGTTGGTGACGTTCTTCCCCAGTGAGCAGTTGCACCACCACATTTTTCACCAGCTGCAGCTTCCAGGCCACTCACATAGAGCACATTACAGTAATCCAGCCTGGAGGCTCCCAGTGCATGGACAACAGCGGTCAGGCTATCCTGGTCCAGAAACAGCCACAGCTGTCTTACCAGCCAAAGCTGAGAAAAGGCACTCCCAGCCACTGAGGTCACCTGGGTTCTAGTGACAAAGATATCCATAAGTAACCCCCAGGCTATGAACCTGTTCTTTCAGAGGGAGTACACCCCCATCCAAGGCAAGCAAATTAGGCCCAGCATGGGTCCCAATTTCAACCACACTGTCCTTTTTCCCAACCCCTGCCCAGCTTCCCAACATCTGATGAGAGCCAGCACCAGATCAGGGTGGGCCTTCAGGCACCAACACATACAGCCGGCCACACCTCCCACATTGTGACATCAGCACACTGCCTCTCCGCATGTGGACACCTGTGGGGGGGTGTTGTCTGGAAGGGAGGTGGAAAGCCCATTCCACGAGCAGCAACAGGTTGCGGGGTGTGATTTGCAATCACAAATCACACTTCGTGACCCAGCACTGTTGTGGATTGCAAAACTCCACCCTCCCTGCCCCAGTCTGTAGATCTAGACATGGGCCCCTTGGGAGCGATCTGCATTCAGCATCAAGTTGCGGGGCATGATTTGCAGTTGCAAATCACGTTATGTGGCCAAACGCCATTGCGAGGCTTCCTGTATCAGCAGCAAGGTCATGGCTCAGTGGTAGAGCATACACTTTGCACGCAGAAGGTCCCAGGTTCAGTCCTTGGCGTCTTTAATAGAAATGATCGGTTTGCAGATAGTGGGAAGCTGTCTTGATCCAAGACCTTGGAGAGCTGCTGCCAGTCAGAGAAGCAATACTGGACTAGATGGACAAATAAACTGACTTGGTCTAAGGCAACTTCCTATGTTTTCTATTTGAAATTATTGATTTGCACTCAGTGGCAGCCTTTTTGCTTCTTTGCCACAGCTGTAAGGACACTCATCCTCAGAACTCTACAGGCTTCGGCTTCTCAGGGTGTAATAATGCATTGCCTGTCCTCTGCATCCCCAACCCCCAAGTGGATCAGAGCTGCTGGAACATGTCAACTCAAGGCATCAAGGGATCCTCTGGAGGATGCCTCAATTGCCCCAGCAATCATCTTGAAACAGCTGTGCCAAGACATGGAACACAACCTAGGGTTAGTCAGATCAGATTTGTTTCTGCAGTGATTGTTGGACAGCTGAAGCCAGGCCAAGCTTCATCTTCTCACAGCTCAGGACAGTACAGCCCACTTGGGCAGCTGTAGGGGACAGCCCTAGAGTCCTCAGAGGACATCTCCTAATATTAGCAGATGCAAGCAGTCACTGCAAGGACAGGTGTCAAATAAATTGCTTCTTGCTGAGATGCTTTTTGCTAGATCTCTACCATTCTCTCTCTGTAGCCACCCTGAAGAAAATCCAAGCAATCTCATTTCCAGGGGTGCAGTTATGTACGTAATTTTTATAGACGCAGGAATTAATTATCTTATATACCCCTCCTCCCATCACACAGACAGACACACACACTTTTTAGATGGCAATGTGCATTATGTCTCAAGTTGATAACGAGATCTAGGAGAGCACTATTAATGCTCCCCCATGGACTAGAAGCAAAACGAATGTCAACAAGTTCAGTGTTGTGGGCCCAACTCTGTGGAATTCTCTCCCACTAGAAGTCAGACAGGCAGCATCTCTACTGAGGTTCAAGCACCTTGTTAAAATCATTTTATTCCAGGAGGACCTTGCATCATGAATCTCTCTCTGATGTTTTCTCCTGTTCTTGTTAGCCCCCAGAGCTCCCAAACAATTTCGGAGGCTTTCTGTCTAGGGTTTCACTGATGTTTTAAATTTTGTATATTGCATTTTTTTATTGTTGTAGGACGCTTTGAGATGTAGGTGGTGAGAAGCAGGATATCATTTTTCAATAATAATATTACTTCAAATTGCATTAAGACAGCCATGTTGTGTTAGCTTGTATGAAGTCCAAGGTGTAATCCCCAGCATCTTTGATCAAAAAGAATCCCAGGAGGCTGAGCTGGCCCCAAAATGCTGCTGTGAATCAGGTTAAGACTGGCCAATGTAAGGTGTCCCCCCCTCTTAATGTTCCAACTTACCTGGAAGCGAGACTTCCCTGCGTGCCTGTTCAGTGGTAACCATGGAGCTCACAAATATCTGGAGGTTATGGAAGGTTGCCAGCTGTCACAGTTTAAACCAACACATTGCTACTCACCCCTTTGAGGTTGCTCATGGCCTGGAAGTAGATGAGATAGGCCTTCTTGGGTTCCAGGGGGGGATTCCAGTAGCCATTGTACGTTTGATTGTCCCCTACGGTGAAGGGCTTGGCTTCCATGAGGCTGCTGGGGGGCAGCTCGGCTCCAAAGTAGTGAACTGAGCCACGGGACATGGCGTTGTCGAAGGTTAGTGGCACTGGAAAGCATTCCTGGCCACCCAGCTCCCGCTTGACCTTTCTGGGCCTGTCTTCTTCCACGACGACTTGGTACGTGCTGGGAACACAGTCAAGGAAATGGGTTGGGAAGAGAACAGAACATGAAAGGGGAAAATCAGATGGAGTCCACACTAAGCTGTAATATTCAGAGGGAAGAGAAGCATCTGCACCACTGCTGCCTTTATTTGGAGAATACTCCAGCTTTTAAATAATTTTGTAGTGGGACAGGGTGAGAGCACTATGGATCTATGGATATGGGCATACTAATCCCTTCAAAAGCAGACAGAATTGTTTTTCTGGCTGTGTTTTGAACTGACTTTGTCCTCTTCTGGCCACATCTCCCTCCATCACTGCTGCCTTCAGACCTTTCAGGACCACCCTCAGCAAAGCACTGGGCCAATCGCTGTCTCTACCTGAGCCTGCAGCAAAGGGCTTGCATTGACCACACCTGGAAGACAAAGGAGTCAATCTAGCAATCAATCTTCCTGAAGCTGGAAAAAAATGCAGTGGAGCTGATCCGACAAGGTTTGAAGAGTAAAAAGGAGTTTGACTAGCGTCATGTGACCCCCTTTTGAGAACAGAGGTACTGATGCATTGGAACTGGCACAACAGTAAGTGTGTTTCTACCCTATGACACTGCATCCCTATTCTATTGATTGTCTGTTAATCATCTGCCTAGGACATGGGAATGGAACCTCAGGTCCAGGGGCCAAATGTGGGCCTCCAGTCCTCTCCATCTGGCTCTAGTGACTCCCAGGCCACAGCCCCTTCCCAGCCACACCCCTCACTATGTCTGCTTCACATCTCCTCAAGTGTTTTTGCCTGGCTAGGTGTCCTTGCACTCACTTTTGCTTGTGTAGATAGAGGATAAAGAGGGATGTGTCAATGTGAAGAAAGTAGCCTACTATACAAAAGTAAAATCTGCATCCATTGCTTCACCCACTTTTGTCTCTGGCCCCACCCACCACTGGCATGTGTCCCCCTAGAAAGTTCCCTGGATGCAGCCCACGGGCTGAAAAAAGGTTCCCCACCCCTGGACTTGCATGGAAGGATAGGCAATAAGCCCATTTTGATTCTCAGAAATTATGCAGATGTAGCATTTTCCCAGGGCATTTTCTGAGAATGTGCCATGCCTATGTTGTACAAGACACAGAGATGGATCTGCCAATTTTGGTTTTTCTTGGTTTTCATTTTTCCAAACTTAAATTCAGTTCTCCACATTTCTGCAGCAATTTGGGGGGGGGGTTGTAAAAAAGATCCTCATAAAAATTATTCAGCATTTTAGTGTGAATTTCTCATAACAATCACATTTTTGTATGCAGTTTTGACTAATGTACAGTTCTCCACATTAGCAATTTGCAAGGTTTTTTTAAAAAAATCCTTGTGAATTTCTTTTAGCATTTAAGTGTGAATTTCTCCTAATAAACACATATAAGCCATCTCAGAAGAGGCAGCTGCCAAACTTAGAAGCAGAATTTTGCTGCTACTGCTGCTCTTGTGTTTTCTTGCTCCCAGAACTCAAGGAAAAGGGTTCCATCTAACAGGTGCACCTGGCACACGAAGACAGCTGCTCAGACCCTTCATCCAAGAGAAAGCCCCAGGAAATCTACAGAGACAGGAACTCTCTCCAGCCTCAGCCCTGCAACTTGAAGGCATCACGGATGCCAAGCCCAGCTAATTTTGCACAAGTCAGGCCCAGCTTTCTGAAGGTTATAATTGAAGATGCCAAGTGAGAGGGGTTGTTTGTAACTCTCTCTATCCTTCAGCCAAGATAAGAAAGGCTAATAGCAGCATGTCAGAGGGGCTTGTTTAAATATCCGACAGGATTCACAGGCAGATATCACACTTCAGCACATACCTTGTTAAAACCAGCTCTTAAAAAATGCATTAAATTATAATCAAACCTTCTCCATCTAGATGTTTGGGGTGAGGAGTCTGTGTGTGTATGTGTGTGTGTGTGTTATTTTTCCAATCTTAAACTCAGTTGTCCAAATTTCTGCAGAAAATTGTGATTTAAAAAAAAAATCTTTATGAAAATCCTTCTGCATTTTAGCACAAATTTCTCCTTAAAACACATTTTTGAATGCAGTTTCAATGAATTCACACATTTTTGCAAGCAATGTATGTTATTTTCACTAATATATCAGGTTTTAAGCTCATTTCCCCTTAATATGTGCATTTTTGTAAACATTCTTTGGTTGGAGAACTGCATTGCAAAATTCGGAGATGTTCAAAGACTGGTTTTGTTTCACTTCTCATGTTTTCAGAAAATGCGAATTTGATAAATTCGGCTTGAAATGTGAAATAAATCAAATTTCTCCCCCATCCCAGGTGTTGACTGAATTTTGTCATGCTCACCAACTCTTAGAAATACAGGCCTTCAATTACAGTGATGGCAAAGAGACAACCACAACCGTCACACCTCCATTCTTGCTCTGGACGTGGATGGCTCATGACAAAGCGTCTGTGCCCATCCAAGGGTCTGAATGAAGTCCCAGCCTGCTGGTTGCATGCACAAGGAAGAATAAAGCTGCCCTTGGAAGAGACATGAAGCTATCAGCTCACCTCCTTCCATCACAAGCAGTGGAGGCTGACCCATTAGTGCAAATGGAGTGCTGCTCCACCAACCTCAGTCTGCCACCAGCCAACTCCTCACCTGCCTGTCTTCTTACTTACAGCTAGTCCAGGGAGTTGCACTGGCTGTCAGCTTCCCCTTCTTTAGTCTCAGTGTTGCCATGATAGAATTCAGCAGACAGGTGGATAGGGACCAAACCAGAATTAGTTGGCTCCGCTTGTCATTGACTCTGGCTCCATCTTCTATTGGCCTCTCTACCTTCTGCCCCACAATCTCAAGGGACACCAGCCACCACCAATCACAAGCAATGCTTGCAGAACTGGCCATACTCTGCACCTTCTTCTAGTGATTTTTACCTGACTGAAGTGAGCCCCTGTGATAATACCTCTTGCTTGCCTGGATGGAGGATAGAGGGTGGGGCATGTCTAGCTATACCCACTTTTGCTACCCCAACCACTTTTATGCGGCCCCCGGATTGTGGCCCAGAAGGGAATGTGGCCCTTGGGATGAAAAAGGTTTCCCACCTCTGGATTACCCCTTTAACCTGTACAATTCCCCAACAACAACATCACCACCCCATTCTCCTGTGGAACAGAACATACAAGTATTAGTATGATACCAGAATGCTTGGCTCTACAAGACGAATAGCAACTTGAAGGTGTGATTTTAACTGGGGAAATGACACAAGGTGGAAAGTTTCAGCTCTTTCCTAGCACTGTAGTCCTGATCCAAAGTCAACCCACTTCTGCAACTACAATTCTTTTTATTTTTTAAGCAAGTAGTAGTAGAAGTAGTCAAGGCATAATCCCCTTCCATTCAGGGAAAAGGATTTGTGTTGTCTCAAAGGCCAAAGGTGTTGCATGAGTTGATGGGATTTCCTGTACCTGATAGGGGCACCTCTGCCCTGCGCCGGCCTCAGCAAAACGGTGATGGTGCTCTCCGACTCTCCCAGGGGGGACGGCATGTCCCCATAATCAAAGCTGGGAGCTAAAAAGGAAACCAAAGAAACAACGGTAAGGAGGGATATAATTTCCAGTAGGGATAGGAGAGAAAATTGATTAAGTTTGCATTTAAAGACAAATCTATCAAATTCACACTTAACAAAACAATATGAGAACCAAAACACAGCTATCCTTCAAAATTTGCACTTATCCAAATTTTGCAATGCCATTCTCCAACCAAAGAATTTTTTATAAAAATACATATATTATAATCAATGAATGAATATGTAGATGTGTAAGTTTTTCTTCTATTTTGTTTGTGTCCCTACCTTAGCAGCTATGAAGATGTGTGCCAGAACAATGAAATGTTTTAAAAGATGGAACAATAGTTTTTGTTTTAAAAAAGAACTTAACTCATTATAATGTTATTTGATAATGTTATTTAATTTTATTTGTTATTATAATGTTATTTGTTATTTAATTTAATTTTTGTAAATTGTATTGCTTTTATTGTATTTTTATTGTATTTTTATATTGTATTTTTATACCTGTGTTTATTTTTCTTTGTAAGCCGCCTTGAGGGCCTTTGGCTGAAAGGCGGGGTATAAATAATAATAATAATAATAATAATAATAATAATAATAATAATAATAATAATAATAATAATAATAATAATAATATATTATTGGGGGAAATGTGCATAAAATTCATATATTAATGAAAATAAAATACAAAATGAATTAGGATACATTGCTTGCAAATATGTGTACACTAGTCAAAACTGCATACAAAAATTTGTTTAGTAGGAGAAATTCGCACTAAAACACTGAAGAATTTTCGTGTGGACTTTTTTAAAAGCAATGCAAATTACCACAGAAATGTGAAGAACTGGAAATATGAGAAACAGAGAGAACTGAAATTGACAGATCTTCCCTAATTTCAAGCAGGACAGTCCTGAGGCTGTGATGGTTTCAAAGCACAGCAATGTTCCATCTGGAACAGCAAGCCCCATACTGAGCATACTGAGAGACGGTTGTTACATTCACACTGTGGATAGCTGCATTCTGTGTATCGTTTTGGGAAGTGAGAATGAGATAGGTTTGCATTGCAGGTTTCCTTCAAAATCCACATTTCTCCAGAACTCTTTATCATATACTCTTATATACCCAGCTGATCACTGCACTCTGCAGGTGAGGGCCTCCTGCAGATACCATCTTATCAGGAGGTTCGTTCTGTACAATATAGGAAATGGACCTTTAGTGTGGCGGCACCTACTCTGTGGAATGCCCTCCCCTTGAATATTAGGCAGGCTATCTTTTCGGCGCCTTTTGAAGACTTTCCTCTTTCAACAAGCCTTTTAAGTTGAGACCTATCCCAGTCTGCGTCTGTGTTAGAATTGCTTTTAATATGTCTTTTAATATGTTTTTAACCCTTTTCTTTTAAAAGATGTTTTTAAAGTTTTTTAAAAAAATGTTTTTAATGTTGTTTTGTTTTAATGTATTTTAAGGTCTTTTTATGATGTTTTAAAGTGTTTTTAGTGTTTCTGTTTGCCGCCCTGGGCTCCTGCTGGGAGGAAGGGTGGGGTATAAATAATATAATAAATAAATAAATAAATAAATAAATAAAGCTAGATGGTTAAAAAAATGCAAGAAGAGAGGGTCAGGGGGGTGGCTGTTGTTCAAGCCATCCATGTCTGCATCTGGTAAGAATCGTAAAATGGTCCATGGGAGGAGGGAGCAGAAATGCAAACGAAGCCCTCTCAGGTGCTTTGCAAGTCTCAGGTTGCAGCCGGGGCTGCTGGGAAGGGAAAAAACCCATAAGGGCTGATTCTCCATCTCTGCAAGTACAGCAACCAGTTGCTATTCAGTTCTGGCTCCATCTTTAGGCAAAACACACAGCTGTGTTCGCAGGAAGCAGAACTCAATCTGGAGTATTCCCCTGGAGGTACATAGGAAACTCCCTGATACTGTGTCAGTTCACTGGTCTATCTGGCTCAATACTGTCTACAATACTAACTGGCAGCACTTCTCCCAGATTTCAAGCAGGGTTTTCTCCCAGCCCTACCTGGAGACACCGGGGATTGAACCCAGTACCTTATTTATTGTTTCATTTATTACATTTATACCCCGACTTTATTTTCATGATAGAAACCCACTGTGGCTTACATATGGTTCCCAGGCGGTCTCCCATCCAGGCACTGACCAGACCTGACCCTGCTTAGCTTCAGCAGGGAGCTAGCCTTATGTGCCTTCAGATTTGTGTAATTCTGTAGCTCAAAACAGCCTGTGATGAAGACAGGGTGTCTCTGTCCAGACAGAGTGTCTCTGAAATGGAGCAATTACAACATCATTTTATTTATTTATTTATTTATTTATTTATTGCATTTATACCCCGCCTTTCTTTTCATGAAAGAAACCCAAGGCGGCTTACATATGGTTCCCAGGCGGTCTCGCATCCAGGCACTGACCAGACCTGACCCTGCTTAGCTTCAGCATAGGGCTGGCCTCATGTGCCTTCAGACCATAGCCTGGGACCGTACAAAGCTGACGCTCTGCCACTGAGCTATGGCCCTTCCCTATAAATAGAGGCCCTAGAATGTTCCTCTTCTCCAGCAGCAGCAGCAGCAGCAGCAGCAACTGCCAATGGGAATCACTGGAAAAGGAGCTGGGGGAGCAGAGCTTAGCTGGGGTGGTAAGGGCATCTCTAGAGTTCTGCCTAAGAAGTAGATAGATCTGCACTCCCAGGCCCTGGGACACTCCTCTGTTCTTGCGGCCGAAACAACAGCCAATAGCAACCACTGGAAAAGGAGCTAACTGGAACACAAATGTGGAAATGCACCACCTCAGACCTTGCTTTGCCAAATGCCATCCAGCTGATGCAGGAAAAACTTCCCACAGTTCCCTCAAAACCACCCCTGCCCTCCTCTCTCCCTTAGCTTATAGCCTGCAGGCCCTGATTAATCAGCAGTCACTCAGGTCCACCTCCTGCTGGCTCCTAATTCCTGTGTCCCCATTAAAAAACATCTTAGCCCATTCAGCACTGTTAATAGCTACACCACAGACATTAGCAAACAGCCCTAAGTACTGTATGGCTTGTTAATGAAGCCCAATTAATCCCTTGTTTGTGCCTTTGCAAGACAGAGTATTTTGTTTCCTGTCTTTAATCTTCCCCCTGGCATATATTTAGGGATGGAGGGGGGGTCTGTTATCTCTGCAGTACCAACGCTTCTAAAGAATGCCAGCTTTGCCTCCTCCTGAGAGCCAGCCTGGCCTTCTCTCTCTCCCAGAACTGCCTGGCTGGATGACTCCAGACCCAAACCTTGTACTTGGAATATATTTGCATGCAGACAGGCCAGGCTGCAGAAGGGTTCCTTCCAGCTCTCCAGCCTTGGCACCGGTAGATTTCCCTGCAATGTTTAGGAGATCATACTGCAAATTCTGGGCATTGGCATGATTAGCTTCGCTGACAAAACTTAAGAAAGAAAGAAAGAAAGAAAGAAAGAAAGAAAGAAAGAAAGAAAGAAAGAAAGAAAGAAAGAAAGAAAGAAAGAAAGAAAGAAAGAAAGAAAACAATGGATAGCATTAGGAATAATCTGCTCATTTGGCAAAAACATTTCACTGAGAAAGCTGGCACTATTTCAAGTTCTGGGATCCCATTGCATTTCCTGATTGGAATTTCATGCTTGAGGAATTCAATCTTTGCAAATTTCAATACAAATGGTCCTGATCCGCACCTCCCGGACAGATTAAAATTTAGTCAACCACCACCTTTCACATTTCCCGAATGCTCCAATGCAGTCCTCAGTACTCAACAAAGCACCAAAATAAGTTTTAAAATGTGCACTTTGAGAAAAAAGTGTATTTTACGAACAAATAAGTTTTAAGGCACACATTTAAAGATATGTTTAAATGTAAATTTGCACGCACACACACACACACATCACAGATTAATGCAAAAACAGGACAGAACACACATACGGATGAACCCATGTTAAAGTGACACAAACTGGAAATAAGAATGATTCACCCATCCCTAATCCTGGAACCATCCAGAAAAAGCATGCACTTGGGACTTACTACTTTTCCTGACACACAGATTCACTGCCATATTGGGAAAAGTGTACATTTCCTAGGGCTTTACAGCAGTGTGCCATTTCACACGTACATATTTCATCCCTGATACACAGACAAACGGTAGGCGGCATGCAGGTTCAATCCCTGGCATCTCCAGGTACGGCTGGGAGAGAACCCTGCCTGGAACCCTGGAGAGCTACTGCCAGTCAGTGAGCTAGATGGACCATTGGTCTGACTTGGTCTAAGGCAGGTCCCTATGTTCCTAGAAGTACTGCTCTTCTGACACCAGAAATACAAACATAAGAAGGGACCTGATGGATCAGATCATAGGACCCGTGTAGTCCACCATTCTGTTTGCACAGTGGCCAATCACATACTTATGGGAAGCCAAAAAGCAGGCCACAAAGGCAATAGGCCTCCTCCGGGTATTCATGGGCACTGATACTGGAGGCAATACTAGAAGCAGCTCACCAGGTGGAGTGGAGCTGCTACACCAGCTTCCCAGGAGATGGCTCACTGTTGCTTACTGAGAGGGAGAGAGGCAAGTCAGTGGCAACATTGGCACAGTGCAGATGCACCTGCAGGAGCATCACATAGGCTCCACCAGTGAGTTTGCACCTCAGTGACCTCCCCACTGCCTTGCCCTTCTCCCTCCTGGTAAGCAACACCAATCCACCTGCCGGCAGTGGAGGCTCGTCACTGGGGCTAGTGGGGCACTGCCCCACCAACCTCTGTCTGCCCTCAGACACCCTGCACCTGCTTACCTTCTTACTTATAGCCATTCCACAAGGTGGCCCTGGCTGACAGCTTCCTCCTTCTCCTTGGGGCTTATCCACATCGGAGCATAATTTTGTGCTAAACATGTTGTTTTTACCTCGGTTTTCTGTTTGCACTGTCCACAGTAAGGGTTCAATGCCAGCTGCAAACATGGTGTTTTCTAGTCACACTTGAGGGGAAGCATCAATGACACAGTTTCCTAAAGACCACACCCTCTGATTTAACATTTCCACTCCCTCTGGTTACCTGGAAACCGAGCATGCTCAGTTTGTTCTACCAGTAAGTTTCATTTGTTAAAAAAAACAACCCGGAAGTATGATTATTTGTATTTTCACTGGTACAATACAGATGAAATACAAATGTTTGTTTGAGTACTGTTATGGTTTTGTGCACAAGTTACGGGGAAAGAAAAATAAGGCACCATTTGCTGTAACATAGAAGAGTTTTGCAGAACGGGAGAGAGCAATGGACGTTTCTCTTCAGCCCACAGGAGATGAAACAAAAGAAGGGAGGAGGAGGGAGTGGGCGTGGAGAAGGGAATGATTGACACACCCACCTAAAAGCATCGGAGCAAAGTGTCTGCAAGCCCTACAGATACGGAGTGAAGATGTTTTTTCCTTCCCTTTTTGGATTATCAGAGGATTGGGTTAGTACCGATTTACAGGGGGGAAACTGTGTGATAGCTTCTGTTTGCCAGTAACATCACGTGAACCGTGCAAATTAAAAGGGAATGTGAGTAGCTCCAAACACACAGTAAACCCCTGTGTAGATGAGCCCTTAGTCTCATCTTTGCTCTTGTGCAACCCAGCGGTCTAGAGGGTAAGGGCAAAACTGGAATTATTTGGCTCAACCTATCATTGGCTCTGCTTCCATCTATTCCACCTTCCACCTCACCAGTCCCAATGGGCACCAGCTAACATTGGCTGCTGGGAAACTAGCTTAGCAGCTGCACACCACCCACCAAGACACTTCTGGGCAATGAAGCCATCACAACTAGTTGCCAGCCTTATCCTCTCTGCATGTATAGACCTTTACATCTCCTGGTGCAACACTAAAGAAAGCAGATATGTCTCCTCTAGGGATGAGGGAGGAATTTGATTCAGTTCACATTTCAAGCTAAATTTATCAAATTCACACTTTCCAAAACAATAGAACTGAAACACAGCCATCTTACCTGAATTTTGTGATGCAGTTCTCCAACTAACTAAGCGGTGTTTACAAAAATGCATATATTAGGGGCAAGTGTGCACAAAATGAAAATACAAAAATAGAATAATAGCTGGCAAAAAATGTGTAGATCTGTTAAAACTGCATACAAAAATATTTATTAGCAGAAATTTGCCCTAAAGTGGAATTTTAAAGAATTTTCATGAGGAAAAAAAACCCCTACAAATTGCTGCAGAGATGTGGAGAACAGTTTAAGATTAGAAAAATGAGAAACTGACAGATCATTCCATCCCTAGTCCCCTTCCTTCCATTTGCTCTCCATCCCCATTGTCCACTCTCTCACATGCTTGTTATGGCTATTTAGGGAACATTCCAGGTTAAAAAATAAGAATATGAAGGGGGAAGGACTACCTCAGCCAGGCAAGACTGCAACAACATAAGCCAAAGAATTCCAGCAATAAAATTAAGGCTATTTAGCAAAAGACTTACTTCTGGATTTCTTTGTTTGTGGAAACTGACAGAACATCTTGAGGACACTTTTCTTGCTTGGATTCACTAAAGGCTGAGCAGATGACAAGAAAGTGGTGCAAGCTGCAGGGAGACATACTAATACCCCATCTCCTGCTTTCAGTTTATCTGACCTGATAGTTTTATTGTTCACATTTCTGAAGTGGATGGTATTGTATGCTTATATATGCTGTTAGCTACATTAGGTCAAAGGTGGGGCACACATTTAAATCAGTGAGTCAATCAATCAATCAGCCAACCCTCACTGGAAACAGCTTGAAGCAGGAAAGAATTAGAACAGTTGCACACACAGTCATAATAACAGGAAGCTGCCTTACACTGAACCATCCATTGGTCCATCTAACTCAGTATTGTCTACACTGACTGGCAGCAGTTCTCCAGGGTTCCAGGCAGGAGTCTCTGCTAGCCCTCCCTGGAGATGCCAGGGATAGAAGCTGGGACCTTCTGCATGCAAAGAAGATGCTCTACCACAGAGCTATAGCCCTGTCTCTAACATATGAAGAGTTCTCCTAGATTGGATCAAAGGCTCATCTGGTCCAGCATTCTGTTTTCACAGTGGCCAACCAGATGTCTATGGGAAGTCTGCAAGTGGGATAAGAGTTCAAGAGTACTCTTCCCTCCTGCAGTTTCCAGCAACTGGTATTCAAAGGCAAGCTGCCTCCAACAGTGAGGGTAGAACATAGCCATCAGGGTTAGTACCCATTGATAACCCTGTCCTCCATGAATCCAAGTTGCTGTTTATCACTACATCTTGTGCTGTAGCCTCTCTATATGTCAACTGAATCAGTTCTCAATCCATTCAGGATGCAATCCTACACCAAGGAGTAAGCCATACTGGATACAATGGAATAGGGTTGTACTGCAAAACACCTCACTGCAGAATTTCTGTGATTGCAACAACCATATTTACAATGAATCCCACCTCTCAATTGTCATTTTATGGCTGAGAGATCCAGGATTTAGATCCAGGATTTTAAAAACTATGAAAGCATTGCTTCTGAAAGAAAGAAAGAAAGAAAGAAAGAAAGAAAGAAAGAAAGAAAGAAAGAAAGAAAGAAAGAAAGAAAGAAAGAAAGAAAGAAAGAAAGAAAGAAAGAAAGAAAGAGAGAGAGAGAGAGAGAGAGAGAGAGAGAGACTGAAAACTGATCTTGTCATCTTCAGGCAGTGTTAATCCGATGTCCTGGGGATGGGGCATCTCTTTATTTGTGGGATAGCTGACTTTCCTTTCACAAGTTTATACCAGAAAAACACCTGCTCTTCCACAGCTCAGTGACAAGAGTGCATGCTTTCATGTAGAAAGTCTGAAATTTTATACTTGGCATCTCCAGTTAAAAAGAATTTTGCGTAGCAGGTCAAGCATCCACAAATCCACTTGCCAGCTTTTTCAGGGGTGAGTGCACGGGGTCCTCTGGACACTCAGCACTACACAGATCCATTCCCAGCAGGGCTCATTTCCACTGCAGCTTTTGAGCAGGTGAGAAATGACTGTCCAAACTTTGGAAAGGAATGAGAGGAAGGGGACATTGTTTTGGGGGGAGGGGAGGCCCACAGGTAGAGAGGTTCTGGGATAGAGCGCTATGAGAAATGTCTAAAACTAGATGGCAAATGATTGTGCAAACTCCAAAACTAAGACTGTTTTCTGTTTGATGAATGCAATACACATGTGAGACAAAAACAGGGAGAAATTAAATAGGGTTCACAGTTAAAATTTGAACATTTCAAAACCATATGAGAATTGAAACACAGCCATCCTTCAAATTTAACATTCACCCGAATTTTGTGAAGCAGTTCTCCAACCAACCAATGACCGGTTTTTCATGTTTGTATTGTTTTGTTAATTGAGAACATTCCAATTATAATTATATTCACACAATTCTGCTTGTGAATTGCAGGGATGCTTCATGGATGTTGCATAGTAAACTGACCAAACCTTTGTGCACCTCTGGAAAGACCACAGCAAGAATCCCTAGAGAGCCACTGCCAATCACAGTATACAACACTAGACCAGATAGATCAGTGGTCTATCTCAGCTGCCTATGTACAAACACACACACACACACCATGGTCTTATCTGGTTACATGCCCACAAAATATTATTCTTTGCATCTATGACATTATCATCCATCTGCCTTATGCAAGATCTGTCTCCCTGAATCTTCATCTTCAGTACAGAAAAGACACACTCACGGTCCTGCATTGTCTAATGAAAAACACAAACCCTCCTTGTGCAGCAATGCCACCTTATCTATTCCACCTCAGACAATATTTCCCATTCATGCAGATAATATCATTTCTCCGAGACCACTTGTAGCAAGACACAGGGCCAACAGCATTCAATTTCTCCTTTCCCAGTCCACCCCCACTAATAGATCCCATCAAAGCCGCTCCACTGAGTTAGGAAATGTGTTTCAGCGCCGGAGCCTCCGTAATGTAAACAAGGCAGCTTTTGGACCGCAAGGCAAGTAAATTATCCAGCAGGGTTGTAAAATGTAATGCATACTTTTTTTCTCTATTTGAATTCTGACTGCAGGGTAGCTGGGAAAAGGAGGAGGGGACCTCTGAAGCATGAAGAATCCATTTCAAGGGGAGCATATTTAAAGGAATCAGCCCAGTGGGATATGTGGTTACCCTGTCAGATCAGCTGCACCGAGTTGCCGCTTGTCCTGAGTGCCAGAAATTGGCTGGGGCTGTGACATCTCTCTCTTGCAACCTGCCCAGTTCTAGAGTGTCCTGTCCTAATGCACATGCCACAGCTGTAAAGCACAAAGGGGACATCATCTGGAAAAAGCCAAGGACTTTGATGGATTTGGCTTTAAATGTGAACTTAAACAAGTTTATCCCCCATCCCCATTGGGTGAAGACACTTGGGTGCATGAAGCTATCAATGGATGAGCTGCATTTTCTGAGCAACAAAACACTGTGATGATCCATTTTTTTTATGCAACAATTGCTCAGTTGCTACTCACTGCTCCAGGAAAGCCCTATGTCTTCTCTTGAGAAAGCACATCTGCTGCAAATGAATTACACTTTCTTACAGCATTACCCATGACCTAGGACCTTGCAGACCACAGCAGCCTTGGATGAGGGCCACTTCTACAGGGGAAGAACCACCAGCACCTTATTCAGGGCCTTTCAGTTGGAAGACACAGCCCTGCCACTAGAATCCTCTGTCTTGGGGAATGAGTCTCAGGCAGTACCTCCCCCCTGACACAGGCCTCATGAAAGCCAAAAACATTAGGAAAGGGCCCTTTAACCAGAGTGAGGGAGAGCCTATTACACTTCAGGTCTGGTTAATCTACTTAAGGCTTCAGTTGACTCATCTCCCTGCAGAGACAACATCTCCTGTAGCTGCCTTAGAAGAGCCCCTTGGATCTGTCCAAGGTCCTAAGTGCTCTCTGCATGACTCAGGCACGTGACTAGACACTGCCTACTTTCCCCTGAGAGTCATAAGCACCCACAGAACTAGACACTAGTTCTCAAAATCATAATGTTTTGTTGCTCAGAAAATGCAGCTCATCCACTGGTAGTTTCATGCGCTCAGGTGTCATCACCCAATGGGGATGGGGGAGAAATTTGATTAAATTCACATTTAAAACCGAATCCATCAAATTTGCACTTTCCCGAACAATCGGAGTACTGAAACACTTCCTTCAAAAATGCACACTTTTCTGAATTTTGCAGTTCTCCAGCTAAACAATGCTTACAAAAATGCATATATTAGGGGAAAGTGTGCATAAAATATGAATATATTAGCAAAAATAACATATACAAAAATGCATCATGCACAGAGAAATTACTTGCAAAAATGTGCATATTAGTCAAAAACTCATACAAAAAATTGTGTTAGGAAAAATTCACACTATAATCTGACAAATTGTTAATTGCTGCAGAAATGAGAACTGAATTTAAGATTGGAAAAATGAGAAACTGAGAGAAGCAAAACTGACAGATTCTTCCATCCCAATGACCCACTAACCAGAGGCTGATCCAGAAGGGACATCCTTGGAGAGGAGGATGCTGAGTCACAGGGCATTTTTTGCCCCATCATGGACTCTGCATTCTCAGATGTTCAGCAGGACCCCACCAAAGATTCCAGTAGTTGTGGAGAATGTAGTGGTGTCAGGGCTGGGTTGTATATAATCCAGAGGTTCAAAGGTTCATCATCATCCCTATCCCACAATGAGGGGTTGCAATTATTTAGCAGCTGATCCCTGATCAAAGTAAGTGGGAACACTATGCAAAGTGTGTTTGGGAGGAAGGAACTGGGTGCACTTTCGTTATTTGGAAATGTTTGAAGGTGCACTGTAACAAGAAGTGAGCTTTATATGTGGATCTGGAAAGGTTTCTGAGAGCACTACACAGAGGCGTTTTGCTGGTTTAAATTCAGCTGCAGTCAGCATCAGAGCACAAACGGTTAGCATTCAGTGGCTGTTGGCAAGCCTGTAATCACAGAATGGTGGAGCTGGACGAGACCACAAGAGACCACAATCCCCTGCAAAAAGAGGATTTCTAGGACTTGGATTGCAGAATGCTTGCGCATACCAAGTTTATTGCCTCTTGCTTCTTGCATACAAAGCAAAGTACGCACAGCAAAGGCTATGGTGACAAAATCCTGGCTCCAAGCACAGTTCTCAGTGGGCTGCCAGCCATCAGACTGAAGCCGCTTGGCAACTAACCAGCTGCATATTTCCATAGATTCCATGGACAGACCAACAAACAAAGAAGCTGCAAAGTCTTAACTATCCACTCTCTCACTCTCTCTCACTCACTCTCTCTCACTCCCTGTGCATTATGAAATGTGTACAGCAATTCCACATGCTGTGCTTTTTTTTTTTTTTGGTGTGAAGAGAAGGGTCTGTGGTCTGCACAGCTGTGTCCTCAGTCCAGCACTGAGGGAAGAACTTGAGCCTGCAACACCACAAGGGCATCAATGTTCTACCAATGATTAGATCTGTTAGGACCTAGGTCAGATGGTAAAAACATGAAATGAATGGAAATAAATCCATACGCCAGAATTTTGGGTTGTATGTAGGGATGGACAACAAATTAGATTAAGTTTTCATTTAAAGCCAAAACAAGATGAGAACTGAAACCCAGCCATCTTTTGAAATTTACCCATCTGAATTTTGGACTGCAGCTCGCTCTCCAACCAGGCAATGTTAACAAAAGTGTATATATTACAGAAGCGTGCACAAAATGAATATATTGGTAAAAATAACAAACAAAAATGCATATATATATATATATATATCCACATATATTACTGCAGAAGTCTGAAAAACTGAATTTAAGGTTAAGAAAATGAGAAACTGAGAGAACAGAAATGGATAGATATCCCTAGTTGTATCCAATGCTAGTTGAGACTTGTTGAAATTAATGAGCATGACTAAGTTAGGTCCATCAATTTCAATGGGTCTACACTGAGTAATGCTTAGTTGGCTGCAACCCTTTGTACTCCCACTTTGACACTGAATGCTCCTTCTTGTTTTAAGCTGACTTGAACCCAGTGATGTGGGTTTTCCAGAAAAGTTTGAATTAGAAAAATTTCCCAGAAAATATCCCTATGTAAATTTGTACAGGTTAATTTGGATTGGAATTTTTTTTTATTTTACCTTGGAAAATGTTCTGATGACCTAGATAGTACTCCAGTTCAGCATGTTTATACTATTTGTGTTAAGTAAACAAAGCTAAACACTTTGAAACCATTAAGCAGGTCTTCAATTGCATTTGCAATGGGCAAAAGGTTACTAACATGGTTACTAACAAATTTCTGAAATGGAGAATCTTCCACAGAAAATATAGGACTGTAAAATGTTGGGAAATTTTCCTTTTGAGGAAATTCTCCAAGGAAAAGATGTCCACTCCACATCACTGCTCAAACCAACCTGCCAGCACTGCGTAGTGGCATGAGCAGGATCTCCTGATCTCATTACTCATGGCTGTTTTTCCCAAGGATTTGCTTCTGCATTCTAACTTTAGAGCAGGTGCAGGGAAACTTTGGCCCTCTAGATATTGCTGAACTACAACTCCCATCATCCATAGCCATTGGCCATACTTGCCACAGCTGATAGGGGCTGTAGTTTATCATTTCACAATTTTATGACATTTTCATTATTTTATTGTATGCTGCCAAGAATATATTTTATGAGTTGGCATTTATAAATATTCTTATGCAATAAATAAAATATTTCAATTAAAAATCATTCAAGACAGCAACACACTATTATAAATTAAATGAAAGAACTTAAAACAGTTCTAGATCTACAGCTGTATAAAACCTTTCAGAAGAAGCAACCAAAATAAGTGGATTGCCTGTAATGATGGGCTCACACTCAAGTCATGCTTTGTTGCAGAAGGTCGCAGGTCCAGCTAAAAAAGATCAAGACCACCAGAGGCTTGTTAGATGGGAAGCAGCAGTTGGAACTAATAGTATAGTGGCGAATTCAGAAGGGCAGAGTCCTTTCATGATAGTCACGTCACACACCTTCACAGCCACACTCCCTTTTCCACTTTCCCTTGTCTCACTTGCTTTCCCTGTCATCTCACGAGTCCAAACCCCACTACAACAGACGTCCCTAGGAGCCAATCAACATGAAAGGGGAGGCTGTGTGGTAGCTACCGAGAAGAATCTTCTCAGTGGCTGACTCACCTCCTTTCCCTCCGATTAGCTCCAATCAGCATGAAAGGGCCAGGATTCTTCTCAGTAACTAACACAGTTCCTTTTTCATGCTAATAGGCTCATACATAGGAACCTGGCTGGAACCCTGCTTGCCCAACAAGGAATGGTTCTGCGACACACACCCCACAACCCTGAACGACTACACCCCTGGCTGGAACCACTCAGCTGGGCAGGTGAGCCATTTACCCAGACCTGGTTGCATGCTGTTGCTCTCCCGGAATTCTCCCTCTCTGCCTGAGAACACCAGCCTTTCCACCAAGGGAGGAGAGGAATCGCCCTCACTGCTTGGACTGACAGCTTGTTGGATGGGAGGCAGCAGTTGGAACCATCCAGCCCTGCCTGCACTCTCTCGCTCTCCTCAAACCCTCTCTGCCTGGTAACACCTGGTAACACCGGCCTTTACACCGCGGGTGGAGAGAAAATATTTTACTTCATGCTTGAAGAAATCGGCTTGCTGTGTCCAGCATTTGGCATTTTTGAAGAACTGGCCACCGCTTATATTTTTGTTGATATTGTACTGTTCTGAAAATGTTTGGGGTTTTTTCATATCTGGCTCTGGTTCATATATGTCTTGATAGCTTATTTTATACCAGGCTGAAGGCACATAAGGCCAGCTCCCTGCTGAAGCTAAGCAGCGTCAGGTCTGGTCAGTGCCTGGATGGGAGACTGCCTGGGAACCATATGTAAGCCGCCTTGGGTTTCAATCATGAAAAGAAAGGCAGGGTAAAAATGTAAGAAATAAATAAAATAAATAAATAATGTATTTTAAATGTTATAACATTTATATTATCAAAATGAATTCTTTGTTTGGGTTATTATATTGTGGTTGAACAGACATTCGATTGTCGTTATAATGTTACATTGATATGTACTTTTTCCTGTTGTGTTGTGAGACGCTTTGGGTGCATTTTTGTGGAAAAGCAGCACACAAATTGGATAAAATATTTAAAAAAATATGAAAATATATCACGTAGCACAGGTGTGGGGAACCTTTGGACCTCCAGATATTGCTGAACCACAACTCCCATCATCCTTGCTATTGGCCATGCTTTCTAGGGCTGATGAAAGTTGTAGTTCAGCAACATCAGGAGGGCCAAAGGTTCCCTACACCTGCTTTAGAGAAAGGGACTAACCATTTTGCTGCCTGAGGTAGAACAGCAAATGGGACACACACCACACTGCTGTTTCATCACTAGTGACTGGTAGTAGGCTAAGTGCTGCAGTGCTGAAGATAAAGGCAGTGGCATCCACCGCCCATCCGAACACTCCATAGCTCCATCTAGCTGGACCAACTGGAAGTGGATGCACCCAACCCTCATAAGATGTTCCCAAGATTCCCTGAGACTTTGCCAAGCTTTTGTGGTAAGGTTTTGCAAGACTTGGTGACATCTTACAAGGCTTGAACAAGGTCTACATAAGGCTACATAGCCTGGCCTCAGTCTGTTGGAGGCTGCATGGAATATAGCTTGCTTTTTTCCCCCGAGCCCAGTTCTAAATTTAGAAGCTATTACACTGCTGATTTTGTAATTAAGAGAAAGACAGAGTCCAAATGCCTTCTCCCAACGAGGGATGGAACTGTCAATTTTGGTTCTCTCAGATTTGCACGTTTCCAATTTTAAATTCAGCTCTCCACATTTCTGCAGCAATCTGCAATTTTTTTTACCAAAAAAATCCACATGAACAACCTTTGGTATTTTAATGTGGGTTTTTGAAGTGACAAATACTTTTATCCAACTGGAAATAGGAGCAAGGCAGGGAGAGAGAGCTGGAATAGTTAATGCAATTCCTTTGCATCAGCAGCTGGCATGAAGCCTGACAACAGTGCCATGATCACATACGGGTGTCCTTGTCAGCAGAAAACCAGCTCATCACACACATCCAGCTTTTAGAAAGAAAATAAAGAATTATTTCCATTAGCTTGCCAGATGTCACTACATTCAATCTGTGTTTTTGGGTGTCTCCACAGCAAACTGATGAAACTGAAGTCTAGGGTCATGTACTAACTTTGGGCAAAGCCTAGATTTCTCACGGAAAGAAAAAGAAAAGCCCTTTCCCTCTTCCTGCCACTCACCTGAGATATTAGTGGTGATCTCAGTTAGAGCTGTCTGACCAAAACCCTTGCCAGTTCGTGCCCGCACTGAGAAGAGGTAGGTTGTCCCAGGATGCAGGTTGGAGAAAACATGGTAGGTTTCATTTCGGAGCTTGGAGACAGTGCGTCGTGGACCAGGCACATTGACCGCTGGGTCAGAGGATTCAATGCTCTGGTAGCTGATCTAGGAGAAAGGGATATACTTTAAGGCAATGCCAGTATCAGAATATAGAAACAAATAAATGAATATAGAATGTTGGCATGTTCAGAACCTCCCATTCTATTTTCACCAATAATCATGCATCATCCAAAGGTAACCTCGTTATGTCTGTGGCATATATCCACATGAACATGTGTGCAATTTTCACAAGGATAGGATTCTCCAAGCTGTTGTTTTTCATATTAGTTCATTATTTCCTTTTTACATAAAGGCACAGAGGCCAGACAGTCTTATGCATTTAAGTGCATAATTCTTCCGCTTGTCCTTTGTTTAAAATGGGCAGACTATTATAGGAAAGCAGGGGAATGTCACTGAATTTAGTGTGGACCTTCATTTGAAGCACTGAGCAGCTTGCTATTGTGCCACATGCTAGGCTAAGCCTTCCATGTTATTCTTCCGTTTAGTCATTAGTAGGGGTAAGCAGTGGTGTCAAATGAATCCTGAGTGGTGTGTTTTGGAGGGATACTGGGCTTGTTTAAAATGAAATGGGAGCTGAACAAGGTGTCCCAATCTAAAGTGCCTTCCCACTGAGGTCTTGTAGCACCCCAGTGACTCGGATGTCAGAAAAATGCAATATGCGTCTGCTAAAAGTGAACGTAATGTCTCTAAGCTTATCATATATGAAAAATGTCAGGGTGAGGAGGGGGAAAGTAGATTGTATTTGGTAAACACTAGAGTTAGGAGAGGGAGACCAGAGAGACCCATTGTGACTGAATGGTCAAGCTTGTGAACAAAGGAAATGATTTTATCCAGATTCTCCAAGCCTAGGGCTTTGGGGAAGGAATGAGAATCTATTTTAGTTCACCCTGTCCCACCAAAAAAAAATAAAAAAAATCAATGTCAAAGGTGTTTGTTAGATGCATTATCTGCAGTTTGGCAGGTGTTTTACCTAGGGGCATCTTTCTTATGGCTGCTCCTTCCAGACCAATTGCTCAAAAAACTCTCCAGAATTCCTTTTTTAATTCCCCAACACTATAAAGGCTGCCTTTGTGGTAAAACTACTGCAGCTAAACTTCTGAAATTTGGCTTGATTTATACCACCAGGTGGGGCTACCATGCCTCAAATTGTTATCCAATTCTGTCAAAAAATAAAATAAATAGTCATTTCCTTTTTAAAAAAATCTTCTGTTTGCCTATAATTTGGCAGGCTTAATACACTGCCAAGGGGACATCATGCTTACAAATATTATCCACTTCGATCAAAAGGGGGGGGGAGTTATAGCTGGCTGTTTTTTTATTTTCTCAACTGTGAATTTGGGGACAATGATTTTCCCCCCCAAAAGGTGGACTTAACCTTGGACTGCGAGCTGAACTGAGTAGCCTCCAAAGCACTTCAGGCAGAAGCAGGCTCCATTCCGAAGCACCAAATCAGGGTCTGAACTTAAATTTGTAATTGGTGCGCATTCCTCGTCACTAGTCAGTTTGCTATCACATCTAACCATTATGCAGGTTCACTCAGACAGAAGAGCAAATGGCACCCACCCACAAAGTCATGGTACAAAATATCCAAGGTTGGTTAACGTATTTTGGCACCTAAAGCAGAGAATCCCACAAGTGCCTCTCCCGCTCCCTAGCAGTAATAAATAATCTGCTACCCTCTCATGTTACCACATATCAGTTGCCTGAAGAGGCCATCTCCCTCTGCCTAATGGATGGGCTGTTCCTGCACTTATCCGAGACCCTGCAGAGCTGCTGCCAGTCAGAGTAGACAAGACAGGGAAAGATGGGTCAGTGGTCTGACTTGGTATATAGTAGCTTCCTATGCTCATAAAATGGTAGTATGCATGCTTAGTGCACCAACCAACAAAAGGCCCCTCTTCTGGTGTTTCCAAAGGGTTTTCATTTTTTTAAAAAAACTATTGGATATCTTTCCTTCTTTCTTTCATGAAGGAAAGCAGAGCAGAGGATCAACTCACCTGAAAAACCATAACAAACCAACTCTAGAGACTCACTGAAAGATCGTGCCCTAGTTCTCACTAAGGTGGTTGTGGGGAAAAGAAAACTAGGGCCCCATCTGCACTATACATTTAAAGCAGTATCATACCACTTTAAACACTCACGGTTTCCTCCAGAGAATCCTGGGAACTGTTAAGGGTGCTGTTGAGATTCCTGTTCCTCTCACAAAGCTACAATTCCTTGAGTGGTTTAACAACCTCTTCCCAGGGAACTCTAGGAATTGTAGCTCTGTGAGGGGAATGGAAAAATGAAATGGGCTGCCTTCAAGTCAATCCCGACTTACGGCGACCCTATGAATAGGGTTTTCATGATAAGTGGTATTCAGAGGGGGTTTACCATTGCCTTCCTTTGAGGCTGAGAGGGAGTGACTGGCCCAAGGTCACCCAGTGAGCTTCATGGCTATGTGGGGATTTGAACCCTGGTCTCCCAGGTCGTGGCCCAACACTCTAACCACTACACCACACTGGCTCTCTTGAGAGGAATAGGGGTCTCCAACAACTCTCAGCACCCTTCACAAACGACAGGTCCTAAGATTCTTTGGGGAAAGCCATGATGGTTTAAAGTGGCATGATAACTGTTTTCAATTTACAGTGCAGATGGGGGCCACTGCCTGTGTTGCACCACTTCAGATTCCAAGTGTGGGCTCAGGGACCATGTTTCCTCATAGGCAAGGGTCACATGCCAGCTGTGGCAAGGACTGAGGCAAAAGTGGGTGGAGCAACAGAGGAGACTCTGACTGTTTTACCTGGTGTTAATCAGTACATCTGGTAAAGGTGATCAGGAGCTGGGGAGGGGTTCAAGAGTCCTCTCCCACTCCCAGTCCCCACTCTGTATGCTTTTTGTACAGAGGAATATTCAGTTAATTGTGAGCTCCTGCCTGAAGTCTCAAGTGGTACAGCCAGACAGCAATTTATCACCGTGGTGAGAACTGGGCCACCCTGAGAAGTTTTAGAAAAGAGAATGAAAAGCCGCTTGCATTCTGCATTCTAAACAATGGGGCTTGGAAGGAACTAAAAAGTTGTCCTTAATCTCCGAGATTGTAAAACATGTCTTCGGAATTATAATGGAGCCTGTGTCAATTCTCCAGGAGGCAGCATTCAGCCCACGGCACGGCAGGCAGAACAGTGCACAGATAAGCATCAGCTTTCTTCACTCTGCTGTTTCTGTGCTCTAATAATTTTTGTTGATGCCAGAGAGGGCAGAGGCACAGGATGAAAAGCAAAAAAGAGATAACAGAGAGTTTTGCTTGGCTGCATTTGGGAGGGAACATGGCAGACACCAAATTCACACACAGAGGGGGAGAGAGAGAGAGAGAGAGAGAGTCCTATTCAAGAAACTATCCAATGACAATGTATCCCTTTGCTCTCCACTTTGAACGGGGCAAATGATGCCTTGCTGGGAGAAAAAAGAGCAAACTCGTAACAATTGCTTGGTGTTACATGGCAAGGCCCTCCTAGATTACCAGGTGTGCTGTTGCTCGTGAGGTCTGCTCCGGCATGACACCCTGTGGGACTTCTGGAGTTCCACATTCATGTCATGCTCAGCATTCCAAGCTTATTATCCACTGACTCCCTCCCCACAAGTCTATACATAATGGAGGTTGTTAGAGGAACCTGGCATGATAAATCTCCATAGGGACCATTTGTGGAAAGAAACCACTTGGGCAAAGGACAATAGCTTTGCATGCAAAAGGTCCTAGGTTCAATATCAGACATCTCCAGGTAGAGTTGGGAAAGACTGAAACCCTAGAGAGCTTGCTGCCAGTCAGTGTGCACCAGCCTTTGCCAATCTGATGCCTTCCAGATGTTTTGGACTGCAATACCATGCTGCCTGGGGCTGAGGGGAATTGTAATTCAAAACATCTGGAGGGCACCAGGTTGGAGAAGTGTACAAGTAGGGATGTCGGAGATGTCTGACAAAAAAGGAAGTGGAAATTGCTGCAGTTCGCGTGTTCATCTGTGGACAGGAATGGAAATCTGTCAAACAAATACGATCAATATTCATTTACATCATTGTGGTTTTTAAGTCCACAAACAATAACTTAACTATTGCCTTTTTAAAACATCGTTTTGATACGTCCTTGACATATCAAATGTAAGATATGTTAGCTATGTAAATAGTTATGTAACTTATGTATCCTATGATAAATAATAGGCAGCGAGACAAATAACATAGGACTTGATGGAAAGAGGATTGCAGCAGAACAGAAACAGCACCTATTGTGAAAAATACAGGTTGGAATGGAAATCACAGCATTCTTACATCCCTAACTACAATGACTCTACTTATAAGGCATCTTCCTGTGTTGTACATCGTTGTCTTATATTACTGTTACTTTTAATTGCACGACTTTGAATGTAAAGCTCAAAATGAACATTCATCCTGCTCAGAAAGTTTGGCCCTGTTTTGAGTCATAGCTAGAGCTCTATGAGCTGAGCCTCACACAAAAAGGTCTCCTCAGCCAACCTTCTTGCTACCTATCTCTCCCTGCTAGCCCAACCTCCAGCAACACTGCCTTCCCCAAAGAACTGGCTGAAAGAAACTGCACAGGGGAGGCTTCAAAAGGACCTGCTGCCTGTTACACCTTCCCCCTCACCACAAAAAAATGCTTGTTTTGTTTTTTATTATATGTGGTTAGAGTGTTGGCCTATGACTTGGGAGACCAGGGTTCGAATCCCCACACAGCCATGAAGTTCACTGGGTGACCCTGGGCCAGTCACTGCCTCTCAGCCGCAGAGGGAGGCAATGGTAAACCCCCTCTGAATACCGCTTAACAAGAACACCCTATTCATTGGGTCGCCATAAGTCGGGATCAACTTGAAGGCAGTCCATTTCCATTTTCAACTTTTTTGAATGTTCATTTCCTTGTTTGTTGGTTGGTTTTATGCTGAAGGAATGGACGTAAAAGTTTATTACAGTCAAAGACCAGACAAGAGGGAATGGATGGCAGGAGACTTGAAAGGAGGGAAGAGGAACCATATTTCTCCTACTTGGGCTTTTTTGAAAGTTTGAAAGAAATGCTTGAAAAGATGAAATTGTTTTCAGTATTGGTGGGAGGGAAGACAAAACACCCTGACTCACTACGAATATAAGAAGGCATCCATTTCCATTCCACCCCATATTTGTCACATGCAGCACTGTTTCTACTCTGCTGCAATGCGGCTTCTCACAAAAACTGTTATTTGTTAATTACGTAATTAATTACATTATCATTACATTATTCCACAGAATGCATTTTAAAGCAAAGGAAATGTAACGTAACTGGGAGGGGGGAGCCATCAATCATGTATCATTATGTATTATTTATGCACTGAAAATGAACAGCAGCGAATACTGATCTTATTCACTTATTCATTGGATTGATTTCCATCTGGGCAGAGGGCAAATAAACATTGGCAATTTCTGCTCCCATTTCTGTTTTCTCTGACATTCCTGTGTCTCACTCATTTTTAATCTCTAACAATAATTATGTTCTTGCTCGGGATGGAAAGTTCTGTTAGTTTAGGTTCTCTCAGTTTCTCATTTATCCACTCTAAAATTCAGTCCAACACATTTCTGCAGCAATTTGCAATTTTTTTTTTTTAAAAAATCCTCATGAAAATTCTCTATCATTTTAGTGTGAATGTCTACTAAACACATTTCTGTAGGCAATTTTGACTAACGTACACATTTTTGCAAGCAATTTCTTATCGCATAATGCATTTTTGCATGCTATTTTCACTCAATTATTCATTTTTATGCACATTTTCCTGTAGTATATGCATTTTTGTAAACATGGTTTGCTTGGCGAACTGCACTGCAAAATTTGAATTTTGAAGGATGGCAGTTTCAGTTCTCATATTGTTTCGGAAAGTGCAAAATTGGTAGATTCGGCTTGCAGTGCAAACTGAACTGAAATCCTGAGTTCTCACACAAGTTTGTGCAGCCAGAACATCAAACCCATGTGGCGAACAAGAGAAACAAAAGGATATTAGTATTTATTATTATTATTTATCACTTTTCTGTCCTGCCCCTCCTCCCAAAAGGAGCCCGTGGCGGCAAAAAACAAAGCACAAAAAACAATACCATCAAAATAAAACAAAATATATTTACAGCATTTAAAAGCAATTAAGAAATCTTAACTTTAAAAAGAGAGCAGCTAAAAACATTTAAAAACTATGCAGATGCCAGCCAAGGATGTATTCAGTTTTGTCCATGGGCATATTTTTTGTGTACTTTATATTAACGCAGATCTTAGGCCCTCAATAGATTACTGTCTTTCCTCAGGCAGGGTGTGGTGGCCACCTCAAGCAGCTGATTTTGGCTGGGTGTCACAAGAAGGATAGCAAATTGTTAGTTACTTCAGTGGTTCTTAACCCTTTGGGGATCACTGACCCCTTTGAGAATCTGATGAAAGCTATGGACCCCCCCCATAGATAAATACAATTCATTTTATTGCATTGGAGATTGATTTTTTCCACTGGATTCACAGATCCCCTAAAGGACCCCCAGGTTAAGAATCCCTGAGTTACTTAATATATCATTATTGTATTTTGACCTCCAGAAACCCAGGGAGAGGTGTGTGTTGGATTTTCACCCTCAGGGAGAAAATAAGCTGACTGGACTTGGGTACTGTATACCATGACTTGGGGGTAGGGATGGGTGAGAAATTCAATTCAGTTCACATTTCACACTGAATCTACCAAATTTGCACTTTCCAAAACAATATGAGAACCTAAAAACAGCCATCGTTCAAAATTCGCACTTATTCTAATTCTGCAACGCAGTTTGCTAACCAAACAATGTTTACAAAAATGCGTATGTAAGGGGAAAGTGTGCATAAAAATGAAGCTATGAGTAAAAATAACATTCAAAATGCATTATATGGTGAGCAACTGCTTGCAAAAATATGTACATTCACTAATAGGCAAAAAACCCTTGTGGCTTAAGAACCAACAGACAGCGCACAGATATTTCTATCAAACTTTAAAAAGCAGGGAAATTGGGCAGCTATAGTGAATGCATCACTGGAGCAGGAGGCCTGACCTCCTCTCTGAGATATTGGGCTGCCCTACAAATTTGTAAAACTGCAAACACAATTTGGGTTGGCTTTCACAGTACAATCCACTTTCTGTGTAGATTGGAAGAATTTGGTAACATGTGCCTCTAAGCATATAGTGAGTGGCGGCAACACCTGCCATCTCCAAAGATGGAGAATTACATCTTTGTATGTTTGCTAGTGTTCTTCTTACTTTACTTCTTTCCTGTGTTACTAATGCTTCTACAGAGAATCTAATCTAGAAAATTTTATTTTCCCCATTATTCATCCTAGAAATCTGTGTCAAATTTATTTTTATTAATTTCAAAGCCTTTTTATTGGTCAATGTCATATGATGGTGAAGACAGCCTTTTGTTTTTCAAATTGGAGGTTATGTTCTATTTCTATTTTGGGTGCATTAACAGCTGGATCTAAAACTGCAGTTTAATGTAAAATCAAACTGATTACAATATGTTGCTACTTCAGCAATGGCTCTAGCTGTTGGAAAAAAGAGGATTCATGTTTTCAGCCTGCTATGCTCAAACTACTCCACTTAAGGAAAGGTGGGCACGGTCAATTAAAAACACAGAGCACACCTAGAATTTTGCTAGAATATATTTCACCTCCCTCTGTTTTATCATGTGCAAACTGAGACCTCATGTCCATTAGAGATCATTCTGCAGAACAGTCAGTGTCATAATTCCACAATTGTTTTTGGATTTTTTTTAGTGTAAATTATGCAAAGTGTTGCTGTACTTCATATATTCACAGAAACAGAAGCAAAAGAAAATGGTTTACTATAGGAAACTTTACTAAAATTTCAAAGTAAATCAAACATATTTAAAGTGACTATCTGAACTATATAAACTGTCAATATTGTTGCTTCCTTCTTGCTAAAACAACATCAGCACAGCACATGTCTTGTTTCTGTTATTTGGGCTGATTTCCCATTTCCTGAGTATTTTGAATGCAATCAATGCTCAAACAAGATGTTTGTTTTTGTTAGCGACTCAGATCAGCAACATCAGCTGGTGAAAACAAAGCTGATGAAGCCTTTATGTCTCCGTAATAAACTGGTTCAGAATTATTTTGTTGGAACTCCGCTTAGTATAAGGTAAGGCTGTTACATTTCATTTATTAAGTATATCAGATTAAAAAACTTTTTTAAAAACACTGATTTATAAGAGCTCACAATAATCAGGCAGAAGTTGTTGTTTCTTCCCTTTAGGTCACATGTACACCATCCATTTGAAGCATTTTTATACCATTTTAACAGACATAGTTTTCCCCAAAGTATCCTGGGAGCTGTAGTTTGTTAAGTTTGCTATGGAATTTGCTCCCACAAGATGCAGTAATGGCCACCAGCTTGGATGGCTTTAAAAGAAGATTAGACAAATTCATGGAGGACAGGGCTATCAATGGCTACTAGCCATGATGGCTGTGCTCTGCCACCCTAGTCAGTGGCAGCATGCTTCTGAAAACCAGTTGCCGGAAGCCTCAGGAGGGGAGAGTGTTCTTGCACTCGGGTCCTGCTTGCGGGCTTCCCCTGGGCACCTGGTTGGCCACTGTGAGAACAGGATGCTGGACTAGATGGGCCACTGGCCTGATCCAGCAGGCTCTTCTTATGTTCTTATGTTCTTAAGGGTGCTGAGAGTTTTTAAGAGACCCATAGCAAGCACAGTTTGTGGGATTCTTTGGAGGAAGCCATGATTGTTGAAGTGGTATACCAGTGCTTTAAATTGATGGTGTGGATGTGACCTTAGTGTACTGCATTGGTTTTCAGTCTGTTTCTGTACCCAGTTCAAAGTGCTGATAATAACCTTTACAATCTTAAACAGCTTGGCCCCAGGTTACTTGAAGGATCGCCTCTTCCCAAATGTACCTAACTGGCTCTAAAGTCATCTTCTGAAATCACCACACTCTACAACACAGGGGTGCATCATCTAAAAGAGTACATCTGCTGCTTCAGAAATATTGTTGATATTCATATGGACATTTCATTGATCAATTAATATCTTAATGGAGTAAAGTTCACACAATTAATACACCTAGTTTGACTACCACAACACACTGTACATGGGGCTGCCCTTGAAAATAGTATGGCACCTTAAGTTTGTTTTCAGGCACAATTCAAGTGCTGCTTCTTACCTTTAGAGTTCTACATGATATCCAAATGACTATACTCTTTTTGCATTCTGATCATCATCTGATTTTGGGTGCCCTCTCTGGCTTGGATATCTATTGGGGGAGGAATTTTGCAAGGGGGCCAACAACTATACAGAATGCCTTCCCACAGAAGGGGCACATTTGCAAATCAGAGAAGCTGTTGTAGAACTGCACACATAACTGTGACACTGCAGCCTATTCATAGGATGCAACAGAATGCATCTTTTAAGTTTAATTTCAGTGATGGGGAAGGGGACTATGGATGTCAGAGAAAGCCTCTGCAGGTACATATGCATTCTCGATGGTGTCTCAGTTGATGCTTTCAGGCACCAAATAAAGACTTGGCTTCAGAAGAAGGCATTCTGAATCAACTGCATTTGTTTAAATTGTTCTGTTTTGCTGTTGAATTTCACTTTGGTCATCATAGCTGTTTCCATTTTATTTTATTTTGTGTTCATCTCCACTGCAATGGATTTTGTGGATCTGTGTTTGTTTGGTTTTTTTGCATTTGATACGTAACTGTTGTTATCCTTTGTATGGCAGCACTTATGAGCATATTTATAAAGATAAAGTGGAATTAAAAACAAAGAAAATAAAACGAGATCTCTTTCACTGGGTGGCACCTCTTGAGGGGTAGGGAAAGTTAGGAAATCCCCAAAAGGGCTTTGCAACATACCTCATACTGAGTGATGAGACCATTGGGCTCCACTGGTTCCTCCCATTTCAGAAAAATCATGTCCTCCAGGGGGGTGAATGTGAGGGACTCTGTAGCAATGCCTCCAGGGACTGGAATGAGGAGGGGTTGTGGGGAAGAGAAAATTGGAAAAGAATCAAAAGGCAGTCTCATTAACTCAGCTTCTTTTCACAGCTCCTTAACTACAAGGCAAAATCATGAGCACAGCTGTACCCCAAAACTAACAATGTTCAAAGTTGCATACCCAGAAGCTTTGTATTTGCAGCCTAATAACTACAACAGGGAATATCATGGGACACAATCAAACTTCAAAATGGGAAATACTGTGTTCAAAGTTGCATGCATCCCAGCTCTGTGTTAAGCTTTCTATATTCTGGGCATTGTATATGAAAGAGGAAGCATTTAAATACACAAGCCCCAACCTATACACACATATACACATGCACACACACCCCATCTATTTTCTGTACTGTACGTTCTTGTGAGGACCGTACGCAGCACCGGAATCCAGAAATCAGAACAGTGCAGGAAGTCATGGAATGATGGCAACATCCTGTCTTCCACACACAGTACATAAGAATGCTAGCACCCTGATATCCAATGTTGCTCGGAATTCTAAGAAACCAAAAACTCAGTGCAGTTTTGAAAGATACAGTCCACAATATTGATTCAAACTGGTATCCAACTGTATGCAAACATAGAAGAAAGCCTGCTCCTTGGTCTCAGGTTACAATATCTTAAGAGGTGTCCAAATGCATAACGAACAGACAAGCAACTTTCTAAAATATATTGCAGATAACAAAAGCCCTGCTGGATCAGACCAAAAGCCCATCTAGTCGAGCATCCTGCCTGTGGGAAGCCTGCAAGCAAGACATGAGTACAAGAGTACTCTCCCCAACTGTGATACCCAGCAACTGATATTCCAAAACATACTCTGATAGTGGAGGTAGAACATAGTGATCGTGGCTAGTAGCCATTGATAGCCTTATCCCAAAAGAATGTGTATTGCATGCACACATAGAAGTATGTTTGAAATGGCTGCTACAGCATCCAATGGCAAAGACAAGATCTAGCAGCAAAATGACTTTGAAACCCCACGTGAACACGAGAGACAACTTTATGAAAGCACTTGATTCCCCCATCCATTTTACCTTTTAAAAAACAAAACAAACACCCACCCTTCTTCCAAGGACCCATGTACAACAGATTGGCTCTTCCTTTGCTCTTGGAATTTATTGTCACAACAACCCTGAGAGGCAGGTTAGGCCGAGAGATAAAGATAAATGAACAAAGGAAGAGCCTGCTGGGTCAGGCCAGTGGCCCATCTAGTCCAGCATCCTGTTCTCACAGTGGCCAACCAGGTGCCTGGGGGAAGCCCGCAAGCAGGACCCGAGTGCAAGAACACTCTCCCCTCCTGCTCTTTCCAACCACTGGTATTTGGAAGCAAAATGCCTCTGGCTATGGAGGCAGAGCATAACCATCATGGCTAGAAGCCATTGGCAGCCTTTTCCTCCATGAATTTGTCTAATCCTCTTTTAAAGCCATCCACGTTGGTGGCCATCGCTGCCTCTTGTGGGAGCAAATTCCACAGTTTAACTATGCTGTTTGAAGAAGTATTTCCTTTTGTCTGCCCTGAATCTTCCAGCATTCAGCTTTATTGGATGTCTACACCTTCTAGTGTTATGAGAGAGGGAGAAACGCTTTTCTCTATTCACTAAAGACTAGATTTGAGAGCACCTTGTGAACTGTGGAGCTGAACAAGGATTTGAACTCAAGTTTTACCGCTCCTAGTCTGACACCCTAACTCAGAGCTTGGAAAAGTTACTTTTTTGAACTACAGCTCCCATCAGCCCCAACCAGCATGGCCACTGGATTGGACTGATGGGAGTTGTAGTTCAAAAAAGTAACTTTTCCAAGCTCTGCCCTAACTAGTAATGTAGTGGCAAATTCAGAAGTGCAGGGCCCCTTCATGATGGTGACAGCCACATCACCTCACAGTCAACACTCCTTCTAAGATTATACAACCTTCTAATATTATGATCTGGCCAGGTCTGAATACTGCTTTCTGCTTCTCTATCCTTGTTAATGCCTTCTCCCAGAACAGCAGACGTCCCCAGGAGCTTATCAGCATACAAGGGGAGTGTGTTAGCTACTGAGATGAATCTTCTCAATGGCTGACTCGCCTCCTTTCACTCTGATTGGCTCTAATCAGCAGCAAAGGTCAAGGAAGCATGTTAAAAGCCTCAGTAACCAACACACTCACCTTTCATGATGATTGGCTCATAGGATGCTAGAGACTTAGGGATCCTGCTAGGTCCTGGCTCCCAAAAAAGTAAGGGGTCTAAGATCCTCTGAGACCCTGGATGACAGTGAGCATGGTGTAGTGGTTTGAGTGTTGGACTACGACCTGAGAGACCAGGGTTCGAATCCCCACACAGCCATGACACTCACTGGGTGACCTTGGGCCAGTCACTGCCTCTCAGCCTCAGAGGAAGGCAATGGTAAAACCACCTCTGAATACCGCTTACCATGAAAACCCTATTCATAGGGTCACCATTAGTCGGAAACGACTTGAAGGCAGTCCATTTCACACCCCTGACCCTAACCCAGGATAGCCAACATGGTGCTTCCATGCACTGTTGGACTAGAACCCTCAGCACCCCTAGCCACTACACCCAGTAGTCGGGGATGAAAGGAGTTGTAGCCCAGCATCATCTGGAGGGCACCATGTGAGCTACCCCTGCTGTACCCCTCACACTCCACAGGCTATGCGAAACTAATCTTGAGCCAGGGGAATGGAACTTTCGTGTAGACTTAGACAAGTTGAGAACAGAAATTTCTGCAGCCAAAGGATGGGGGAATCACACCATTACCTGAATGTGTTTGCATAATCCACAGCACTCTGGGCTGATTACAGCAGACTGAGCCTTCAATCTTCCACAAATTAGCACTCAGGCAAATACATGCCTAGTGAATCTGCAGGCGACTCTTGCTCATGTATATTTTATGGGGATGGCTTAATTGCATTTTGCTGATCCAAGGCAGTCAACCCACTAACAAAAGGCAAACTAGGAGAGGCTGAGAAGAGACGGGAGAAAGAGACTGTATATCTGAGCAGTAGCAGGAAGAGTCAGATGCATGCAGCCACTGGTTGGATCCCAGCTCTGTTTTCTCCTGCTGTACCAGTTGGGTCAAACAGTGGACTACTCAGCTCTGTGGGATAGCATCTGCCTCGTATGCAGAAGGTCACAGGTTCATTTCCTGGCATCTCCAGGTAAGAGTGGCTGTGTCCCCTGTCTGAAATGCTGGAGAGTTGCTGCCAGTCAGTGCAGACAATGTAGATGGACTGATGGACTGATTCTAAATAAGGCAGTTTCCTAGTGGGATCTGCACCAGGGATGGGAAACCAGTGTGGCCTTAGAGATGTCATTGGACTCCGACTCTCATCAGCCCCCAGCCAGCATGGCAAATGGTCAGGGATTATTTATTATTATTATTATTATTATTATTATTATTTTACTTATTTTTTATTAAATCTATATCTTGCCCTTATTGTAGTCTAGCAAAAACATCTGGAGGGACTAAATCCCCCCCCCCCCGCTCATCTAGACTACAGGCAATCTGCACTAAACAACGCTGAGGCATCGTTGCAGAGTTTTGTTTTACAAACAGAATTGCCACTAGGGGCTGCCACATGTTGTGAGACAATGCATTTCCTCTGCTAAAATTAATCCATAATCCCTCGCTTTACTGTAATCTCTTGATTAGAGAAGGAATTTGCTTAATAGCAGGATGTGGTTTTTGTCTCACACGACTAGGAAAGGGGGAAGAAATTAAATTCAACTGGTATTTCAAGCCAAATCTTTCAAATTTGCACTTTTGGTTCTCATATTGTTTTGGAAACACAGCCATCCTTCAAAATTTGCACTTACTCAAATATTGCGATGCAGTTCTCCAACCAGCCAATGTTTACAAAAATGGATATGTTAGGGGAAAGTGGGCATAAAAATGAACACAAGTGAAATAACATTTAAAAAATTTAAAAAAAAATGCTTGCAGAAATGTATACCTTGGTCAAAACTGCATATAAAACTATATTTATTAGGAGAAATTCGCACTAAAATGCTGTAGATTTTTCATAAGGATTTTTTTAAAAAAATGCAAATTGCTGCAGAAATGTAGAGAACTGAATCTGAGAGTGAAAAATGCCCTGGGCTCCTACAGGGAGGAAGGGCGGGATATAAAGCAAATAAATAAATAAATAAATAAATATGAGAGAACGTAAACTGACAGATCTTTCCATCCCTACATGTGACTGTTTCAATTTTAGTCAGCTAAATGCACACATACCTGTGCTGGAGGTGCAAAAGTGGGGGGGGTGTCAGAAAATCCCATGTACAACCTGCATTGGGGTGCAAAAGAAGAAAAAAGGGGGAAAAAAGGACTCCATGATACTTTACAAGGTGCAGCAATGCAGCTGCACTCAGTGGTGATTGGTGCCCATTGGGACTGATTAAGCGGGAGGCCAACTACAGGCAGAGCTATTCACTGACTGGTTGTAAGTAGGAAGGCAGGCAGACAGGGGCCATCTGAAGGCAGGCTCAGGTTGGTGGGGCAGCGCTCCACTCCCCAACAGATCAGCCCCCACGGGCTGCGCTTAAGAAATAAAAAAAGATTGAAAAGCTGGTTCCTCTTGCAGTTATACCATGACAAAGAGCTCACCAACAGCTGCAAAAGGGAGGATCAGGAAGGAAAATGGGCAGGTAACAACTTCCTGCCCGGAAAGTCACTCATTGCAGCCGAAGGGGTAAACGTGATCAAGCCTTCCACAGCTCTTAAAAATAAATAAATAAATGTGGCCATGTGTTTAATTGACTCTTGACTGGCCACACCTCCTCCTCAAGCTCTCCCTCTTGAGTGCCTGGCTGGAATGTACCCTTGAACTCTGATAACACCTTTTGCTTGCATGAATGGAGGGTAGATAGATGCATGAGACTTACTGTATAAAAGTAACATGTACATCTGTTGCTCCACCCATTTTTGCCTCTGGCCCTGCCCACCAATGGCATGTGGTCCCTGGAGGGTTGCCTGGAAGGGAAGGTGGCCCTCAGTTTTCCCAGCCCTGGCCTAAAGGAAAAAGGCAAGTGAATGGTCAGTGGTGACAGTAACGAGAAAGTAGGTCGACTCAGGAAGGGTGCCTGAAAAGGGCATCTTGCCCAAGGCCCTCACAAATCTGTAGCCAGTCCTGCTATCCAGGGCTGGTGGGAAACCCCAGCCCACTCAGGCAGCTTTGAAAGCTCAAGTGCTCTGGCAGGGCCCACTAACACGGATGTTCTCCTTCCTCCCCCCCCCACCAGTCCCTCTGGCCGTGACTTTATCTGGCAGCAGAGGCTAAGTCTGGGGAGGCAGACATAATTTTAAATCAGTCAGCCACCTGCTTCTGACCATCACTGCTAAGCCTTCGGGGAGGGGAGAGAGAATGATGTCAGGTGAGCCACCAAATGGCAATTTCGCGGGGGTGGGAGCTACAAACCTGGAGCTGGCCCTGACCATAACTCAACAGTGGCTGGTGGCTCCATATCAGTGGGACAGTGGAAGCTGCTCTGGGTTTAAGTCTAAACTTTCAAGGAGCTGTCCAAGGTGCTGAAACCTATTCCCAGAAAACACAGGCACAGAGCCACCAGCCATCACTACCATACCTTCCATCAGATGGTTTCGACAGGGGTCTCCATCCACATTAATCAATTTGTTATCCTCTCTTGTGAACTGAGTCTGGATGCTGCATACTAGCACCTGGCGTTTGGCTTACACAAACACCAGACTCTGCCAGGAAGGACGGACGTCTGCCATTTACTCAGGCCTGAAGCTTCCACAACCAGCTGCTCCAACTCCCACTGACAGAGCCTTGTGTAAATATCTAATCTCCAGGCAATTTGGCTGGATTAGTGGAGCACTGTCATTCCCTCTAATTATCAACAACCCACAATAATAACAATGACAAACCACCACCAAAAACAAGACAAAAAAGAGAGCCACAACTAGGATCAATATTCACTGATTTAGCACAGATCTCTCCTCTTATTCTCCCGTCTCAAAGATATCATTAAGGAGGAACAGACCAGGCAATTGCTTTACAAAGATCACCATTCACAAACAGTATCATTTGCCACACGACCTGTACAGCACCCTCTAATCTGAGGCAGAATAAAGCAATTACATATATAGTTTTAGAAGACGAAAAAAGAGTAGGGTGCAGCAAGGTGGGGGGAGCAAAGCTATTACCCTCCACAGACAGGGACAGAGGCTGCCACCGTAGTCAGAGGCAGTACACTTCTGAGTACCAGTTGCTGGAAGCTGCAGGAGGGGAGAGTGCTCTTGCACACAGGTCCTGTTTACGAGCTGCTTACAGGGATCTGGTTAGCCACGCTGAGAACAGGATGCTGGACTATATGGGCCTTTAGCCTGATCCAGCAGAGCTCTTCTTAGGCTCTTAAAAAGCAGCGGGATGGCTCAGTCCAAAGGCATTATTTGCAACCATTAGCAGCACCTTTCTGAAATCTCTTCAGTGGAAACAGGCTTCGGGGTGGGTACGTTAATAACATTGCTTGCATTAAAGCTATTATTCACTTCATTGTAATCATTAGGGCTTTGTCAGACTTCAATGTCAGAATGCAAAGGCTAAAGGACTGTAATCTGTCTGCCGGGCCAAGCAAAACAGTCCCTGAAAATGAAATATTATTTTATCTTTTTTTAAAAAAATGTTACAATTTGTGAGTGGGGGGTGTCCAGTCTCAAATATACCTGTTTACTCAGGCAAATGAATGGAGTTTGCACAGGTAGCCAGTGTGGTGTAGTGATTAGAGTGCCAGACTAGGACCTGGGAAACCAGGGTTCAAATCTCCACTTACATGAAGCTTGCTGGGTGATCTTGGGCCAGTCACTGTCTCTCAGCCTAACCTACCTCATAGGGTTGTCATGGGCATAAAATGGGGAGGAGAAGAATCATGTATGTCCAGGGGTGGCTGGTGCCCACTGGGACTAGTGGGGTGGAAGGCAGGGAGCCCAACCAGTAGGTGCAGCCAGAACCAATGACAGGCAGAACCAACCAAGTTTTGCATCCATCCTCCTCCCTGCTGAGTTCTGGAAGGGCAACACTGAGACTAGGGAGGAAGAATAAAATGACTGGGCTTCCCAATGACTCTTAATTTTCCAGGGACATTTCCAGAAAGTAGTTATGGGAAGCGACTGTTCAACACCATGGGATCTTTCCTGTGGTGTCCCACAGGGTCCCATCTTGTCCTCCATGCTATTTAACACCCATATGAAGCCACTGGGAGTGGTCATCAGAGGTTTTGGAGTAAAGTGTCACCAATATGTGGATGACACCCATCTCTATCTCTCTTTTCCATATGAATCAGAAAAGGTGGCTGAGGTGCTAGACAAGTGTTTGGAGGCAGTGAGGGGTTGGATGTAGGCCAACAAACTAAAACTGAACCCTGAAAAGACAGAGGTGTTATGTGTTCCAGGTTCTTACGTCCAGGCAATGAGAAGACAACCTGTTCTGGATGAGGTTGCACTCCCTTGGAAGGAGCAGATTTGAATCTAATCTTGAATCTAATATTGTCATGAGGCTTCAGTGGTTAGGAGTGCCTATTTTCAGCTGTGGCTGGTTCACCAGCTATGGCCCCTTTTGGAAAGAGATGACTTGGCCACAATACTCCATGCTCTGGTAGCTTCCAGATTAGATTATTGCAACATGATCTGGGGGGGCTGCCCTTGAAGACAACTGGGAAACTTCAACTGGTACAAAATGCAGCACCCAGATTACTGGCTATCATGCCTTCATCGGATGAGTCCTCAGAGGAAGATGAGGAACAGTGGATTGGCACAGCAGACCCTGGAGAGGAAACAAGCAGAATCACCCAAGGTGCAGCTCCAGGCTTCCCATTGCTGGAAATTGTTCAGGACATAGCTGAAGCCCCTCAGTCAGACTCAGAGAGTGAACAGGATGCCCCTCTGCCCCCTGCAGAGCGAAGACACCTGTGAGTAGCAGAGCAATAAAGGCATTCTAGCCGTTTAAGGCTACAAGCTCCTGGGAGTCAGAGGGCTGGCTGCTCTCACCTGAACCAGGGAGGGGAGTTTAAAAGGCATTGAGAGCCCTTTTACCCTCTACTGGAAGCAACATCAAACACCAGCTTCAGACCCTTGCCAGACGTGCCAAACCCTGTCGAGTCCATCCTGGACTGATTTCTTGGACCATTGAAGCCTTGACTTGCTACAGACCTTGTTTTTGGAAGACGAACTGGTATGCTGAGCTTGAAATCCTAGATCCCTCCTTGCTTACCCTCATTATCCTCAAGCCTTGACTGAGCTACAACCCAGCTCCTGCCTGGCCAGCTGCCGGCTAATTGTTTTACAGTGCCATTAATAACTTCAGTGCAGCTGGCAAAGACTGACACTGGCTGGGGTTGTTTTTAGAACTCATATAACCCCTGTTCTAAAATAGTTGTTGCAATGGAATGAGAGGTCAAGGGTTAGGGCCAAACTCCCAGGCTCTAACCTAAACACCCTTCAGTCCAAACATTGACAAGTAAAGCTGCCAACTTACCGACCCACTTTCTTATGCAATGGTAGCACCGCTACACACACACACACACACACACAGAGAGAGAGAGAGAGAGAGAGAGAGAACGAGAACGAGAACGAGAAGAGGAAAAACTGGCCCTTAAAACTGAGCAACCTCAAGATTCGGCCATAACATTCCAGAGACCACTCACTGTGGGCAAGCCTTAAGGTAAATAATTACTTAGCAGCAAGCAGGTCAAAGGCACCAAGGGATTTTGCCCTCCTGTAGAGCAAAGAAACAATAATTGTCCCCACTAAGTACGAGAAAGGTTTATTAAAGAAAAGAAATACAGAATAAAAGAATCACAATCCAGTATATACAAACCCACTGGAGCCATTACTTAAGGAAGTACAGCAACTAGCAAAGTAACAAAACTTAGCTGCCCTCCGGTCAAAATACCTTTAGAGGCTCTTCAGGCATTTCAGCTAATAAAATCCAAATAGGGCAGCAGTCCGTACTTCCAGATCTCACCTGGACCTCATGTCCTCATGCCAGGATAATCGCCGAGCATAATGCTGAACCCATGGCTTGGATAACAAACACCATAAGGGGCCCATAGCTGGACTGAAATAGGGTTACTGACCCACAGCCATAGTAATGAGGATGACCAATCAGGACCCAGAAAAGATGAAAACCTCTAGGCCTCTGAGATCAGGATAGTTCTCAGCTTCAAGGCATTTATTTATCCAAAGGCTGGGCTGTGACCTTGGCTCACATGTGGTTCCATAAAAACATCCAATTAACAAGTCAGGAGTTAAAGAACATAACCTGACTGGAATGTGGGCCAGGAGACCACCACCCCTTTTAACTAAGTTGCATCAGAGCCTTAATAGAAAAGATGAAGTCGGACAGGCTTGGTGTTCATGACAGTTGCCTTGGCTGTCATTTCATCTCCAGGCTCAATTTAAGGTGCTCACACTAGTGTTTAAAGCCCTAAACGACAAACCCCAAATAATGGGCTCAAGTTGCAGGAAGACAGATTTCAACTGGACATCAGGAAAAACTTCCTAACTGTTAGAGCCATACGACAATGGAACCAATTACTTAGACAGGTAGTGGGCTCTCCAGCACTGGAGGCATTCAAGAGGCTGGACAGCCATCTGTCAGGAATGCTTTGATTTGGATTCCTGCATTGTGCAGGGGGTTGGACTTGATGGCCTTATAGGCCCCTTCCAACTCTACTATTCTATGATTCTATCAAATATCTGAAAGACTGCCTCCTTCCCTACACATCCTCTTGGGACCCTTTTGGAAGTTCTACCAGCCTCAGATTTTTGGGGAATGTTGGCACAGGAGAGGGCATTTTCTGTGGCAGTCCCTAAGTTGTGGAACTCCTTCCTCAGAGAGGTGCTGCCTAGTAAGGATGGGATCGGTTGGTCGGTTGGTGCCAGTTTGAAAGCATTCTGTTGACCTAACAGGCTGGTATTGATTCAAGTTTGTTCTTTATCCACTAGTTACTGCTTTTTCTGATCCATGGATTTCTTTAAAACCAAATCTATCAAATTTACACTTTCCAAAACTATATGAGAACTGAAACACAGCCATCGTTCAAAATTCACACTTATCTGAATATTGTAATGCAGTTCTCCAACTTTACAAAAATGCATACTTTAGGGGAGGGTATGCATAAAAATGAATATATTAGTGAAAATATACAAAATTACAGTATATTAGGAGAAATTGCTTGTAACAATGTGTACATTACTCAAAACTGCATCCGAAAATGTCCACAAATCACAGTAAAATGTTGAGGAATTTTCATGAGGATTTTTGTAAAAAAAAAAAAATCACAAATTGCTGCAGAAATGTGGAGAACTGAATTTAAGATTGGAAAAAATGAGAAACGGAGAGAATCAAAACTGACAGATCCTTCCATTCCCAGTCATTATTCAAGGCTCAGCTACACACACACATACCAACTAGAATCTCCAGAACTTAAATCTCTTGGACGGGTGAGTGATTCATTTTGTCTCTAGGGCACATGCAACTGAACGCACACACACAGTTTCTAAACCATCTAAATGCATGGATATGAATACTAAATATAGGAAGATTACAAAGTTCTCTTATACTATTGGTCCATCTAGCTCAGTACTGTCTACAACGACTGACAGCAGTTCTTCAGGGTTTAAAGTAGGGATGGAGGAGAAATTTGATTCCACTTACATTTAAAGCCAAATTTGTCAAATTCACACTTTCTGAAACAATATTCAAATCAGAATGCAGCCATCCTTTGAAATTCACACTTCCCCAAATTTTGTGATGCAGTTCTCCAACCATGCAGTGTTTACAAAAATGCATATATTAAAACATTATGCACAAAATAAATATATTGGTGAAAATAACATACAAAAATGCATTATATGGTGAGAAACTGCATAAACTTGTACATTAATCAAAACTACATACAAAATGTATTTATTAGGAGAAATTGCACTAAAATACTGAAGAATTTTCATGAGGATATTTTTTTTAAAAAAAGCAAATTGCTGCAGAAATCTGGTTATGTGCCTTCAAGTTGACTATGACTTATGGCAACCCTATGAATCAGTGACCTGCAAGAGCATCTTCATGAACCATCCTGTTCAGATCTTGTAAGTTCAGGTCTTTATGGAATCAATCCATCTCGTTTGGTCTTTTTCTACTCCCTTCTGTTATCTCCAGCATTATTGTCTTTTCTAGTGAATCATGTCTTCTCATTATGTGCATTGAGCATTACTTTACTTGCATGGGATATTAAGGCAATAGTCCGATAATTACTGTGTTCCCTTTCTTTGGAATTGGGATATATACTGAACACTTCCAGTCTGTGGACCATTGTTTAGTTTTCCATATTTCTTGACATTTTTTGTCAAACTTTGGACAGATTCAGTCTCAGTAGCTTCTAGCAACTCTACTGGTATGCCATCTGTTCCTGGTGATTGGTTTCTTCCAAGCATTTTAAGAGCAGTTTTTACCTCACATTCTAAAATTTCTGGTTCTTCATCATATGGTTCCTCCGTGAATGATTCTGTCATCCTGGCATCTCTTTTACAGAGTTTTTCAGTGTATTGATTCCATCTTCCTTTTATTTTGTCTCAGTGAGTCAGTGTGTTCCCCTGTTGATTATTCAACATCCCTACTCATGGTTCAAATTTCCCTTTCATTTCTCTAATCTTTTGGAATAGGGCTCTTGTTCTTCCCTTTTTGTTGTCCTATTTCTATACAATAACTATTGTAATCGTTCTCTTTGTCCCTACGTACTAGTCGCTGTATTCTTGCATTTAGGGTTCTGACCGTGTTTCTATCTCCTTTTGCTTTCCTTCTCTCTTTAACCATGTTAAGAGTTTCTTCAGTCATCCATTCAGGTCTTTCTCTCTTTTTAACTAGAGGTATTGTCTTTTTGCACTCTTCCCTGATAATGTCTCTGACTTCACTCCATAGTTCTTCTGGTTCTCTGTCAACTAAGTTTAAAGCCTCAAACCTGTTCCTTATTTGAACTTTGTATTCTCCTGGGATGTTATTTAAATTGTATTTGGGCATTATGATTGCTTTGTTGTTCTTCTTTAGCTTTACTCTGATTTTCGATATCGCCAGTTCATGATCTGTACCGCAGTCTGCTCCTGGTCTTGTTTTTGACGAAACTATGGAACTTCTCCATCTTCTGTTACCAATTATATAACCAATTTGATTCCTATATTGACCATCTGGTGATGTCTACATGTACAGTCGTCTTTTCGGTTGCTCAAAAAATGTGTTCACAAGAAACAAATTATTGGCTTCACAGAATTCAATAAGTCTTTCTCCTGCTTCATTTCTGTCTCCTAAGCCCCATTTCCCCACAATTCCTAGTTCTTCTCTGTTCCCTACTTTTGCATTCCAGTCCCTCATGATTATAAGCACATTTTGTTTTGGTGTGTGATCAATTTCCTCCTGTACTTCTGCATAAAATCTCTCCAATTCTTCTTCTTCTGCATTTGTCATTGGAGCGTAGACTTGGATGATGGTTATGTTAACAGGTTTCCCATTTAATCTCATTGATATCACTTAGAACTTACGTTGTAGCTCCTAATTGCTTTTGCTACATCACTTCTCACTATTAAAGCAATCCTGTTTCTTCTTGATTTCTCATTTCCTGCATAAAATATTTTGTAGTTGCCTGATTGAAAATGCCCCATTCCCGTCCATTTTAATTCACTCACGCCAAGTATTGTAATATTGATATGTTCCATTTCTTGCTTGACAATTTCTAACTTTCCCTGGTTCATGCTTCTCACATTCCATGTTCCTATTGTATGTGTCGTACAACTCTAGACTCTCCTTTCGCATCTGTGCACATCAGCCTCTGGGCTTCCTTTCGGCTTTGACCCAGCTGCATCATTAGTCACAGCACTACTCATACTTGTCCTTCCTCTGAGTTTGGATGCATCTTAGTCTGGTGTCTCAACTTTGACCATTCCGCTGTGGGTGCCCCTGCTAGGAGTCTAGCCTCTTGGTCTCGACTCCTGATGGCATTGCTCTCAGCCTCTTCAACACTCTCAAACCCCATTACCACATTAAGGTGTGCATCCTAAAGGGGGCTGCAGAAATACGGAGAACCAAATTTAAGATTAGAAAAACGAGAAACTGAGAGACCTGAAACTGACATATTCTTCCAACCCTAAATTTCAAGGCAGGAGTCTCTCTGAGCCCTGCCTGGAGATGTCAGGGACTGAAGCCAGGACCTTCTGCAGGCAAAGCTACCATTGAATGACAGCCCTTCCGTAAAGCATCATGGAGTGTGTGGACTACCATTTCACACACAGCAGCTGTAGAGGTGTATTTCGAACTGTTGATAGCCACCTGTGGGGTAATTATGCATTTCTAGGACATCACTAATCAAATGAACATCCTCCTGGCTTTTAAATCAATGCATGCCAGCTGATGGCAAACTAATGAATACAACACAGAGAACAGTGCACAGAACATAAGTATGGAGCTCCGGAAGTGATCTTTGGTGTGAGAATTGGGGTATTACAAGCATTTTCCTGAATTTGCTGCAGCTGCTGCTGCTGCTGCTCATGATGATAATGATGATGTAATAATATTAACAACAACAACACTAACAATAATACAAAACTTGGCTTCCATATACATATCTTAAGGTGCTGTACAAACACAATAGAAACAGCTTATAAACAGTTAAAAACAACAAAGCAAATAAGAGCAGATCATCCTCAAAAGCAATTCGAAGTGGATATCTATGGCAGAGGCCTATTCATCCAGTTTGTTTCACAGAACAGGGGCAGCCACACAGAACGCCCTGCTCAGAGTTACTGTGGAGTGGCTCCTGAGATCTTTGGAACTTGAAGAAGAAACTGTTCCACAGATGCTGTATAATGTCAGAGGGAGTTCACTGGTTTGGAACTGTTTGGTGAAACTGTTGAGAAAGTGGCAGACTGGGAGGGAAAGCTGAGAGGAGAAACCAATCCCCAAAGTTTCATTACTCTTGTGATGGTTGGATCTTTCTCCTATCTTCCCCTGGCACTATATATACATTTCCAACTTTCCACTTGATGGCGACACTTTGAATATCCTTGCTAATCACTGCAATGCTCATGCAGACTCAATATCTGGCAAGGTGTGAGAGATGAGCTATTCCACTGGGAAGAAAAAGCAAAAGCAAAACCCACCATGCAAATAAAACATTTCTGCCTGATTTACAAGCTAATTTAATCCAAGGTGAGGTGCCCTACACAAAGTACTTATTAAATTATGGAAACCTTTGGGGCAGATATATGTATTTGTGCATGTAAACAGATGTGCAGCCTTCATCTGTGCTCAGCACTATGCAAATGTTCCATTTCATTACAAGTGTTTGCGATACACCTGAGGCATCAACACTGAGAAGACAAAAAGGAACCAATTTTCAGGATATTCCATCTTGTTTGCATTACCTATCTAGGATAGAATGATGTGCTATAAACACTGCTACACTTTGGAAACTTTTAAGGGATGTTTTTCCAGTGTGCTTCAGAAAACTATACAAGACACACACACGCCAATACAGTCCCAGCAACCTTAATCCTAGGACAGCAATGTAAAAATGTTCACTCAAAATATGTCCATATGACCATATGTTCTGGTCATTAATTTTTTATTGGCATCTGCTAGCTGGCTACTGTGCAGGTGACAATTTAGGCATTGATGGGGAATGGGGTGGTTTTTAGCATTGTACAAATACACTGTTGTTTGCTACTGCTATGTTTTTAGCTTTTCCTGTATTTAATATTGCTCTCAGGTAGCCTTGAGACTGGTATGTAACAGGGATCTGAGAAATATTAATAAAAATAATAATACTGCCAGGAAACTTGGCAGCTATGACTAGATTCTAGATCTTGCACAAAACAGGGATTGAACCAAAAGTTTATGAAATTGACCCAGGTAAACAATTTCATGAACTACCCCCCCTCCAACCCCTTTGTTTCACTAATTCATTTTCATTCATTCCCTGGTGTTTACTCTGGAGTCTCACTGAGCTCATCCGCATCATACATTTAAAGCACATGTCTTCCCCCAAAGAATCATGGAAACTGTAGTTTGTTAAGGGTGCTGGGAATTATAGTTATCTGAGGCATAAACTACAGTTCCCAGGATTCTTTGGGGGAACCATGTTCTTGAAATGCATGGTGTAAATGTGACCTGTAATCAGAGCCAGCCCTGCCATTAAGCAGAGTGAGGCAACCACCTCAGGTGACAGATATTGGGGGGCAGCAGCAGCAGCATCCTGGCTGTGCCCTTCAGTTAGAGATCAGCGGTGTGTGTGACACATAGCCTTCCATGCACCACCCTAACTAGTCTGCTGACCTTGGGTGCAGTAGAGGGCACTTTTCAGTATTGAAAGAAGACTCAATTGCCAGTTCAGTTGGTTTCTTTACATGTTGGTTTGAGCCTCGTGGTCCCTGACACATGCATGGGAGCAAGGGGGGTGACTTTAGCATGTGCAGAGCTTGGATTTCAGTGAAGAAATCTATACTGTACTGTACTTGTGGCATACTGTACTGTACTTGTGGATAAAATAACCAAGCATATAGAAGAACAAGCCACACTGAAGCAGAACCAGCATGGATTCTGCAAGGGTAGGTCCATAGGTGTGATCCAGTTGACACAGTGTGGTACCTCACCAAAGACTCTTGAGAAAGCTGGGCAGTCATGGAATAAGAGGAGACGTCCTCTTGAGGATCAGGAACTGGCTAGAAAACAGGAAGCAGAGGGTAGGAACAAATGGACACTTCTCTCAATGGAGGGTTATAGAAAGTGGAGTCCCCCAAGAACTGGTATTGGGACCTGTGCCTTATAACTTGTTCCTAAACGCTCCTGAGTTAGGGGTGAGCAGTGAGTTGGCCATTAAATGACATTAAATAGTTCAAGTTGTTCAGAGAAAAAGGGATTGTGAAGAGCTCCAAAAGGAGTGAATGGGCAGTAAAATGGCAAAAGCAATTCAATGTAAATAAGTGTAAATGTTACGCATACCAGAGCAAAACATCTTAATTTCACATATACTCTCATGGGGTCTGAACTGGCAGTGACAGACCAGGAATGAAATCCTGGAGTTGTGGTGGATAGCCTGATGAAGGTGTTGACCCAGTGTGCGGCAACTGTGAAAAAGGTAAATTCTATTCTAGGGATCATTAGGAAAGGTATTGAAAATGAAACTGCTGATATTATAATGCTATGATGCTGCTGCTTTTGGAATACTGAGCACAGTTCTGATTGCCTCACCTCAGAAAGGATATTGTACAGTTGGAAAAGGTTCAGAAAAAGGCAACTAGAATGATAAAGGGGATGGAGTGACTCCCCTATTGATGAAAGGTTACAGTATTGGGGACTTTTTAAGAGGTGACATGATAGAAGTGTTTAAAATTATGCATGGCATGGAGAAAATGGACAGAGAAAAGTTTTTTTCTCTCTCTCTTTCATAACACTAGTACTCGTGGACTTCCAATGAGGCTGAATATTGGAAGATTCAGGACAGACAAAAGAAAGGACTTCCTCACACAGCTCTTAGTTAAACTATGAGATAGTGATGGCCACCAACTTGGATGGTTTTAAATGAGGATTAGACAAATTCATGGAGGAAAAGGCTATCAGTGTCTACTAACCATGATGGTTGTGCTCTGCCTCCATAGTCTGACACAAGATGCTTTTGAATATCAGTTGCTGGAAACCACAGGAGGGGAGAGTGCTCTTGTGCTCAGGTCCTGCTGGTAGTCTTCCCATACATATCTGAGAACAGGATGCTGGACTAGATGGGCCACCAGCCTGATCCAACAGGTTCTTCTTACCTTGTTACGTGATGTTGGCTGGGACCATTTGCAGTGTCAGGCTGGTAAACTCAATTTAAGAAGTACCACTCACCTCTGGAAGGCTCCCATCTGCTTGGAAGGATCAGCCTGGGCAGCAGAGGCTTGCCTGTTAATGAACCGTTCCATCTCTTAATGGAAAATGCTTCCGTTATTTAATGTTTTGGAACAACCTTTGAGGGATCAAATGACAGCAGGGCTGTCTTTTTTCTCCATATCATTGATCTCTGTAGGAAGCAAATAAACTAGGAAAGGGGTTGATCTCAGAGCAGCTCAGCTTTTGAGCTGCCCTGCTAGTGCCAAGAAAACTTTACAAAGTTTCCCACAGCTGGCAACCAGTTTGATGATCAAAGAGGCACTCATACAGGGAAGGAAGCTCAGAGAAGCTGCCTGCAGAGAGGAAAAGGGGATTGGTTTCAGCTGGCACCCCACAAGCACTCTGAAAGAGAACTTCTTTGTCTCTGATTCTGCTCTGCCATTACTTATCAGGGGTGCTCCTTTGCCAACACACAGCAACCCCAGAGGAAAGTTTTTACTGAAATCTTGTTAGCACAGTTGACACCTTCCACTCCCTGACACCTCAGTGGGATTACTGGGATCTGTAATGTAGGATCACATTTTGTATTGGCTTCCCATTGCAAGGGAGGCTCTGCCCAAATGCAGCATCCCCCTCCCTCACCCCCCAAAGATCTGAATCCAAAGGCATAACATGGACCCTCCAACTGGATTTAAATCTCCACCAGCACAAGATGCAGTCAATACAATGGAAGCTGCTATCCACAGACCACAAATGTGGAAGGGGATTCTTTTGCATGCAGAAAGTCCCAGGTTCAATCCCTCATATCTCTAGGTCAGGCTGGGAGTGATCCCTATCTGAAACCCTGGAGAGTGTCAAAATTACTGAGCTAGATGGGCCAACAGTCTGACCCAGTATAACAAAGCTTCCTATATTCCTTGGCCCATGCCAAAACTGCTTTTTTTTCCAGTCCCTGGCATCTCCAGATGCAGAGAAAGAATCCCGGAGGGCCGCTGTCAGTAAGGATGTGCCAGAATTTGGTAGCCAATTCTCCATTAATTTGTTTATTATCTATCAACACGGATTGGATTTTTATGTAACAATTTTCCATGGCTATTTTTGAAAATGGATTTTTTTTAATTAAAAAAAGCCATCTCTGAAAGATTGCTATTAAGAATGATG